>NC_134354.1:200892714-201240214 GCF_048569485.1 Anomaloglossus baeobatrachus
TGACTGTATAGGTCTCTATCGTATTTATTGTGTGTTACAATGGGGTGTTTTGTTATAACTTGGAAAGCTATATATGATTGCATAATAACATGATTCCCTCCTATGTAATGATGTGCCTGTTTGCAGTCGATTGCATAGTTTCCCTGACAATAGTTTTTGAATGATCGAAATCTTCCTGTTGTGTGTGTTATGTTCTAAGTATCACAGATTACCCAGTGCGCATGACTTTTTTGCTGCCGACTGACCATCACACATCGCGTCAGATAGCGTGGTGTGGTTGCCATGACTCACCATCATGTGGGTCATGACGTCACAGTCACGTGATCGCGATCCGTGGGAGGTCCCTTTACAAGCGTCCGTAGCAACTGCAGTCATGCGCCGATAATGGGATTAATCTGTTTCCTGCTCTGACATTTGAATGCAATCAGAGTTTGGCACCTCTCATTGGTTATCTGATGTTTATAATCTGCCCGCCCCTCACCTCTGACACGCTCCTTGAGAAAGCTGTTTGTGAAACACGTGTCGGAGTGCGAGGGTCACGGCAGGATACTTCCCAGTCAGGTGATGTAATATTATGATACTATTATGGTTATTGTCAGCCTAATCTCTATTTGAGTATGGACTTATATGGACTGTGTGGTCATTATCACAGATGGTTTGCTGTTGTATACTGCATTTTCTAAGTGTCATGGATCTCATGCAATCTATTGACCTAGGCAGGCTCTGCTGATACCACCATGTGCGTTTATTGGTAATTTACACTGCATTTAGTGGAATTAATTCCTGTTTGGGGAACCTCCATACTCTTTTATTTATTTATTCTCATGAGTACAGATTATTTATGGGGGAACCCTGCATGGAAAAATTTATGCACTGCAGATGAAAAAACGCAGTTGGAGCCGCAGAGTCTGTATGTGGTCCATATGATATATAATACTTGCATCAAAATTATATATGTGGGAATTTTTGCAGTAATGAATATGCTATATTTGTATCAATACAGTTATGATCACTAGGTCCATTTGTTAGTCCATTTAATATTCGGTTTTTTGGCTGTAATCACATATACATTCACCTGCTTGGGTGTAAATATCCCAGTCACTAATACAGGGATCTAATTATTTTCCTGTCCGTGTCTCTCTTCTATACGGTACCTTTTTGCTAAAATATTTTTAAAAAATATGTTTAAATAAAGATTGGTTTTATTGAAAAATGGCGTTACTCCTTTAATTTGGGCATCTAGGGATGTCCAATAAATTTGTAAAAATCATGTATTTTGGAGTGCTAGTAGGTAATTATTAGGACATGAGGTTGTTAACTGTATATCTTTGCTGTTTTTTGAACAGTTGGTCCCATTCCACAATGGATTTTAAAGCCAGGGAAACGAGCTGGCTGTCCAAAGCCTCTACTATATTTAGCAAGGGTACCGGTGTGATTTTACCCCAGATATCATGCAAGGATAGTATCAAGAGATACAAGAATATTTTACATAAAAAAACGAAAATTTGGTGGACAAGCAACTCTCTTGAGCGATATTGTGAGCAAGAAATCATTCCCCGGGGTCTTAGGATCCATTTATATCCCAGCTTTGATCTGGAGCAGGAAGAATTGATCCTAAGATGGCAGAAGGCTGCTGCAAAATGTTCTTTTGAATTTATGAAAATTATAAATGAAAAAAATAAAATCACCTTGCTCAAACTAGAGGAGGAGATAAAGGAACTTGAGGAGGGCCTTCAAAAAGATCTTTCTAAGGATGATCTACAGGAACTTTTTGTGAGCCTGGATAAGGATTTTGAACGGTGGGAGAAGGAGATCAGCACTGATAAATTGAAAAAATATCAGCGCGATATCCAAGATTTTGAGACTAAAAAAGTTTATAAATGGCAGATAAAGAAGGAATCTAAGATGGCTACTTCCAGATTTGCCTCTAATCAATCTTTGAATTCTGCATCTGAGAGCAATGTGTCTACAAGTGGCTCAGAAGGTCCCAGAGATCCCTCATACAATGGATACAGAGGGAAACGTAAAGGATATGATATCTTTAATCCGAGGGACAAACGTAAGGATGGGCCGCAGGTAATTAATCTTTCTCAACACAGGCTCTCAGATGTACAAATTTCTCTATTGGAAAAGGGACTAACATTTTCCCCTTCTAATCCCTTAGACGCGTTCACAGCGGTGAAAGATATTCACCTTTTTTCAAGAAAAATCCTGCTTAAAAAATTGCATCATAAGACTCAAGCTTCCGATATCTTCACCACTAGGGAGGAGCAAGAGGCACTTTCAATCTTACAATCTTTGGAGGAGGAGAGCTCAGAGAATGAGGTTGGTAATTTCCCGTTACAGCTTATGAATAAATCCAAAAAATTCCCAAGCTTGAGTATTTGTCCGGCCTTAGAGGTATTTACGAAAATGGTCTCTCAAGAAATTGAAGAGTTGGCCGCCTCACCCTCACCAGCCCGGAATCTTACTAAAGATGAGTGGGCTGGTTTGAAAGAGTTACAATCCTGGCGGGATGTCATTATCAAGCCAGCTGATAAAGGCGGCAACCTTGTTATTTGGCCGTGTGACAAATATGAAGAGCAGGCTAATAAACTGCTGGGAGATATCAAATGTTACCGGAAATTACCATATAATCCTACCTCTACTTTTCATAGCTCTTTAGTTGGGATTTTGGAACAAGCGTATGATAAGGGAATTATTCCCAAAAAATTCCTTGATACCGTTAAGAAACTTCACCCACGTCTACCGGCCTTGTACCTGATTCCAAAAATTCACAAGGATCCAACTAATCCCCCTGGCAGACCCATAATATCTGGGAATGGTAGCCTCATTGAATTGGTGTGTCAAGTAATTGACTATTATTTGAAGCCGTTGGTATGTGAGTTACCATCCTACATTCGGGATACCACGGCAGCTCTCAGACGTCTGGATGGGATTCATCTGGAGGATAATATGATGATGGTGTCCGCCGACATTGAATCTATATATACCTCCATTAGACATCCGGATGGTCTGAGGGCTGTCTCTTGGTACCTTGAGTCTAGTAATATTGCACGTCCCACGGCGGACTTAATTTTAGTCGTACTTGAGTATATACTGACGCATAACATCTTTATATTCAATGGAAAGGTGTATCTACAAACACAGGGTACTGCCATGGGTGCCTGCTGTGCACCATCCTACGCCAACCTTTTTTTGGGGGCGTGGGAGCGGCAGATTTTTGTGAGCGACAACAATCTATGTACACATCAGGTTTTGAATTGGATCAGGTATATAGATGATGTGTGGTTTATTTGGGAGGGTGATGTGGTTGGTCTACAGGAATTCATGCAGAGTTTGAATCAAAATAATCTAAACATCAAACTCACATATGAATATGGGCGTGAAATCAATTTTTTGGATCTGAAAATTGTGGCATCATCGGACGGTTTGTTGTCCACTCAGGTCTTCCGTAAACCAACCGCCACTAATTCCCTTTTACTGGCATCATCTGCACACCCCAAAAATACCATCAAGGGGATTCCTGTCGGCCAGTTCCTCAGGGTTAGGAGAATTTGCTCGGATGATTCGAGTTTCATGACTCACTCTGAGGAGCTGGCCCACAGATTTGAATCAAGAGGGTATAGTCGGAGGACAATAAGGCATGGTTTTAGGAGAGCAGTGGGGTCTTCTAGAAACTCTCTCCTTTTTTCTAACACGGTGAAAACAACAAAAAATGACCAGACAGTGCGTCTTATTACCACTTATAACAATAAGTGGGATAAAATGAGGACAGTAGTCCAGAAACATTGGAACATTCTACTGACGGATCCGGTTCTAAAAAGAATCCTCCCATCACGACCATCTATCGTGGCTAAACGTGGTAAAAACTTAAGAGACATGCTTGTCCATAGTAACTATGAACCATCTCAGACAAGCAAGTCCAGTCAACCATTGCCAGTGGGTTTTTTCCCATGTGGCCTTTGCAAGGCGTGTGCCAATCTTGTTAAGTCCAAGAAATTTCATAATTTTGATGGATCACGTGAGTTCGATATTAGACATCGGATCACGTGTTCCTCAAAAGGTGTGATCTACAGGATTGAGTGCCCATGCAAAAGGGTATATATTGGACTTACCACGAGGGAGTTCAAAATTAGAATTCGTGAGCACTGTCTGGACATTGAAAAAGCTAAAAGCATTACTGATGAAAATCTGTTAAAAACCATTCCAAGACATTATAAAAAGTATCACGGATGCAATTCCTCCTTGTTGAAAGCGAAAGGTATCGATTTAGTGTCTCTTGGTACCAGGGGGGGGTGATCTTGGTAGGTTTCTTGCCCAGGTTGAAAGTAAGTGGATCTATAGGCTGGGAACCTTGACTCCTAACGGGCTGAACGAAAATATGGGTTTCTCAGCTTTCCTGTAATCAATCTGGCTGTGGTTTTTTAAAAAAGAGGGAGGTCTCTTGAGTTGGTTGTTCACATGATACCTTGTAGTTTCTTGTGTCTCTTGTATTCCTTGCATAGGGATGCCTGGGTTTTAGTTAGATGTGTTTGGTGGGTTTTGTTTTTTATTATTTTAATCGCCTATTTTTTTAGTTCATTAGGTTACCATATATTCGGGTTAATTTCACCAATGGAGTGTGCTGCTTCTACATGTCCTGAGAAGGTTTCGTGTGATGACCGTTGATGTCTAGGGGAAGGAGCTACTCTCTCAAGCCGTCCGAAAGGATTATTAAATATAATGTATCATATGAATAATTGTTATGGAGTAATGTGCTCTTTAGTCATGTCATATTGATTGTGTGTTATAATGGGGGGTTTTGTCAGGAATTTGTAAATTTATCTATTTATGATGGTATGATCTTCTCTTATCTAAAGATGTGCCTTTGACTGTATAGGTCTCTATCGTATTTATTGTGTGTTACAATGGGGTGTTTTGTTATAACTTGGAAAGCTATATATGATTGCATAATAACATGATTCCCTCCTATGTAATGATGTGCCTGTTTGCAGTCGATTGCATAGTTTCCCTGACAATAGTTTTTGAATGATCGAAATCTTCCTGTTGTGTGTGTTATGTTCTAAGTATCACAGATTACCCAGTGCGCATGACTTTTTTGCTGCCGACTGACCATCACACATCGCGTCAGATAGCGTGGTGTGGTTGCCATGACTCACCATCATGTGGGTCATGACGTCACAGTCACGTGATCGCGATCCGTGGGAGGTCCCTTTACAAGCGTCCATAGCAACTGCAGTCATGCGCCGATAATGGGATTAATCTGTTTCCTGCTCTGACGTTTGAATGCAATCAGAGTTTGGCACCTCTCATTGGTTATCTGATGTTTATAATCTGCCCGCCCCTCACCTCTGACATGCTCCTTGAGAAAGCTGTTTGTGAAACACGTGTCGGAGTGCGAGGGTCACGGCAGGATACTTCCCAGCCAGGTGATGTAATATTATGATACTATTATGGTTATTGTCAGCCTAATCTCTATTTGAGTATGGACTTATATGGACTGTGTGGTCATTATCACAGATGGTTTGCTGTTGTATACTGCATTTTCTAAGTGTCATGGATCTCATGCAATCTATGGACCTAGGCAGGCTCTGCTGATACCACCATGTGTGTTTATTGGTAATTTACACTGCATTTAGTGGAATTAATTCCTGTTTGGGGAACCTCCATACTCTTTTATTTATTTATTCTCATGAGTACAGATTATTTATGGGGGAACCCTGCATGGAAAAATTTATGCACTGCAGATGAAAAAACGCAGTTGGAGCCGCAGAGTCTGTATGTGGTCCATATGATATAGGATACTTGCATCAAAATTATATATGTGGGAATTTTTGCAGTAATGAATATGCTATATTTGTATCAATACAGTTATGATCACTAGGTCCATTTGTTAGTCCATTTAATATTCGGTTTTTTGGCTGTAATCACATATACATTCACCTGCTTGGGTGTAAATATCCCAGTCACTAATACAGGGATCTAATTATTTTCCTGTCCGTGTCTCTCTTCTATACGGTACCTTTTTGCTAAAATATTTTTAAAAAATATGTTTAAATAAAGATTGGTTTTATTGAAAAATGGCGTTACTCCTTTAATTTGGGCATCTAGGGATGTCCAATAAATGTGTAAAAAAAAGAATGTGGATCTAGCAGAGCCGGGAACATTGTGGGATGTCATGTGGATTATGTCGGACCTGCAGGGGTGTTTTGGGGTTTAATAATTGGGTGAAAGAGGGTGTGTGTATTTTTTACTTCAAATAAAGGATTTTTTTCTGTGCATTCATTTCCTTTGACTTACACATTAGTAATGGTGGGGTCTCATAGAACCCTCACCATTACTAATCTGGGCTTGATGACAGCTGTGATTTTTGACAAATCACATCTTACACTAACCCCATATATTACCCTGATTGCCACCGCACCAGAACAATCAGGATTAGCTGGATAAAACACAACTTATGGATGCAGTAATTCTCTTGTGGCTGCAAGCTAGTAGCTTTAGGCTGGGAGGGGCCAATATCCATGGCTTTTACCAACCAGAGAATACCAACTTTCACCTGTTAACTTTATCATGCTGGTCATCAAAAAATGGAGGCAAACCCATGACACTTTTTTTAATTATAGGATTCTCTTTATTTTTGAGAATCATCCATGGTAAAGCAAACTACTGAGGGTTGCAACCAATAACAGTCTGTTTTACACTACCATACAGCAAACTCAGCTGAAACAAATAACAGATGCTGACAGAGAAGGAGGGGTATTCATAACGGTCTGCAAGCAATCACAGATGCTGGCACAGAGGGTGGGAGGAGGAATCAGTGAATAATCATGAAGTTTAATGAGCAGACCCAGAAAAAAGTCTGACTGCAGTGTTATCTTCTAGGAATCAAGTCATGTTTAACTGTCCTGCTCCTACCCCCATTTAATTTCCTTTTGCAGCTCCCTAGCCCTTATTAGCACCCTTTTAAAGCACAGAACTTCTAATCCACATTGAATTGTATGGGGTTCATTATCCAGGGCCAAGTTCAGATTCCTGATCCCGCTCATCACTAGAAATAAGCACACGTGCGGCGTACGTTCACAAGTTGCTCAGCCAAATCTGGGTAGATTTGAACCACTAAGTTGAGCACATTGGCCAGGCCTGGTATATGTGCGCTCTTGCCAAGATTCAAAGCTGCCACCAAGTTATGGCCATAATCACACCAACCATGTCTGATTGTAGATTAAGCAGCAAGAGTCACAGTTCTGTCTGGTCTCTTTGACCTTTCAACAACTCTGAGGCAGTGTGCTGTTTGTCACCTAAACAAATTAGTTTAAGCAGAACCACTTCAACCAGACAGTGCTGCAGTGCTTGCAGCTTGCAACTGATATGGATGACATGCTCATAAATGACAATTCTGAAATGGAGAAGGAGGAGGGGTGCACCATCTGGTGTAGCGGTTGTAGAAAGACTCATTGAAATAGGGACTCAATCATTAGCTTTGGTAGTATGTGTTCCATCACATAGTCCGACTCTGTCCCAAACTCCAGAAGGTTCAACCAGTGTGCCCTAAGGTAAATGTTGTGACCCTGTGCCAAAACTATTTGTCCTTGTGTCGGTTGTTAAGTGGACTTTTCCAGTAACAGTGTTGGTGAGGGCACAGGTGATGTTATAGGACACATTATTGTGTAAGATGGGGATGGCACACCTGGATAAATTAGTGGCAGATAAGAAGGAGTACCAAGGGACAGCCACTGCCATGAGGTTTCAGAAAGCTTAAGTGTCCACAAGCCTGTCATTTTCAGGTCAAGCAGTCTGGAAATGTGCCCGTTTAGTATTTTGGCATGTGGATAGGTGGGTGGCAAGGTATTTTTTTGCGTTCCAAGGCTGAATGCTAACCTGGGACAAAGAATCGGATAACGTTTCTTTTAGTGCTTGTGGGACGAGCAACAACAAGTACAGGGCGGGAGGCATCCAACCTGCGTCTTGGACAGGGGATTGGCAAACACATATAACAGGGGAAGAGGCAGAGGTGTCACTCGCATACACTGATTGTGACTAAGGCTTTCATGGTGCTTTGATGACCTGTGCCTGAGCATGCTGGTGATGGTCAGGCTGATATGTATGGGTGAGGACCTCCTGATGGCCCTCCATAATGTGTGAATGAGGGCCATCTGATGGCCCTCTAAAATTTATGAGTGAGGACATACTGATGGCATTCTGAAATACATGCGTGAGGGCCACCTGATGGCTTCCATAATGTGTGAATTAGGGCCACCTGATGGCTCTTTGAAAATTTGGAGTGAGGGATGCATGATTGCACTGTTGATATGGTGGAAGAGGAGGAGGACAAGAAGAAATCATGAACCATTTACTCTTTTTTGGGTGGGAATGGATGCATGGGAAACCCGCAGAATCAATTTATGCAGGGAGGGAGCATTGACTGCAGCCTGCAAGCCTCCGATTTGGCTCAACCCTGTGACCAATACAAATTATGATTGCAGGCTGCCTGTGAGTGAAGGTTTTGTGACGCCCCTGGACTATCAGGTTGTCACAGGGTACTGCACAAGCTGCCCTTCCGTGCAGTATTCCACCTCCCTCTTGGTTCTCGGTCCCTAACTAAATGGTGTTCCCTCCAACAGCAAATCAAATCCTAGATATACCCTGCACCACACCCACCAGACACACCAGTGGATGGCTTGAGTGGAATATAGTCGCCCACATGGGAGGTCAGGGAGCAGAGGTGAGGATTGTAGTCAGTCGGTGAGGAGTTGAGTCTGAGAATGGAAGGAGAGGAAGTTGTGAGTGGTGACTCCTGAAGGAACTGTGTAGGTTGCAGATGGTGGTCTGGGCCTAGAGGAGTCAGACCCCCGGTCGCAGGGGATTGTGGCAAGGGGCCTGGAACTGTCGATGAGAACAGCCAGCAGCCTAGCACTATCACCGGTCTGAGACCGAAGGCACGATGGGGTACATGGACCCTAGGTCGAGGAATAGCTTCAGGCAACCTGACAATTCACCTGAGGAGTACGGAGCTTTTATGATCTGTTCCCACCCACACCAGAATCGGGGCACTAGCGCAACTAGGAGGATAGGACTTTCCAAATCCAAAACAGTCCAGAAAATCCCAAGCATGAGCCCTGAGAGCAAGCTCCCATACTTAGCCATACTAGGGAGCGGGGCCCGGCTAGTTTCATGCTACCGGGCCATCAAGTTGAAGTGAAACTAAGTGCCAGGAGGCAGGTCACGGATCACCAGGCAGCACCATTGAGGACGGGACCCGGACAAGCGGCAGCGGTACTCAGAGACTTGGTTTACCCGATTGTCAGTGTCTGCTTATGAACTGAGTGAGTATGAGAGTGACCCCAGCACCTCATGGCACCCCTCACCGAGTCTCGGGGCACCCCTCTACCTGTGGAGGGTTACAACACCTTGCTGCCCCACTTCATCACCCCGGGTACTCCCAACGGCAGCGGCGGTACTCCCCAAATTACCGTACACAACGGGTGGCGTCACAAACTACATACCAATTCCCCTGTAAATAGCCCCCTTATATTTGAGGGGTCACAAGACCCCCGGGTCCGGAGACCCTCGAGCCACAGCGAACCCGGATCCGAGCAGCTCGGCTGCTTCCACGGGGGCGGCACAGTTGAATGATGGCCCTCTTAAAATTTGGAGTGAGGGCCACACAATTTTTTTTTTCTGACCAAATGGAAAACTGCTGTGTTTTTCAAAGAATGCTAGGTGTGTGAACATCGCCTAACCTAAGGGGTGGAAAAGGCTGTTTTTTCTCCCTTTTTTTTAATTTGCTTTATATACAAGTCCTAACATTTGTTAATGGAAAATCCATTTTATTTTCAGTTCTGTAAGTTTTATTGTCACTCCATAAACATGGAGTGATACTCTGACAAGAGTGTTCCAGCAGTGACCTGAGAGTCAGAGATGCCTCCTGGCATCTTCCCCATGCTGTTCACATTCCTTTTGAGTGCTGTTTCCATACAGTTCTGGATTTTCCTGCCCCACTTCCTGCCCTCTTCTTAGGGGCTTCTCTGAAAAATGCTCACGTTTCCCATTGACTTCCATTATACTTGTAACTAATTCGATTCGATTAACGAGCATTTTAAATAATTATTATAAGATTTTTAAATATTGTACAAATACATATTACAGAAAAAGGACCACGTCCCCCAGTACCCACTCTGCATCCCAATACACTTTTCGGCATTTAATGTACGGTTCATAGATGCAAAAAAACAAATATTTACTTTTTCAAATTATTTTTAAAATTAAAAAAGGGATTTTTTTTATTTTTATAGGTTTCTTTTAAACTTTTTTCTTATTTTTACTTTACTTTTTGATCCAATTAGAAGATGTGACTCTTCAATCAGTTGGTTTTTTATGCTGCATCCTGCTATAATGTAGTATATAGTTAAAGGGTTTATCCGAAACTTTGCTTATTTTTTCCTATGGGACCAAGATCGTACAGGCAGGTTACTTGCTAACTACCTGCCTTTTCTACCTAGCGCAAATCTCTGCCAGCTCAGGGCTGTCATGGACCACTACTGCCAGCAATTCTGCTGCTTTATTTGCACGTCAACAGAGAGGCTCTTCTTCCAGTCTGCTTTGTTAATGGGCATCACTGCTAACATCATGCTGATTGACAGCTGGCTCCCCGCAGTTAGGGGTGCTTCACACACAGCGAGCTCGCTGCCGAGATCGCTGCTGAGTCACGTTTTTTGTGACGCAGCAGTGACCTCATTAGCGATCTCGCTGTGTGTGACACTGAGCAGTGATCTGGCCCCTGCTGCGAGATCGCTGCTCGTTACACACAGCCCTGGTTCGTTTTCTTCAAAGGCGCTCTCCCGCTGTGACACACAGATCGCTGTGTGTGACAGCGAGAGAGCGACGAAATGAAGCGAGCAGGGAGCAGGAGCCGGCATCTGGCAGCTGCGGTAAGCTGTAACCAAGATAAACATCGGGTAACCAAGGTGGTTACCCGATATTTACCTTAGTTACCAGCCTCCGCAGCTCTCACGCTGCCTGTGCTGCCGGCTCCGGCTCTCTGCACATGTAGCTGCATTACACATCGGGTTAATTAACCCGATGTGTACTGTAGCTAGGAGAGCAAAGCTAAGCGGTGTGCGCTGGTAACTAATGTAAACATCGGGTAACCATACCCGATGTTTACCTTAGTTACCAGTGTCCGCAGCTTCCAGACGCCGACTCCGTGCAAGCGCAGCGTCTCTTGCACGTCGCTGCTGGCTGGGGGCTGGTCACTGGTCGCTGGTGAGATCTGCCTGTTTGACAGCTCACCAGCGACCATGTAGCGATTCAGCAGCGATCCTGACCAGGTCAGATCGCTGGTCGGATCGCTGCTGCATCGCTAAAGTTTGAAGGTACCCTTAGGCAGTGGGGATCTGAATGTCTATCATTAAGATATTAACATAGACACCCATGTCAACAGAGCAAAGTGGAAGAGAAAAAACCTCTCTATCAATGTGATGTCCTTGGAAGCCACAGAATCACCCGCAGGAGAGTCCCATGACCGCTCTAAGCTGGTAGAGATAAACACTAGCTGAACAGGCAGGTAGTGCACAATTATCTGCCCGTATGTTCTTAACCGTTAGTACCTTTTGGCATCCTGATATGGAGTGGACTCTCACTTGGTAATTTACTAATCTAAAATATAATTATGCAAAAAACAAGCCCTCATGCAGCAATAAAATGGAAAAATAAAGATATAACTACAGGGTGCTTTACACGTTGCGACATCGCTAATGATATATTGTCATGTTCATGTCGTTAGTGACGCACATCCGGCGTTGTTAGCGACATTGCAGCATGTGACACCTAGGAGCGACTATCAACGATTGCAAAAATGTCAAAAATCGTTGATCGTTGACACGTCGCTCCTTTTCATAATATTGTTGTGGTGCATGCCGCTGGTTGCTCGTTATTCCTGCGGCATGACACATCGCTATGTGTGACACCACAGGAATGACGAACATCTCCTTACTAGAGATGAGCCACCCCTCTAGCATTCGAGTTCGGTGCGGTTCGTCGAACGGAGGCTCCGTTCGACGAATGTTCAACAAACCGTTCGACGAACCATTCAAACACCATTGAAAACAATGGGAGGCAAACACAAACACATAAAAACACATTATACATGTACACATACAGTTAATAAACATTGCCATAACACTTACAGGTCCCCGCGATGCGTCCTGCACTCTGTCTCCCAACGCTTTTCCTTCCAATAATCGCTGTGTCCTTCCCGGAATCAGCACTGATGATACGACCTTCCGTGACGTCAAAAAAAGCATGTGACCAGTCACGTGTCTATTATCTCATTGGCTACATACTGGTAACATGGCTAGACGTCATGCTAGGTCCTGTCAGTGCATCTCTCCGGTACGCGGTGATCGTTCCAGCATCTCCGTGTACCGGCGAAATGCTCTGGCACATGGTCGGCTTCCCTGTTCTGGCACGTGGGCGCTCTTTACAGAGTCAGCCCACATGCAGGGACTCGCTGTCACAGCCGGTTAATAGCAGCATCAGGAATCACGTGATCGGAGATTGCCGTTGCTATAGTAACGGTGGCAGCGGTAATGTCACCGCTTACAGCCCGCAGCCTTTGCTCACTCTCACTGAGTGATTACACTGCACGGAGCAGCAGCATTTTTCCTCCCATGCAGTGCTGTCTGATGTAGCAGAGCTGCATGGGTTGAAGGAGAAAAAAGACAGAAAACCAGGATCGTGGAGGGCTGACGGGGAGTAATAAACATGGAGTCTCTAAGTGTGTCTGTGTATTTATTTCTATTAAAGTATTTTTTCTCTGTGTGGTGTCTTTTTTTAACCCTTTATTACAGATTCTTAATGGCTGGGTCAAACTTGCCTGACATTAAGAATCTCTGGCCTAATACTAGCTAGCAAAACAAAGCTAGTATTAACTCATTATTACCCAGCAAGCCACCCGGCTTCAGGTTCAGGGCCGCTGGAAGAGTTGGATACAGCGCCAGATGACGGCGCTTCTATGAAAGCGCCATTTTCTGGGGCGGCTGCAGACTGCAATTTGCAGCAGAGGGGCCCTGAAAGCTCGGGCCAACCTGTGCTGCGGATTCCAATGTCCAGCTGCCTAGTTGTACCTGGCTGGACACAAAAATTGGGCGAAGCCCACGTCATTTTTTTTTTAAATTATTTCATGAAATTCATTAAATAATTAAAAAAGGGCGTCCCTATTTTTTTGGTTCCCAGCCGGGTACAAATAGGCAGCTGGGGTTGGGGGAAGCCCGTAGCTGCCTGCTGTACCTGGCTAGCAAACAAAAATATGACAAAGCCCACGTCATTTTTTGGGGGGCAAAAAACTCCTGCATACAGTCCTGGATGGAGTATGCTGAGCCTTATAGTTTTGCATCTGCTGTCTCATCTCCTCCATACAGACAGACAGCAGCTGCAGAACTACAAGGCTCAGTATACTCCATCCAGGACTGTATGCAGGAGTTTTTTGCCCCCCAAAAAATTTACGTGGGCTTCGCCATGTTTTTATATGCTAGCCAGATACAGCAGGTAGCTACGGGCTGCCCCCAACCCCCAGCTGCCTATTTGTACCCGGCGCTGGGAACCAAAAATATAGGGAAGCCCTTTTTTTTTTAATTATTTCATGAATTTCATGAAATAATTAAAAAAAAAAATGACTTGGGCTTCGCCCAAATTTTGTGTCCAGCCAGGTACAACTAGGCAGCTGGGGTTTGGAATCCGCAACACAGGGTGCCCAAGCTTTCTGGGCACCCCTGCTACGAATTGCAGTCTGCAGCGGCCCCAGAAAATGGCGCTTTCATAGAAGCGGCATCATCTGGCGCTGTATCCAACTCTTCCAGCTGCCCTGGTGATGGGTGGCTCGCTGGGTAATAATGGGGTTAGGGCTAGCTGTATATTATCAACTGGCCCTAAGCCCAAAATTCATGTTGTCACGCCAATATTAGACATGGCCACCATGAATTTCTAGTAGAGATAAAAAAAACACAACACACAGAAAAATATTTTTATTAGAAATAAAACACAACACAATTAGTGACTCTATCTTTACTGAAATAAAGAATCCCTCTCTGCAGTAATCCTGGGTCAAGGGTCCCGCACTGTCCAATCCAGATCTAATATCATCTGATCGGTTTGCTGGAAGGTAAAGTGATCAGATGATGTGTCAGGTTCAAGGGCCTGAATCACATGACACAGCAGCTGATTGTATAAACGGCTTTTATTCAATCAGCTGATGCATCAGTGCAAAACCCCCCAAAAAACTACACACTTCTATGCAGACTCCTGTCCGACAGCAGCAGCTGATAGTTTAGCCGGCCGGGCGGTAAAAAGCCGGCCTCACCGCTCGACTTATAGTGTCAGCTGATTTCGTCAGGTGACCGCATCAGCTGATCATCGCCAGGTCTAAGAGAGAGAGAAGAGAGAGAGAGAGGGAAAAGAGAGAAAGAGAGAGAAAAGAGAGAAAAAAGAGAAGAGAGAGAGGGAGAGAGAGGGAGAGAGGAGAGAGAAGAGAGAGAGAAGAGAGAGGAGAGAGAAAGAGAAAAAGAGACTGAGAAAAAGAGAGAGAAAAACAGAGAAAAAGAGACAGAAAGAGAGAGAGAGAAGAGAAAGAGGGAGAGAAAGAGAGAGGGAAAAAGAAAAAAAGAGACTTGAAAAGAGAGAGAGTAAAAGAGAGATAGAAAAAGAGAGACAGAGAAAGAGAAAGAGTGAGGAGAGAGAGAGAGAAAGAGAGAAAAAGAGAGAGAGAGAGAAAGAGAGAAAGAGAAAAGAGAGGAAAAAAGAGAGAGAGAGGGAAAAAGGGAAAAAGAGAAAAAGAGAGACTGAGAAAAAGAGAGAGAAAAAGAGGGAGAGAGAAAAAGAGAGAGAAAGAAAAAGAGAGAGAGAAAAAGAGAGAGAAAGAGAAAAAGAGAGAGAGAAAAAGAGAGAGAAAAAGAGAGAGAGGAGAGAAAAAGGAGAGAGAGGAGAGAGAGGAGAGAGAGGAGAGAGAGAGAGGAGAGAGAGGGAGAGAGAGAGGGAGAGAAAAAGAGAGATATAGAGAGAGAAAGAGAGATAGAGAGAGAAAGAGAGAGAGAGAGAAAGAAAAAGACTGAGAAAAAGAGAGAAAAAGAGAGAGAGAAAGAGAAAAAGAGAGATAGAAAAAGAGAGAGAGAGAACGAGAGAAAAAGAGAGAGAGGAGAGAGAGAGAGGGAGAGAGAGAGAGGAGAGAGAGAGGGAGAGAGAGAGAGGGAGAGAGGAGAGAGAGAGACTGACTGTGCCAGCACTGCCAGCAGGGGGCTCTGGAGGACGAGGCACACTTCCTGCTGCACTGTGACAAATACTCAGCAGTGAGGGCCTCCCACTTCCAGAAACTTACCACTCATACCCCGGATTTTCCATCCATGGACGAGGAGATGAAACTCTGCATCCTACTGGGGGAAGAGGAATCAATGGTGGAGATTGCCGCCCAATATGTCACCACATGTCATAAGCTGAAGGGAATATAAGGCTCCTAAATGGACTTTCAGAGCCCAAATTGTGCCCCCAACTCCCTATAACCCTGATCCCCTCCCACCCCACTTACTGTATTTCTCTTGCTTTGGCAACAGTAATTGTATTTTGGTCCTGCCAATAAAGCATATTTGAATTTGAATTTGAGAGAGAGAAAGGGAGAGAGGGAGAAAGAGAGAGAGAGAGAGAAAGAGAAAGAGAGAGAGAGAAAGAAAAAGAGAGACTGAGAAAAAGAGAGAGAGAAAAGGAGAGAGAGAAAAAGAGAGAGAGAAAGAAAAAGAGAGAGAGGGAGGAGAGAGAGCAATGCAGCCTCATTCCGTGAACTGCTCCGATTTTAGAGGTGTGTCCCGCGGCTCACAGCTGATATTTGGCTCCTCCCCTCAGTGTATAATTAAATTAAATTATAATTATAAATACATATTTATAATGTAAATTTAAAAGTAAATTAAATTTTTTACTGGGACGGCCGGGACTTGAACTCATGAAATAATGCTTCTTAGTCAAGAGCTCTAACCATTGAGCCACTGTCTCTAATGAGAAACATAGGCAGATTTGGTAATCTTGATGTCTGCATTGCAAAGTGAAGTCTGGTGACAGCGCGGCTCACTTCAGGTGCTACGTGCAGAGGACACAGATCACTCCCTGTCATCTTCATGTAGCAGAGCTGACAGTGTCGTGTGGATTACTTCGGACCTGGATTGTTGTTTGGGGATTAATAAAGAGGTAAATGAGGTGTTTTTTGTCTTTTATTCCAAATAAAGGATTTTTCGGGGAAACACCTGCCATGATTAACTTCTTATTACCCCGATTGCCACCACACCAGGGCAATTCGGGATGAGCTGGGTAGAGTCCCGGGACTGCCGCATCTAATGGATGCAGCAATTCTGGGCGGCTGCTAGCTGATATTGTTAGGGTGGTGGGCTCCCCATAATGTGGCGCTCCCCATCCTGACAATACCAGCCTCCAGCCGTGTGGCTTTATCCTGGCTGGTATCAAAATTGGGGGGAACCGCATTTTTATTTTTTTAGTATTATTTATTTATTTATTTTACTGCACGATATAGACCCGCCCGCCGGCGGCTGTGATTGGTTGCAGTGAGACAGCTGTCACTCATCGTGGGGGCGTGTCTGACTGTAACCAATCATGGGCGCCGATGGGTGGGGAAAGCACGGAAGAACTAATTGAATAATGAAGCGGCAGCCATTTTCAAAAGAGGAAATGCCGCTGGAGATTTGTGACAGCCGTGCAGCAAGACGCCCGTGATCGGTGAGTAGGAAAGAGAGAGAGATTGTGCTGGGGACGCAGGACGCATGCAGATACGCAACGTGCGCACATAACCTTACTGTGAAAAGCCACGCTTTTGGTGATCGAACCGTTCTCGAACGTAACTCGAACTGCTGAACTTTTAGCAAATCATTTGAGTTCGTCGAACGACTCGAACACCCCCCAAAATCACTCGAACATGAAATTGGCAAGCCTCGAATCTCGAACATTGCTCATCTCTACTCCTTATCTGCGTCCACTGGTAATGAGGAAGGAAGGAGGTGGGCGGGATATTCCGCCCGCTCATCTCCGCCCCTCCGCTTCTTTTGGACGGCTGCCATGTGACGTCGCTGTGACGCCGCACGAACCGCCCCCTTAGAAAGGAGGCGGTTTGCCGGCCACAGCGACGTCGCAGGGAAGGTAAGTCCGTGTGATGGGTGTAAGTGATGTTGTGCGCCACGGGCAGCGATTTGCCCATGACGCACAACCGATGGGGGCGGGTACGCTCGCTAGCAATATCGATAGCGAAATCGCAGCGTGTAAAGTGCCCTTAAGACATAACTCTTGTTGTTCCGAGCTGTGCACATTACTATGTACTTAGGAAGGGGCAAATGGGAAATCTGAAATGATAAAACCTAAGGATTTTTTTTGTTTATTTCTTTATTAGCATCATCCAAACTTTATACAAAGACAGCAGCTATGAATTGTAAGAGCCACAAAGGAAACCTGTGATTATAGTCCTGTGAACATTGTTGTAAAAATATGATTGCAGATTTACTGAAATTGAGAAGATTATTTAAGCCATTTTCTATAATAGAAACACGAAATTCCAATTTAAATGAAGATATAACAGAAATTAAAGCCAGCACACGTTATATCTGGATGCAGAAATTGCTCCTTAAGCAGTTAAACAGCCCTCATGCATTTGTGTTTAAATACCTTATTCTGCTTATGTGACCTAAAGGTGGCCATCAGTAAGGAACGGACTGGAGAAACTCAGATGACGAAGTCTACATGTCTACAGGCCTGTTGTGCACTTGGCGTACATTGTTAAACTGGCAGCTGTTTTGAATTTGTGAACGGTGGTAGGTAAGGCCTCTACAGAGGGAGCCCAATCAATCTTGACTGTTTCTTAAAAACATGCAGACTAGTGAATAAGCCGTCTGCTTCCCAGAAGCAAGTCTATTCAAGATATACATACACTAAGGGTATAATATATCTTTATATATGCAGTGTATATATATATATATATATATATATAAAAATATATATATATATTCATATACTTGCATATATATGTTAGGACCACATCATCCTCACTTAGATAAAGAATACCGTATATATACCGTGTTCACTTTTTTGTACACTGTACATGTGCTGCCCGCAGCATAAAATGACCTGCGGTGTGGCTTCCCGAGCCGCAAGCTTGTCAATTCTTTGCTGCAGAGCCACAAGCGTTCTTCACAGGGAGAACAGAGAGAAAGACCACAGCAACACGAACCTTGATCATGGGTATGAGCAGCTGCGTTGTCCTGCATAGTAGGGCGGCTTTGCACGTTGCAATATCGCACATGCGATGTCGGTGGGGTCAAATCGAAAGTGACGCACATCCGGCGTCACTTTCGAGATAGTAGTGTGTAAATGCTAGATGATACGATTAACGAGCGCAAAAGCGTCGTTATCGTATCATCGTTGCAGGCTCCGACTTTTTCATAATTATGCTGCAGCGACAGGTACGATGTAGTTCCTCGCTCCTGCGGCTGCACACATCGCTGTGTATAACGCCGCAGGAGCGAGGAACATCAGCTTACCTGCCACCGGCGGCTATGCGGAAGGAAGGAGGTGGGCGGGATGTTTACATCCTGCTCATCTCCGCCCCTCCACCGCTATTGGCCGCCTGCCGTGTGACATCACTATGACGCCGCATGACCCGCCCCCTTAGGAAGGAGGCGGGTCGCCGGCCAGAGCGACGGTCGCAGGGCAGGTGAGTGCATGTGAAGCTGGCGTAGCGATAATTTTCGCTATGCCAGCTATCACAAGATATCGTACCTGCAACGGGGGCGGGGACTATCGCGTGCGACATCGCAGCATCGGCTTGCGATGTCGCAACGTGCAAAGCCCGACGTAGACTGGCAGCCACAAAGGTCAGGACCCGCCATGTCAAGGACACAGCGGGTCCTGATTGTGTGCATATTCCCTAAGGGGTTAAAAAGCCACACATGACTGTCAGTTAGATCAGCAGACATGAGCAGGGATGACCATGGGCTCATCGGTAACCAGGGGGAGGCAACTTAGGACGTATGTATACTTCCTAGGTCATGAAGAGGTTACTGTAGAAAAAAATAGGGATAAATTTCCACATTGCAGTTTACCCTGCAAATGTTTACCCTGCAAATGTTTATCCATAAAACAACTGCATATATATTTTATCTATACTGCCCCTTGAAAAAGCGCCTTTGCGAAACGATCGTTGGGGGATCCCCCCTCCCATCCACCGTCACCACTGTAAACAAGTTTTTCTTACTATTTTACTGATTGTCCTTCATCTTGTTTTAATAGAATTGTAATTCCTCACTTAAACATGGGTAACTCCTCTACCCAGTGACATCTCTGCTTTCCATTCCTTACATTGTCAGCTTTCTTATATATTTATAAAATCTTTAACTATTGCCCTTCCCCCACGTCATAATAGTGCACACGGTGTATAGCCATGCCTTAGGCATGTTGACAGTCGTTCTAAACCGTTGCACGTAGGTATAGATTTTATGAAAATAATACACATATAATCATTTGTTGGGCCATAGATATAATATATAACCACCCTTGAGATACCACAAGTATGACAACCTTTTTATCTGTCTTGTACATTAACCCTTAATGGGAGAGATATGTGTCACCCAGGGAAGGGGGTACTCGGTCACTTCGGGTGGCCGTGTCCTGATACCGTGCCCTGGGGACGCTTAATTAAATGGCAGGGGGCTATTTACAAGGGATAATGAAATTAATGTTTGTGATGCCACCTGCGGTAATGCGGCAAAGGAATAGGTGCCGCCGCTGCTGCTTATGAGGGACTGGGGCTGATGGAATCAGCAGCAAGAGACTCTTAACCCCCTCCGCAGGTAGGGTAAACCCCACTGTCCTCTAGGTGCTGGATGAGGTGCAGGCTGAAAGAAATGCAAGCAGGCAAAGTCCGAGTGGAACAGGGAGTCTTTACTGATGATTTTTACTCAGAGGTTACACTCCCCTGTTGCTGGGGACAGATTCCTGGTTTCCTTTGTCCCGCCTCTGTCTGTGTAGCCTGACTATGGCTCCTCCGTGCACTTCTGTTATGGTGCAGCTCTCTCCTGGTCTGCACCCGGTTGTGTGCACAGCTCGGTCAGAGTCCCTTGCAGACCCCGCAGCCAGCTTCTTTTCCCCTAGGCAGGCATCGTGCCACCTCAGGCCTCGCACCCAGACCTGAAACCCAGCCGGGTGTCCTCCTCCCTCCTCCGCACGCCGTCTGGACTCCTCTCCTTCCCTCTAGAGACCTCCCTACTGGAGAGTTGTATTTACACCTCCTAGGCAACCCCCACTTCCTGGGCAGGCTTTACACCATAGCACGGTCAACCCTCTGATACTGACCTCTTGTGGTCCAGGGTGGTGTTGTGTGAGGGATTTAGGTGTGTGCGGGTTTAGCCAGAGCTAGGACTCCAGGAACCAGGTTGCAGATCTTAGTAGCATGACCACAGGGGCGCTACAGATATATTTTCCCTCTTTATAATATGAGCACATTTTGACATCTAACATTACATCTTTTGAAATGTATATAGTTATCCATATATTTTTTTATTGGTCATGCTGCCTAGGAGGGGGCTCTACTCTTGCTTTCCTGTCCATCTTATGCAGGTTACCATGTAACATAGCCATTATTGTCTCTGTACCCGATCTTTATATTTTCTAATATTTTTTTATTATTCCTTTTTTGTACTAATCACTTTTTGCATATTAAAATATTTAATAAAAATCAATTGATATTTCCCTATATTTTTGGTTTTCGTTCTTCTTGTTCTCCTTTTTTACACAATGTTTATTGAAGAACATACCCACTCGGGGGCCGCTACGCAGTGCTACCCCGGTGTTTATTCCATAGTATTATGGATTATTTCCCAATATGTTTAACGTTTATCTAATATTTGTAGAATGGTGGAAAATACCACGTCAACCTATAGCTTTGACTTCACCATGAAAGACAAATCACTTCAAATTCTATATGCTGATTGGTAAAATTAATTTATATAATTCACTAGTGTTGCATATGTGAAAACAGGAGGTCATAATAACAGGTGTTACAAAAAGTATAAATCTTCATATATGATAAATGATGTTTAGCTGAAAATTCTCTGCATATTTTTACCATGTAGTAATTCTTAGTCAATTCAATATGTGCATTTACATACAAAGATATATATAGATATATATAAATATATATTCCAAAGCCTGCTTTGAGGCACATGAAACCGTTCAGGATCTATACATACAGTAAGGTCCACAAATATTTTGACAGTGACCGAATCTTCATCATGCGGGCTTTGCATACCTGTATTTTGGATTTGAAATTAAACAACTAAGATGCAGTTGAAGTGTAGACTTTCCAGTTTAATTAAAAGGGATGAGCAATATTATCCTTTTAAATGTTTAGAATTGCTACAATTTTTCAACAAAGCCTCCTCATTTTAGAGGCTCAAAAGTAATTGGACAAAGTACCTTTACCATAAATAAAATGTTAATTTTTAATATGTTGTAGCGGATCCTTTGCAAAAAATGACTGTCTGAAATCTGAAACCATGGATATCACCAAATGCTGTGTTTCCTTCTTTGTGATGCTTCATCAGGCCTCTTTGGGGGAAGATTGAAAGCCCTAGGTCATGCTCTCCACCCGAGTGCTCTAAAAAAGTGACTAAATGCGCCACAAAACGTGCACTAGGATGCTGGTCAAATGAAACTCTTGCCAACAGAAGAAAGGTCCTTAAGCCCATTCCCCATCTTTCCGATCCAGAAGACCACAGCAAGGGTCAGGGACTAGTAGCCTTCCTTATCTGAAGCACAGAATTGCCCAATGTTCTAGCATTTGCCCTGGCTGCTATTCAAGGCGAGAGCTGGGAGAATTCGCCTGTTGACTCTCCTGGATGGGGGAGTTCAGGAGGGAGTGGATCTCTAAGGGCCACATACTCCCCCTGTAGACCTGTCAAGAGAGGAACCCATGAGGGGATCACAGCCTAACAAAATGTTATGGATGAAGACACGTAAAAATTGACAGGAGCCACAGTGAAAAAAATAATTTAAATAAATAAGTGAAGGATTCCCAGCATAATGCTAGCCGGATCTCTCACTGGTACCTCCTTGGCGAAGACTTTGCCAGACCTTTATAGCAGCTGACTTCGGTTGCTGCTTGTTTGTGAGTTTTTCTGCCTTACGTTTTGTCTTCAGCTTGTATCCAAGTGGTAACATTTCTCCTTGGGGAAAGTGACATGTCTAGCAGGCCTGGGTGAGGAGTCTTAAAAGCCATATAATGCTCCTCTGGGAAATTAAATATGCAAATTGCCTCTTTACTGAGGAAGCGCACTTGAACTATAATGTCACTTGTGAAATGCATGCTCGATGTGGGTTGAGATCTGGTGTTTGACTCGGCCATTGCAGAATATTCCACTTGCTTTCCTTGAAAAACTCCTGGGTTGCTTTCACTGTATATTTTGTCTCATTGTTCATCTGTACTGTGAAACTCCGTCCAATCAACCTTGCTTCATTTGGTTGAATCTGAGCAGAAAGTATAGCCCTGTACAATTCAGAATTCATCCGACTATTTCTGTATTCAGTAACATCATCAATAACACTAGTGATCAAAAGGCATTCAAAGCCATGTGTGTCCGACCAACACACTACCTCTACCATGTTTTGTGCTTTGGATCATTAGCTGTTCAAAACTTATTACATACTTTATTCTTACCATCATTCTGGTACAGTTTGATCTTAGTTTCATTTGTCCAAAAAATGTTTCTCCAGAGCTGCACTGGCTTCTTTAGATTGGCTTTGGCAGTGCAATCTGGGCTTTCTACTCTTACGGCTGATTAATGGTTTATACTTTGGGGTGAACCCTCTGTATTTGCTCTCATGAAGCCTTCACTTATTGGTAGACTTAGATCCTAAAACATCTACTTCCTGGAAATTGTTCTTCACTTAAATAAAAGTTGTAAAGGAGTTTTCCTTCATTATTGAAAAGATTTTGCGACCATCCACCACTGTTGTCTTCTGTGTGTGTCCAGGCCTTTTTGAATTCCTTTTTTGCAGAATATACCAAACTATTGATTGGCCACTCCTAACATTTCTGCTGTCTCTCTGATGGATTTCTTCTTTTTTTTGTACCCTAATGATGGTCTGTTTCACTTCCATTGAGAGCTCCTTTAACTGCACATTGTGGGTTCATAGCTATAGCTTGAAAATGGAAATGCTACACCTGGAATTAGCTCCAGACCTTTTACCTGCTTAATTGATCATGGCTTAACAATGGATTTCCCTTGGAAAAGAGACAACTCCATATTAAACAGTTGTAATTCTTAAAGTCTACCTCGAATTAGCTTGTGAATACCATCAAATGAAAGCTGAAAGTCTGCACTTTAAGAACATATTGATTCTATCACTAGTTCTTGAACATATTTTGGTAAAAAGCCAAAACACCAAAACTTGTCATTGTCGAAAACTGTTTGGACCTAACTGCATAATGGAGACATTCATCCCTAGTAAATATGCCTCTTCCATTAGGCAATCAATATTTTTTCTGCGGAATATGTTAGTCAGCTGGAGAAGCAGATTTGCCTGATGTCCCATAGAAGTGAATTCTTTGAGAATTATATTAAAAGAGTTCTTCACCATTAGTGAACCCCCTGCTTAATCAATTCAGTGCCCCATAGGAAAAAAATATATACAGTTAGGTCCAGAAATATTTGGACAGTGACACAAGTTTTGTTATTTTATCTGTTTACAAAAACATGTTCAGAAATACAATTATATATAATATGGGCTGAAAGTGCACACTCCCAGCTGCAATATGAGAGTTTTCACATCCAAATCGAAGAAAGGGTTTAGGAATCATAGTTCTGTAATGCATAGCCTCCTCTTTTTCAAGGGACCAAAAGTAATTGGACAAGGGACTCTAAGGGCTGCAATTAACTCTGAAGGCGTCTCCCTCGTTAACCTGTAATCAATGAAGTACTTAAAAGGTCTGGGGTTGATTACAGGTGTGTGGTTTTGCATTTGGAAGCTGTTGCTGTGACCAGACAACATGCGGTCTAAGGAACTCTCAATTGAGGTGAAGCAGAACATCCCGAGGCTGAAAAAAAAGAAAAAATCCATCAGAGAGATAGCAGACATGCTTGGAGTAGCAAAATCAACAGTCGGGTACATTCTGAGAAAAAAGGAATTGACTGGTGAGCTTGGAAACTCAAAAAGGCCTGGGCGTCCACGGATGACAACAGTGGTGGATGATCGCCGCATACTTTCTTTGGTGAAGAAGAACCCGTTCACAACATCAACTGAAGTCCAGAACACTCTCAGTGAAGTAGGTGTATCTGTCTCTAAGTCAACAGTAAAGAGAAGACTCCATGAAAGTAAATACAAAGGGTTCACATCTAGATGCAAACCATTCATCAATTCCAAAAATAGACAGGCCAGAGTTAAATTTGCAGAAAAACACCTCATGAAGCCAGCTCAGTTCTGGAAAAGTATTCTATGGACAGATGAGACAAAGATCAACCTGTACCAGAATGATGGGAAGAAAAAAGTTTGGAGAAGAAAGGGAACGGCACATGATCCAAGGCACACCACATCCTCTGTAAAACATGGTGGAGGCAACGTGATGGCATGGGCATGCATGGCTTTCAATGGCACTGGGTCACTTGTGTTTATTGATGACATAACAGCAGACAAGAGTAGCCGGATGAATTCTGAAGTGTACCGGGATATACTTTCAGCCCAGATTCAGCCAAATGCCGCAAAGTTGATTGGACGGCGCTTCATAGTACAGATGGACAATGACCCAAAGCATACAGCCAAAGCTACCCAGGAGTTCATGAGTGCAAAAAAGTGGAACATTCTGCAATGGCCAAGTCAGTCACCAGATCTTAACCCAATTGAGCATGCATTTCACTTGCTCAAATCCAGACTTAAGACGGAAAGACCCACAAACAAGCAAGACCTGAAGGCTGCGGCTGTAAAGGCCTGGCAAAGCATTAAGAAGGAGGAAACCCAGCGTTTGGTGATGTCCATGGGTTCCAGACTTAAGGCAGTGATTGCCTCCAAAGGATTCGCAACTAAATATTGAAAATAAAAATATTTTGTTGGGTTTTGGTTTATTTGTCCAATTACTTTTGACCTCCTAAAATGTGGAGTGTTTGTAAAGAAATGTGTACAATTCCTACAATTTCTATCAGATATTTTTGTTCAAACCATCACATTAAACGTTACAATCTGCACATGAATTCTGTTGTAGAGGTTTCATTTCAAATCCAATGTGGTGGCATGCAGAGCCCAACTCGCGAAAATTGTGTCACTGTCCAAATATTTCTGGACCTAACTGTATACTGTCCTCCTGCAGCGAGACCCTTCCAGCAATATTAGCAATGCTATATCCAGTTGATGATCAATATTTTTTCAGAGTGGATGTCAACTAAGATGACATAAAATCTGCACCAGTAGCCATCCTATTGCCAATTAGTTACATCATCCACTGGGAACAGCATCACCAACATCTCTGGAACTTCTTCCGTGTTGGGAGTGAGTGTATATTGTTTTTATTTTCTATGAGGCACTAAAATGGTTAAACTGGGCTTGTCCAGTGGTTTACAACCCCATTAAGACTTCAAGCAACTTTGAGGTTGTGCTATGTGACTGTACAGGAGGACCACTTACTGTCGCAACATTGTATATAATCTTTCCAAAGAGTTTGTAGCTTTAAAAGTAAAGGTGCCAATACATCTTTAATAGCTGGCAGGCAAGTGCTTTTTTAGATGAGAGCCACTTTTAACAAACTTCCCATGGCCGTCAGTCCAGCACTTATTTAGCTGGCAGCTATTTCTACAGAACTGCCCACACCCTTGCAGATTCAACTTGACCATGTGTACATGTGTTCTCAGTAGAGAAATAAGGATATGGCCACTTAAGGATCAGGTATGATGACATTTACTAAATGTTTTTGTCCAGATAGTAACAAGACAAAGGTTTACCACTCACTATGAAATTGGCAAGTTTGGCAATTTTTGCTCTTTCGTTCATGGGCCTCTAAAGTTTAAATGGCCTTTTGTATTACCATCCATTATTCCAAAAGATTTATGTTTTTATGTAAATATTATAATGTACAAATGACACGCCTCAACGGGGCCTGGGGGCACTCGTTACTGGGCCGCGGCTCTGGTCTGTCTGGGAGGATGTCATGGCGACAGGTTCTGTGACCCCGGCAGTGTTGTTAATGGAGATGATTATGGTGGGGATTATTTACATGGGATATGTCATGACGTCACTTGTGGTATGTGGCAAGATATGTGCCGTCGCTGCTATTCATTTCCCTTGGGATCGGTGATGACGTAACTGAGTTGGTATAGCTTTCCACAGATAGAGAGGGCCCCAGGGCTGTTGATGGGAGTAGTAGACTGTAATGACGGGGTGCAAAACCGGAGGCGCAGGGATTAACTGAACAACACAGGGATGCAGTCACAAGGTCTTTACTCACAGTTAAGAGTTCCAGATTAACATGTCCGAATGGTCAAATGCTGCCCTTGGAGTGCTGAGTTCTGCTGTGATGGGCCCCAGCTTATCCCGGATAGTTCGAAGGCACAACCCAGTGCACCCTTCTGTGTTCCTTTCCTGGTCATCTTCCTGTGCTAACCTCTTCCACCTGTCCTGCGCCTGCACACACAGAGCCCTGAGCCGTTGTCCGTGGACCCTGTCGGGTGGCTTTCAGCTCTATCCCTTGACCCTATGTGGTCACCTTTTCACTGGATGTGTGTGGATGTGGCTTGGGCACTTGCAGTAACCTTCACCTCCATTTTGCTGGCTGAGCCTTGTAGTTCTCTACTAGGTGAGGGGCTGGTCCACTTCTGCGGCCAAGTCCCTCCATTCCGGTATGCCATTTGTGGAACGAGACCACGGGTTTATGGCACACTTCTCGTGGGCTCTAGGACGGACCCCTTCTCTCCTGTGCTTGGGCCGAGCTGCTTCAGCTCCAGACCACAGGTCTTCACTCTTCCACTCCTACTTCCTGACTGGCTAATGTTCCACAGTGTGCTCCCACTAACTAGACTCCACCTCCAAGCTGGCTTAGGGGATGGTGCTACTACCGGAGAATAGCTTAGTTGCCCTAGGCCCTAACCATGGCCTGATGAAGTGTTGCTAAATAAGAGTCTATCTGTATTTGTGTACACCGATTTGTGACCTCCTCCTTAATTGGGAATGGGATACTACACCTCTGGCTGAGTTGCAGTACCTATGTGACGACTGGAACCTCAGGGGCCCCACACAAAGGCAAACCAAATTGGCAAAAACTAAAAATCACTTAGGCCACCTCAAAATTTTCCACCTTTTTGGCCTTGTAATATTTACTATTTGTAACAAATCAACATTGATTTTCAAACGCCTTATCAGAAACCAGCTTATGACTTTGATACCAGCTTATAATGGATGTTCATATGACTTTTACCGTCGTCCACAGAGCTAATCACTATGTACTGATCCTTGCAAGGAGAATTTATAATTTAGGAAATTCAGTATATTATTTGCTTGATTTTACCTTCAAAGTATGCGCTATCTGATCCTAAAAAAACACAACTTTGTGACTGTGCAATGTTATATTTTCATATTTGCATATCTGGCTGATATACTGTACGTACCTGTCAGCTCATTCACACACGTCCTGACACAGCTGTGTGAGTAATACTAGTTGGGTGAATTCCAATAGCTATTACATAAAACAGTGTTTTTTGTCTCCGCCAATGATCCATGAGTCATTAGTACTGCAGTCTACTGGAGTCCTGTTGGAAGATAATTGATAGTTTCAGTATTACTGCAAATGGAGAGGTTTATCCCAATGTACAGTGTGTGGTATAGGAGCCAAAGGAGATATAGGCTGTATTATAATAGTGCTAATGTGTAGGCTGCTGTTCAAACAGCCTCAACTTGACTGAGCAATCAATCATGTAGAATCACACATCATTCATGATGACCTCAAAAAGTAGTTCACATATAGTTTGGTCTGTAAATAATACACTCTAAGGGTCCATTAACATTACACTAAGTGACCGCAGATCAGCTTTATATGTTTGACTGTCTGTGGTTGTTTGATTATCTGTTTACTCAGTCATACACAGCTTGAGTTGTGCACTGTACAATTGTCAAGGTCCACGGGGCAGCTGTCATGGGTGAGGCAAAAATATCATTTGCCCAAACACCACACACTGAGATTTTAGTCCAGTTGGGTGTGTTGACTTGTGTGGTGCAGGTCATACCTTTTAGCAGGCTGCTCGTCGCCATTGTTTCGAGAGAACCAGAACCAATCCGCAGTAAAGGCAGTAGGAGATGCCAACAGTTCTTACACAACAGTTTTTTACTGACTTATATAGCAATATACAAACTCACACTACCAAAAGACAAATTTAAATAGCAAGATGTGTGGACATTGTGCAACCGCACACTAAACATAAAATATAACTTTTAATTGTGCTCATTTAAAACGAGTAAACCTCATAAAAACGTGAGTATAAAATGAGAATACCCAAAGCAGTGGTCACCAAGCTCAAATGGACCCTGGTTTGGGTGCAGCGCACAAAACACTATCTAGACTGGGTCACTATTATGTCACCTCCGTACTTTATTAGAAGTCACATGTACAGGGAACCGCCCTCCGCTCTGTACCTCCAATATTATCTAATCTATATATATAATTGCCTTATTCTGTCTGTCTGTCTGTCTGTCTGTCTATCTGTCTGTCTGTCTGTCATGCTCCAAAATTGTGTCCTTACGGTGACACAAAGCTGATTGGCCGCTGGGCTCGCCATGGCCCCGCCCCCCCACACGGATTGGCCGCTCGCCCAGGCTGCGCCCCCACACGGATTGGCCAGCCGCTCGCCCAGGCTCCGCCCCCCCCCACAGATTGGCCTCTCGCCCCGGCACCCTGCAGGCATTGGCAATTCGGCCACGCCACGCCCCGCCCCCCTCACGCAATGCACGTTAGCTCTGGCCCCACCCCCTCCCTCCTCCCGCGCATTTCTCGAACTGACACGGCTGTCACGGAGGTGAGTACGGTACTCCCTGCCCACCCCCCCCCCTCCCCCCCCCGCCCCCGCCCCCGCCCCCGCCCCCGCCCCCGCTCGCACAGGACTGGTGTGGATACGTTGCTAACCATGCTCGCATGGTTACAAGCGCTGTCACGGAGGTGAGTACTGTACTCCCTCCCCCCCCCCCTCCCCCCCCCGGCCCCCGCTCGCACGGCAGTGGTGGGAGTGGTGTGGATACGTTGGTATCAAGCCCATCAAGGTCCTGCTGCGCCAGAAGATCCACACGCACACACACAAACATACACACACATCAGATCACACTCACACTCACTCTTACACACACCTCACACACACCTCACACACACCTCACATCGCATCCACATACTCACAACATCCTGGGATATCGCTTGCTTCTCGGCGGCGAAAATGTGCTGTTGTGATCTTCCAGGACCTGACGGAGGATCACATGGCCAGAAGCATGTGATATCCCCGGATGTTGTGAGTATGAGCGCGTAAGTGCGATATCGTCAGTGTCTGTGTGTGTGAGTGGATGCGATCGGGTGTGTGTGAGTGGATGCGATCGGGTGTGTGTGAGTGGATGCGATCGGGTGTGTGTGAGTGGATGCGATCGGGTGTGTGTGAGTGGATGCGATCGGGTGTGTGTGAGTGTATGCGATCGGGTGTGTGTGAGTGTATGCGATCGGGTGTGTGTGAGTGGATGCGATCGGGTGTGTGTGTGAGTTGATGCGATCGGGTGTGTGTGTGAGTGGATGCGATCGGGTGTGTGTGTGAGTGGATGCGATCGGGTGTGTGTGTGAGTGGATGCGATCGGGTGTGTGAGTGTCGGCAGAGGACCAGGCCGTGCTGGAGGAGGCTGGGAGCAGAGAGGCTGATCATGGGGAAGAGGGGAATGCTGATGCTGAAGGAGGCTGGGATGGGAAGGCTGGGAGGAAGGAGGCTGGGACGAGAGAGGCTGATCCTCAGGAAGGCTGAGGAGGGGAGGCTGATGCTGAGGGAGGCTGGAAGGAGAGAGGCTGAGCAAACGTGCTCCATCCGCCATACTGCGCACTCCCCATCGTGCTGCATCCCCCATGCTGCGCACTCCCAAACGTGGTCCATCCGCCATGCTGCGCACTCCCAAACGTGGTCCATCCGCCATGCTGCGCACTCCCAAACGTGCTCCATCCGCCATGCTGCGCACTCCCAAACGTGCTCCATCCGCCATACTGCGCACTGGAGCACGTTTGGGAGTGCGCAGCATGGCGGATGGAGCACGTTTGAGAATGCGCAGCATGGCGGATGGAGCACGTTTGGGAGTGCGCAGCATGGCGGATGGAGCACGTTTGGGAGTGCGCAGCATGCCGGATGGTGCACGATCGGGAGTGCGCAGTATGGCGGATGGAGCACGTTTGGGAGTGCGCAGCATGGCGGATGGAGCACGTTTAGAAGTGCGCAGCATGGCGGATGGACCACGTTTGGGAGTGCGCAGCATGGCGGATGGAGCACGTTTAGGAGTGCGCAGCATGGCGGATGGAGCACGTTTGCAAGTGCGCAGCATGGCGGGTGGAGCACGATGGGAGGTGCACACCTCCCCCCAACACACACACACACGCGCACTGCACAACACACACACACTAGGAATCACAAACAACGCCCTACACAGACACCCACACAGACAACGCTGCACACACAAATATACGCACATACTGCACAACACACACATTGCTCAAAACATACCTCCCCCCAAAACACACCACACCCACACAAACCGCACAACACACACACACACACACAACGCTACAGACACACAGCGCTCCACAAACAACGCAACACACGCAACACACATACAACACCGCTCTCACCCCCCGCGACACTCAGAACATGTACAGCGCCCTACACAAACACTTGGTAACTACACACAACAACATCTATATATATATATATAACAAAAATCATACATGAACTACACAATACGTAAATTCTAGAATACCCGATGCGTAGAATCGGGCCACCTTCTAGTCTATATATATAATTGCCTTATTCTGTCTGTCTGCCTGTCTGTCTGTCTGTCTGTCATGCTCCAAAATTGTGTCCTTACGGTGACACAAAGCTGATTGGCCGCTGGGCTCGCCATGGCCCCGCCCCCCCACACGGATTGGCCTCTCGCCCTGGCTCTCTGCAGGCCCCGCCCCCCTCACGCAATGCACGCTCGCTCTGGCCCAACTGACACGGAGCTCCGACTCCCAGGTGAGTACACACACACACATCAGATCACACTCACTCTCACACACACCTCACACATCACATCCACACACTCACAACATCCTGGGATATCGCAGACATAACCTTGCGATGCTGGGATCTTGACGGAGCCCGTGAACGCTGGTAACCATTATACACATCGGGTAACTAAGGTCCCTTGGTTACCCGATGTGTATCATAGTTACCAGTGTACACCGGCTCCGTCACGATCCCAGCAGCGCCAGACATAACCTTGCGATGCTGGGATCTTGACGGAGGCCGTGAACGCTGGTAACCATTATACACATCGGGTAACTAAGGTCCCTTGGTTACCCGATGTGTATCATAGTTACCAGTGTACACCGGCTCACACTCACTCTCACACACACCTCACACACACATCACATCGCATCCACATACTCACAGCATCCGGAGATATCGCTTGCTTCTCGACCTCGATACTGTGCTGTTGTGACCTTCCAGGATCTGCCGGAGGATCACATGGCCAGAAGCATGTGGTATCTCTGGATGTTGTGAGTGTGAGCGTGGATGTGCGATATCGTCAGTGTGTGTGTGTGTGAGTGTATGCGATCGGGTGTGTGTGAGTGTATGCGATCGGGTGTGTGTGAGTGTATGCGATCGGATCTGTGAGTGTCGGCAGAGGAGCACGGCACGGAGAGAGGCTGATGCTGGGGGAGGCTGGGAGGAGAGAGGCTGATGCTGGGGAAGGCTGATGCTGAGGGAGGCTGGGAGGGGAAGGCTGATGCTGAGGGAGGCTGGGAGGAGGGAGGCTGGGAGGAGAGAGGCTGGGAGGAGAGAGGCTGATCCTGGGGAAAGCTGGGAGGGGGAGGCTGATGCTGGGGGAGGCTGGAAGGAGAGAGGCTGATACTGGGGGAGGCTGGGAAGAGAAAGGCTGCTGCTGGGGGAGGCTGATGCTGGGGGAGGCTGGGAGGGGGGGGCTGATGCTGGGGGAGGCTGGGAGGAGAGAGGCTGATGCTGGGGAGGCTGAAAGGAGAGAGGCTGATGCTGGGGGAGGCTGATGCTGGGGGAGGCTGGGAGGAGGGAGGCTGGGAGGAGAGAGGCTGATGCTGGGGGAGGCTGATGCTGGGGGAGGCTGGGAGGAGAGAGGCTGATGCTGGGGGAGGTTGATGCTGAGGGAGGCTGGGAGGTGGAGGCTGATGCTGGGGGAGGCTGGGAGCACGATGGGGGGTGCGCAGCATGGGGGATAGAGCACGTTTGGGAGTGCGCAGCATGGCGGATGGAGCACGTTTGGGACTGCGCAGCATGGCGGATGGACCACGTTTGGGAGTGTGCAGCATGGCGGATGGAGCATGTTTGGGAGTGCGCAGCATGGCGGATGGAGCACGTTTGGGAGTGCGCAGCATGGCAGATGGAGCACGTTTGGGAGTGCGCAGCATGGCGGATGGAGCACGTTTGGGAGTGCGCTGCATGGCGGATGGAACACATTTGGGACTGCGCAGCATGGCGGATGGACCACATTTGGGAGTGCGCAGCATGGCGGATGGAGCATGTTTGGGAGTGCGCAGCATGGCGGATGGAGCACGTTTGGGAGTGCGCAGCATGGCGGATGGAGCATGTTTGGGAGTGCGCAGCATGGCGGATGGAGCACATTTGGGAGTGCGCAGCATGGCGGATGGAGCACGTTTGGGAGTGCGCAGCATGGCGGATGGACCACGTTTGGGAGTGCGCAGCATGGCGGATGGAGCACGTTTGGGAGTGCGCAGCATGGCGGATGGAGCACGATGGGGGGTGCGCAGCATGGGGGATGGAGCACGATGGGAGGTGCACACCTCCCCCCAACACACACACACACACAACACACCACACACACACTGGGAACCACAAACACCGCCGTACACAGACACACAGACAACGCTGCACACACACAACACCCAACACACAAACACCGAGGCATACATAAATATACGCACATACCACGCAACACACACACATTGCACAAAACATACCTCCCCCCAAAACACACCACACCCACACAAACCGCGCAACACACACACACAACGCTACAGACACACAGCGCTCCACAAACAACGCAACACACGCAACACACATACAACACCGCTCTCACCCCCCGTCACACCCAGACAACACCCAGAACATGTACAGCGCCCTACACAAACACTTGGTAACTACACACAACAACATCTATATATATATATAACAAAAATCATACATTAACTACACAATACGTAAATTCTAGAATACCCGATGCGTAGAATCGGGCCACCTTCTAGTCTGTAGATAACTGGTGTAAACGACCATCATTAAACATATACCATTTCTTTAAATAATATGGTTATATTAGTTGGAACGGTCTCACCAAGGACTTTCGGGCTTCAAAATTCTCATGGATAGGATATTTACTGATAATCCTTCTTCATGTTTATCTCTCAAAAAATGTTAGCAGCAGGCCTCCGGTCACTCCCTATGTGTTTCATTCCCACATAATGGGATGGAACTGCCTCCTATGCGCTGACCCACTTTTTGTTTGGTGAAACCGCAGAATAGTGATTCTGTTTATCGCTATTTAATTATAACAGTCATGACAGATTGACCTTCCTTATTTCTCTTGTTGGTATACACCTTTAGGACGATAAGTCGGCAGCCACTCTGTATTGAGTATACCTGCCCTCGTCAGATCTCAGTTGCTAAGCAAGTTGGAGGCTGGGCAAGAGCTGTCATGGGAGACAGGTTGATAATCCTTCTTCACCACATAAGATAATGGTGGTTTTGTTTTATTGATGGATAATCGTTTTTTCTAAATAATGCTATTAGTGACATTTTAAAACTTGACATAATAATCCTGATCACAGGATAAAGATGAGAGGTAATGTCCCTTTTGTTAAGGTGGAGGTTGTCTGCTATATAGGTTTTTAATCAAGCCCTATGGTGATGTGTATTTGATTTGAAACTAAACATTGAAATACATTTTGGGTTCATGACGGTTGAGAAGTAAGAGGTGGAGTCCATACTGCTATTGTGATTATACAATTAGGGCAGTAAAAACCAGAAGGGGTTGTGTTTATTAAACTGTCTATATATATATATATATATATATATATATATATATATATATATATATACAGGGATTATGTCCAGCTTCATATCGATGAGCGCCTAATTATGGCTGCTTTAGGGAAACTAAGTTGCTGGCTGATTTGATGGATTGGCTGAGTGGAATGCTTGCTATGCTTTCCACAGACCCAAAAGGGAGGGGGCGGTCACATGAATCACATGACGGGGCCCGGTAGTCCGGCTATGTGATCTCCCTGTGCAACTGGGTTGTACTGAGCATGCCCAGTGGGTATAAAATGGCGGCGCCCATGGCTACTTCTGTGGTGCATGTGAATTGAGAAAGGCTACTGACACAGAGTGGTGAGTGTTTCTTTGGAATTTTGGAAAGACCGGACAGTTCACTTGTGGACTTTGACGTGATTTATAATGCAGACATTGTTGTTAATTCTTGCAGTCCGGAATGGGCATTTTATTCTTGTGAAGACAGTCACAATGATGATGATAAGGATGGCTATTTAAGCTGGCAGATTTCCATGAGCACGGGCTCCCCTGATGATTTCTATGTGGGGATGAAACGCGTAGGGAGTGACCGGAGGCCTGCTGCTAACATTTTTTGAGAGATAAACATGAAGGAGGTTTATCCGTGAATATCCTATCCATAAGAATTTTGAAGCCCGCAAGTCCTTGGTGAGACTGTTCCAACTATTAAAACCATATTATTTAAAGAAATGGTATATGTTTAACGGTGGTCGTTTACACCAGTTATCTACATGTACCGCCCCGCGCTCTTCCGCAGCCGAGCCGCTCTGATCTGGGCTTGTTGATTGGTGGCTCGAGTGCCTCCGGACCCGGGGTCACTTCGCTCTAAAAAGATGCTGGCACTACGTAGGGGGGTGGTAGGTAGGTGTACAGCTGGAGCCTTGTTTGAGTTCGTGACGCCACCCACGGGATGTGGTGAAGGTGTAGATACCTCCGCTGCAGTTACGAGGCACCCGGGGGAGATGGTTATGCAGCAAGATGTTAACCCGTCCGTGGGAAGGGATGATGGCCCTGGGACCCGTTGGGGGGAGCTGGGCGGTGCAGGGCGGTGCGCGGCCGGATGCCACTGTGGCACTCACTGTTATTGACACACACAAGTCTCTGGTGAACAAAGTTGATGGTGGTTAGTGCCCGCAGCCGACTGTGTCTGGTCCCTCACCCGGTTCGGTGGTCTTTGCCTTTCTCTTGCACCGTGTAGTGTGTATGTAGACCGCCTTCGCTTCAGCGACAGGAGTCCGCTCCCCGGCGGTATGTGTGTCGGGAAAGCCCGTTTGCCCGCAGACGCTGGCCCGTGGGATCTCTCTGCCTGTGCGGTGGCTTTCTATCCCCCTCGGTGGGCTGTTGTCTTCAGTCGGGACTTGGGTGGGAAAGGACCTATAGTCCATACCTCAATCAGTAAATTAACTCAGTCCAGTGGCTTCTGGACCTCATTTCACGGTCTGAGTACCCCCCTGTGTGCTCCGGTTTCCAGTCGATTCCCCGGGTCGGTACCGGCGGGCCACTACCCTGTCCCGGTCCACCACGGTTCCACCTGGCCATCTTCTTGGCTCCTGCAGGCTAGGCCACCGTATGCCTCCTAGCCGAGGTACCAGGGCTACAACCCTGGCACCTGTCAGTTCCTGCTGCAGACCTGTCACCACAGGCCTGCTGCCACTTGAACTTTCCAACTCCACTCTCCGACTACAACTGACAACTCCCTGTACTCAACTGACTGTTTCCTGCCTCAGGCCCTCTGAACTCCTCGGTGGGCATGCCAACTGCCTGGCTCCGCCCCCTGGTGTGTCCATTAAGCTCTGAGGGAGGTGACTAGGGTTTATGTGTTTGGCTGGTGTTACTTGTGTGGGGCTGGTGTGCAGGGCGCTATTTGTGACTACCTGGCTAGTCCAGGGCGTCGCATACACATTAGATAATATTGGAGGTACAGAGTGGAGGGCGGTTCCCTGTACATGTGACTTCTAATATAGTACTGAGGTGACATAATAGTGACCCAGTCTGTTTTGTGCGCTGTACCCAAACCAGGGTCCATTTGAGCTTGGTGACCACTGCTTTGGGCATTCTCATTTTATACTCACATTTTTATGAGGTTTACTCGTTTTAAATGAGCACCATTAAAAGTTATATTTTATGTTTAGTGTGCGGTTGCACAATGTCCACACATCTTGCTATTTAAATTTTTAGTTTTTTTACTGAACAGCTTCCAGAGTTCGTCCAACACAAGTTTAGATGTGAGACAGCGGGCACACAACTTAAAGGGATACTCCCATCTCCAAGATCCTATCCGAATATGTGGTAGGTGTAATGACTGAGGAGCTGGAGAAGGCAATGTGTTCATTGGTGTCTTGTATTCTGAAAACTGTGCTTAAAGGGGTATTTCCACCTCCAAGATCCTATCCCATTGTGTAGTAGGTGCAATAATAATAATAGCAAATACCTCCAATTAGAAATGTAGTATAGTTCTCCTAATAAACGTCACTCACCTCATTTGCAGGGCATCACAGTAGCTTACGTATCCATGGATGCGACCACTGGCAACTAACTGTCCCTATATGAGTGGTAACCATGGATACCTAAGATACTGTGATATTCTGCACAAGAGGTGAGTGACATAGTTTATCAAGAGAACTATACTGCATTTCTAATTGGAGGTATTATTATTATTATTACATCTACTACATATCGGGATAGGATCTTGGAGATGTGATTAAACACTTTAAATCCTGTTCTACAGTGAACACATGGTGCACAATTGTGGAACAAATAGGCTCTCAGTACTAGATGGCTGTCAGCAAGCTCAGGTGAGTAAAAAGCTTTTATTTTATTTTTTATATGTAATGTTTAATATGGTATGGACACACCCCAGAGCTTAATACCCCTTTAAGCTCAGTTTCCAGAATACAAGACACATATGAACACACTGCCTTCTCCATTTCCTCAGCGTTTACTTTCTCTGATAGTTCCAGTCCTTTTATGTAGTTCCAGCCTAGCATCACAGTACCATATGTGGAAGTCATTCTAGTCAACTCGCAGTTCAGCATTTGTCCAGCAACAGAGGTCACCAACGCTTTCAGTTCTGCCACCCAGGACTCCTAACCCGTTTCACGTATGTTCCCATTTTGGTCCATTCCCACTGAGCTGTAAGCTACATCGGGCCTTATGCTAAACATCCTCCTCCAGAAGGAGTCACTCCATTCTTGGTCAGAACTAGATTTTGATGCTGACCTTCCATATGTCCGTCTGTTTCCTCTGATCTCACTGTCCCACTCCAGTCATAACTGTTGTATTTGCCACATTTAGCACCTATTAGACTTGCGCTTCTGTACTAGTCACTAGCTGTTCTCTATGTCTCTTCTAACCTGAAACTAGTCTCTTACCCCAAGAGCTAACCACTCCCATTATGGGCTAGTCCCACACTTAACCACTTCTGCCCCTGCAGCAATCTTGTTACTGAGCGGATTTTTTTTTTTAGTAAACATCCTTTCTTATTTTCTTATATACTGTATATACTCGAGTATAAGACGAGTTTTTCAGCCCATTTTTATAAGCTGAAAATGCCCCCCTCGGCTTATACTGGAGTCATGAATATCAAAAAGCCCTTAATTAGAACCCACAGAGATTAAAAAAAAAAGGGGATAGTGACCAATTCATTATAAAATTATATTTTTATTTAAGCCAATTAAAACAACAGGTATATAATATTTATAACATACAGTAAAGTACAAGACTGGATCAAGTTCCCAAAAAGTTAGCAGCTATTTAACAGGTTATAAAGTGCTTAGTGCAATGACTAACTATGTGTTAATGATGACTAGTTATATATAAACAAAGTGCATAGTGCAATAATAATGTTTTACCAGTAAATAATTGTATATAAATTGAAATGTAATTAAAAGATATTTCCCGGGCATGAAATAATGCCCAATAAATATAGAATGATATAATATGTAAAATTGATATGGGGACACTATACATTAGAAATGGTCAAAAGTCCTGTGTGCCGCTATACCTCGATGCGCGTTTCAAGCAAAGTCTTCCTCAGGGGGCGCTAAGGGGGAGTGAAGTTAGTGGCTCTTTTATATCCTGTCTAATTTTGAAATTGCCGCCCGAAATTGTGATAATTTCCTAGTCCCGGTCACGGAGTTCTCGGCACATGTATCACATGACTACCTTCATGTCATGTGACTTCCGGCCGCTGGTCACGAGATGCATAACAAACGGCACCATCATGGTAACAGACGCATGTCAAATCGCCAGCAGCTAGCGTAAGTCAGTGAATGGAACATATGAATAATGCGCTCCTCCTGTATATTAGAGATAAGGTGCATTCTTGGTTTGCTCCTGTATGATTCCTATATAAAAATAGTGACTGTCAGTTAATTGGACCATGGTAGTTTAAAATGTGAAGGTTGAAAATATATAAAAATAATATTATATTATTTAAGTGCAAACAATGTGCTAATGAAGTGTAAAAACTAAAACGTGAATATGTGATTAATATTCTAAATAAATATTATCCAAAATAATCTTACCATGAGCCTAATATTAACAAATACAAATTTATAACAAAGTGCAATTTTAAATATGCTAAAAATGTACCAAATATATGACATGATAAAATGAAATCAATTAATATTATGTTCTAACATTCATATAAAATATTAAAAAATTAAAAAGTGCGAACTCAAATTAATTAATGTTATGTGATAAAAATTCATGCAACATAGCAGAAAAATGCGAACCCGAAAATATGATTTTTAAGGTTGATTTTTCAGAGTTCATTAAATAATTTCCTCTTTGCTTTTTTCCTTTTCTCTTTTTTTTCTCCTTTTCTCTTTGTATTTTCCTTTTCTTCTTTCTGTTCTTTTATTTCTTATCACCAGTACAGAAATTTTTTTTTTTTCTTTTTCAAAAGATGGGATAATCATCATCAATCTACATCGGACAAGTAGATGAGTCACCTCAGAATCCAAGGCACAAACAGTCAGATTAATGAGGTAGGTAATATCTATAAATAAATACAAAATAGGCCGATGCTTCTTAATTATTAAATTAAAATCCCTCCATTGTTTATTGTAGTCTACTATCAATCTTACTTCATTCTTCATTGTTTTGTCCTTATGGATTTGCTTATATAGTAAATCATTTCTGTTTGTCCTTTCTGCTCTGAAATATGCCTCTTTGATACATTTTTTGCCATACCCACTTTCCTCAAATCTCTGTTGCAGTAACTGTGAATGTTGTTCAAAAGATTGGTCATTCGAGCAGATTCTCCTAGCTCATAAGAACTGGCCTCTGGGTATTCCTCTAATGGTGGCCAAGGGATGTGAGTAATATGTTTTCAAAAAAGAATTTGTGGCTGTTGGTTTGCGAAATATCTCAGTGTAGATATCTCCATTATCCAGAACGGATATGCCAATATCTAAAAAATCAATCTTAATTCCAAATTATAGGTAAGTTTCATATTGATAATGTTACTATTCAAATGTTTCATAAATTTCTCCAAATCAGGGACTGTACCCTCCCAAACAAATAGGATGTCATTAATGTATCTCATCCATTGATGAACTTGCTCAATGCCCTGTATGGACTCACTGTCAAAGATATCCCTTTCCCAGACCCCCAAAAACAAATTTGCATATGAGGATGCGCATGCAGCCCCCATGGCAGTACCTTGTTTTTGTAAATAAACCTGTTTGTGAAAATAAAAGCAATTGTGTGTCAGAATGAATTCTAAAAGTAATAGAATCAATTCTGACATACCAAGATCCATGTTGCTACTATTTAAGAACCATGTAGTTGCTTTAAGGCCATCATAGTGTCGTATAGAGGTATAAAGTGCCTCAATATCGGCTGGGACCAAAATCATGTTCTCTGTAAAATTTAACTGGCCTAATCATGGCACCGCCATGGTAGTATCCTTTAAATAGGAAAGTAATGTAGCAACAGGGGGTTTGAGAAAATGGTCTATTGTTTGACAGATGACCTCATTGAAGCCATCATTACCGGAAACGATAGGCCTGCCTGTGGGATCCTGCAGGTTTTTGTGCACCTTTGGAATGATGTAAAAGGTGGGTAGTCTGGGCCTCAAGAGACAAATGTATTTAACAGTTTCTTCTGGAATAAGGCCTGGCTGTCTCATGGGCTTTTTCTAAGATGTTCAATAAATCTGCCTTGAATGATGTGACGGGGTATGATGGTAATTTAATATAGCAATCCTTATCCTCCAGCAGAGTGCGAGCCTGTTTTATATACATGTTGTTGGGCCAAATCACAATATTACCCCCTTTATCTGCTTGTTTAAATACCACATCATCCCAGCTCTGTAATTCCTCCCTATTCAAATTGTGCGCCCAGGATGGCTGTCTTGCTGAAATTTCAATGTCTCTAGTGACTATTTTAGTGAAAATGTCAACCGAAGGACATATATTCAAAGATGGGAATGTTTTAGATTTATGAAAAAAATGTAAAGGAAAACCACTGACCTTAGATGAAGGATTGTTTTCATCAATAAGGGATTCCAAGGTGGCTAAAGCTCCAAATCCTCCCTAGTTTGGAAGTGATCGTTTGATTTAAAATGCAATTTTTTAAGGATAACCTTTCTAGCGAAAAGCTGTATGTGCTTGATAGTTAAGAAAGGATCTAGGGAACGTGCAAGGGAAAAAGTTAGACCTTTACATAATAAATTATATTGTGCATCTTTTAAGATATGCTTTGATAAGTTAATCACATTATTTTGTTCCCTTGGTTGTTTGTGTTTGCCCATATTCTTACTTGGGGGATAATTCTTCCTCTTGCCAAATTGCCTAGTTGTAGGGCCATAGGAGGTACCTCCTTCATGGTCATTTGCTGATCTATATCCTTCTCCGATAGAACTGGAAGAGGTCATGAAACCCCTACGTATCGGGGAATTTGTTTGGGGAGGTTTTTTGTATTGCCAGTGAAAAATCTTATTATCATTATCCTGGATGTCCCTTGAACATTTTTTCTTCATATTTTGACTGATTTCTTGCTCCCATTTTTCCAAATCTTTTTCTATTTTTTTGCTATAATTTTCAAAGGTTTCCTTATCCACATTATTTTGTAATGAGGATTGAATTTTTGTAATCTCCTCTTCAATCTCCTGTAATGCTTGATTATTATGTTCATTAATAATTTTCAAAAAGGTAAGCGAGCAGGTGTTAGCAGCTTCCATCCATCTATGCAATAAGCTGTCATTTTAAATTAAAAAGTAGGAAAAAGCTGTATTCTATGACCCCTAGGTATAATTTTGCGTGATATGTAGCTATCCAATGTGGATATAGTCCACCACATCCTGATTTTTTTGTGCAAAGCATTCTTATAAATTCTGATATCATCCTTGATAGATGAGAACAAATCGTTAAAATTGTGGGAAGATCCCTGTCCAAATAAATCTGTGGCTTTAATTTTCCAATTCAATTCTCTAGCCTTCATATCCATTTTCCACATTGTGGAGACGGAGAATACTGTTATACAAACAGAGATTAAAGATAAACAATCAAAATATTCCATATAATGCCACCATTAAATATTCATGAATATCAAAAAGCCCTTAATTAGAATCCACAGAGCCTTTGTATTTATTAATATTAGGCTCTTGGTAAGATTATTTTGGATAATTATAATATTAATCACATTCACGTTTTAGTTTTTACATTTCATTAGCACATTGTTTTCACTTAAGTAATATATTTTTATATATTTTAAACCTTCGCATTTTAAACTACCATGGTCCAATTAACTGACAGTCACTATTTTTATATAGGAATCATACAGAAAGCGAACCAAGAATGCACCTTATCTGTAATATACCGGAGGAGCGCATTATTCGTATGCTCCATTCACTGACTTCCGTTAGCTGCTGGCGATTTGATACGCAGACACATCGTGGTGTCTATTACCATGATGGCGCGGTTTATTATGCGTCTCGTGTCGGCAGCTGGATGTCACATGACATGAAGGTAGTCATGTGATACATACATCGAGAACTCCGTACCCGAACTAGGAAATGATCACAATTATGGGCGGCAAGTTCAAAATTAGACCGGATATAAAAGGGCCACTATCTTCACTCCCCCTTAGCACCCCCTGAGGAAGACATCACTTGAAACGCACGTCTGAGTATAGCGGCACGCAGGACTTTTGACCATTTCTAAGGTATAGTGTCCCCATATCAATTTTACATATTATATCATTCTATATTTATTGGGCATTATTTCAAGCCCAGGAAATACCTTTTACTTACATTTAAATGTATATATAACTATTTACTGGTAAAACATTTTTATTGCACTATGCACTTTGTTATATATAACTAGTCATTATTAACACATAGTGGGTCATTGCACTAAGCACTTTATAACCTGTTAAGCTGCTGTTAACTTTTTGGGAACTTGATGCAGTCTTGTACATTACCTTATAAATATAAAATACATGTTGTTTTTAATGGCTTAAATAAAAATATAATTTTATTATGAATTGGTCACTATCCCCTTTTTTAATCTCTATGGGTTCTAATTAAGGGCTTTTTGATATTCATGAATATTTAATGGTGGCATTATATGGAATATTTTGATTGTTTATACTGGAGTCAATACGATTTCCCAGTTTTTTTGTGGTAGAATTAAGGGCCTCGGCTTATACTCAGGTTGGTTTATACGCGAGTATATACGATAATTATTTATATCCTACCTAACATTCCTACCTTAGATATTACCAAAACTGCTACAATATTTGTATTACCCTACACCTAATTATTACATTATTATGCATTACCTTATATAACATTGCTCATCACACGCTACATCACAATACTAGACATTAGTGTGATTTGTGTTTTCATGGGAAGGAACACAAACCACGTAGTCCACCCTCCTACCTAATAGATTGTTTCGTCCACATAAGCTGCCATTATTCTCGGCAGTGAGAGTCCTGTTTAAAAGATGCTGCAGAGAACAACAACCTTTTGTGCAAAAGTAAAGATCATTTCACCAGCCGAGGGATTTTTTTTTTACCATTTGTTGGGTTATCAGCCGCTTGTGTAGACTTCTGGCCACATTCTGAATAGATCTGCTCTGTTACTCTCAATAGACTAATTTGACCACATACATGTGTAAGAGTGGTGGACTGTCGGTCGCGTTCATGAACCTGAAGACATCACTCGTGTTGTGTAGTGTAAAGTGAATAATATTTTGTGTCTTTAGTAAATATTGTGTCATGTGGATTGTAATGTAACCTGTGATGTGTAGCGTATAATATACAGCAAGTTTACATGTGGTTGCTAGACTAGAACAAGAAATAGTTAAGTGTTGGGAGTAGCCTCAGTGGGAGTGGTTAGTTCATAGGGAAAGATACAATTCCTTCAAGAAAGTTATTAAAGACCTAGTAAGTAATGAAGCTGTACATATAGTCTGCAGATTATTAAAACCTAAAAAAATCCACTATATAAATATATGGCGTCTCTCTATTGAAGAATAGTACCGAAAAGAGGAAGCTAAAGAGTTAAGGGTACTTTACACACTGCGACATCGCTAGCGATCTCGTTAGCGATATGAAATTCTAGATCGCAAGTGCGATCTTTTGAAATCGCACATAGGTCATTTTACGCATGTGCTACCTTAAACGATCGCACTTGCGATCTAGAATTTCACATCGCTCACGGGATCGCTAGTGATGTCGCAGTGTGTAAAGTACCCTTTAGTCTGTGTATACTATATTTTGTCTAGGTCATATAAAAATACCCCAAAAATATATTCCAATAATAATAAATAATAAATAAATACCAAAGAGAATTCAAACAAAGAGTTCATATATAGATGCAATATATTAAAAACAACACAAAGCATGAACATAATAAAAAGTATGATAAGCAGAGGAAGCAGTAGGACTTCAAACAATACAAAATGTAAAATGTGAGTCTGGATAATGAGATCCAGCTCCTAAATGGTCCACAGAATTTGATTGGAAAAATGCATACATCTAAGGTATATGTAAATATTTAAGTGCAGGATAATAGCCAAGATACAAACTAAACCCTAAGGGGTACTTTGCACACACAGATAAATCTTTGGCAGATCTGTGGTTGCAGTGAAATCATGGACATATTGTTCCATTTGTACACAGCCACAAACCTGGCACTGATTGTCCACAATTTCACTGCAACCACAGATCTGCTGCAGATTTATCTCTGTGTGCAAAGTAGCCCTAAGGCTGCATAAGTGTAAAACAGCGCATATAATAAATATTAATTTGATTCAACATCTAGCACATGTAAGATGATCAATAAAGGTGCAAATATAGCCAAAATAAGGGCAGATCAATAGGACTACATAATGTGCAAATAATGCAAAGTAGAAAAACAAAAAGCCAGCACTAGATGTGCACTTCAGCACTAAACATTCCAAACTGTACTTATTATAAAAATTTTTGAGATTTTTGGCAAAAAATTGCAATTTCTTGAGCTGCCTCGCCACGTCACGGCAAATCTCATTTGAGGCAGTCCTACACTAAAATATTTTTATAAAATGTGCCATACGGCCTCACATATGAATAGTAGAACTGCTCTTAGCAGCACTCACCTGGTCTATTTCAATCCCGTACCCATGACTGAGTCATGGCTGTGGGCGGGACAGGTCCAAGCAAATGCTGCATGAAGTAAATAGCCTGTGGACAAGGCCTGATGACAATGTGAACAGTCACCAAACGCCAAAATCTAGACAGATGGAATACATCCCAAATTGGGGTGCATAGCAAGGTGGAGGTCAGCCACCGACCAATTCAATGAAGAATAACAAAAAGCCAGCACTAGATTTGCCAAAAATCTCAAAAAATTTTATAATAAGTACAGTTTGGAATGTTTAGTGCTGAAGTGCACATCTAGTGCTGGCTTTTTGTTTTTCTTCATTGAATTGGTCGGTGGCTGACCTCCACCTTGCTATGCACCCCAATTTGGGATGTATTCCATCTGTCTAGATTTTAGCGTTTGGTGACTGTTCACATTGTCATCAGGCCTTGTCCACAGGCTATTTACTTCATGCAGCATTTGCTTGGACCTGTCCCGCCCACAGCCATGACTCAGTCATGGGTACGGGATTGAAATAGACCAGGTGAGTGCTGCTAAGAGCAGTTCTACTATTCATATGTGAGGCCGTATGGCACATTTTATAAAAATATTTTAGTGTAGGACTGCCTCAAATGAGATTTGCCGTGACGTGGCGAGGCAGCTCAAGAAATTGCAATTTTTTGCCAAAAATCTCAAAAATTTTTATAATAAGTACAGTTTGGAATGTTTAGTGCTGAAGTGCACATCTAGTGCTGGCTTTTCGTTTTTCTTCAAATAATGCAAAGTGTATAGAGTGAAAAGCAAATAACCATCATGCCGTAATAGAGAATCAGGTTAAAGTGTTCATATCAATAAAGTAGGTAAGTATAAACCAGACCCGAAGTCATAATGTAAAGAGTTCTCTTGTGACCTCTGCCACGCACCCCAAATCGTGTTTTGCTAATTGCTTCTTCAGTGATGCACTGGGTGGCACTGTGAATCATATTATCACTAATATAGGGAGCAACTCAATCTGGACTAAGACTGTGTGTGAGAATGCTTAGTACTGAAGAAACAAATCTGGAAGTTATGTGCCCGCTATATCATGTGTGAAGTCGTTAACTGTTAAGTATAAAGCTATTGTTTAAAATAAGCTGATGGTCTCTTGAGTCATCGTCATCTTCTCCTGGTCAGCTGAAATCAGCTGTAGCATGCGGCCTGCAATGGCGAACAGCCCACATGACACAAGTCCACTTGCCCAGCCAGCATCGGGTAGTTCATGTAGCATGCCAGGGCATCTGGAGTGGTGATTCCCTTGCCAATGACTACTTCCCCACGGCACCCTACACATGCAAATTATATACTTCTGGTCTCATAAACACCCACTCTCACTGGCAGTGAATCATGCAACATATGGTGTCAACACGTGGAAGGCTACACTCACATTGAGTGACTGCAGACATTTATCAAACAACCAGACCTTTCAAGTTTATACCGCCATTTTGTTTACTTTCTTACTTTTTTTTAAATGCCTTCAGCTCAATCTTGAGCCATGACAACTTGATGGATGAACGCTCTGTAGGAACATCGATCTTGTGCAAGTCTAGATAGGTCCACCAGGGTCTTCTCTGCCGTTATCTTGATTGTATCAAGCCATCAGGTTGCTGGTCTTCCTCTTCTTCTTGTTCCTTCTATTTTTCTGACCAATGATGTAAGTCTCCAGTGATTGCTCTCTTCATATGATGTGTACAAAGTAAGCAAGTTGTAGCTTGGTGATCCTAGCTTTTAGTGAAATGTCTGGCTTGATTTGTTCCAAAATTGAATTGTTTCTTCTTCTTACCATCCATGGAATTAATAACCTCTTTCTCCAGCACCACTAGGCTTAAACTATTTGATTTGCGGTGTTAAACAATCACTACTTAGCTAAGTTTTCTACTCGACAGTAGTTTAGTAACTTTTTTACACTGGCCGACCCTGCTTACGATGAGTACATAACAATCAGTATAAATTATTCTGTGCCAATGACTTTTGTTGTTTTTAGCAAGTTAGCACCACATGGCCTGATTGCACAGATTAATCTGCTGCTAAAGATGATGATTTTTTTAGGCAGCCTATTTAAACTACGCATTTATTGGGAAAAATGCTTGTTCACAATAATCATACAGTGTAGATTCAACCTTCGACTCTACATGACAAGAAGACACTTTTTTAGATTGATGAGTAATAAGGGGGTTTTACAGCATATGAAACATATATGGTTGCTTCATTCCAAAAACCATGCCCCTCCAGTCCACAGATTGTGTTAATACAGCTTAGAGCATTTCATTTCAATGGATCTGAGCTGCAATACTGAGCACAACCCGTCCACTAGAAGAGCGCTGTTTGTTGAAGAAAATAGTCATGTGTTTCTAATCCTGTACAGCCCATTTTAGTCTCTTGTTTTCCCATGATGGGATGGATGTCCGTAGTAACAATATCTGTCAGTAAACATTTTGCTGAACTGTTTCTCTCATCTCTATTTGTTATACAAGTAATGAATTTCTTCTGGGATGTCACTCTGTTGCTTATGTGACTACTCTCACATCTGGAATACTGTACAAAGGGCCACACCTTGTGTCTGGAACCTTTCAGCACTCCACTCTAAGAAATTGTTTTCATACAACGTTCTCCATGACCTTAACTTACTAGTCTATAGCAAGCCAGCTGCTAAGACCCCTTGTGCTTTACGTATTCCTGCATGCTATGTTTACTATTGTTCTATGATGTTTATTGGATCTGGTGACACTGTATCACAATATTACCCAAATCGAGCTTTATCGTAATCCTTCAGAGCTTTTGGGGGAAAAGGCTAACGCGCTTCATCACTCTAACACCTGAACTTTTACCCCTTTAGTCAGGTGTTTTTGGTCTCCTGGACAGCTCAAGTCACGTTTTGCTTCCAGTGCCAATCAAAACACACACGCTGTGTGTTAGTACTAGGTTTTATTTAACATGTAGACGATGTCTCCAGATTGATATCTGGAGAAGAGATTAATGGAAAGAACAAGGATTATACAAATCTGTCAAATATGATGAAGCAGCATAGCTGGAAAGCGAGATCCACAAATGTATTATTCTACTATATGCACTGGGTGAGAAGCAGAAGATTGGATGATGTCTGTATGACATGAACATAAAACAATTATGCTAGTATATAACTATTCTTAGTTCAGTTTACAGAATTAAAGCAGTCAATAGAAATGAATGAATACATAGCATAAAATTCAATACCATTATACGGTGGATTGCTTAAGAACACAACCATGTTTTTGTGAAGATAAATACAGCTGTATTTTACACAGTATGATATAAATTGCAAGGAAAAAATCTATAAAAGAAGCTGACCGATAAATAGAAAAAAGAGAGAGAGGGGCAATTATTAATTTACTTTTTCTCACGTTAGAAATGTCCTAGGTACAATGTCTGTGGATTATTGGCATTGCTTGTTGTGGTTTGTACACCATATGTCTTATTTTGAGAACTATCTGGGCAAATGATGACCCTTATATTCCAAAAAGGCTTTGTTAACATTACTCTTATTGCTTCCATGCATATATTGGATCCGTTGTAATCCATTTTGTAAAAGATCCTGATTTGTGATTGGCGGACCCGAACTGTAAAAGTCCAGATCCACCTGGGTTCAAAAGTATCCGAGCACCGACCCTGGGCCAAGAGTTCTCAGGGAACTGCAGATACATATCCGGATCCAGCAAAAAAATAAAGGCAAAATAAAGAAAATAAGGGAAAAGCAGGTGTGTTATACTTATCAGTGTCCTGCGCGGTTGTAACACTACATCCGGGGTGCTGATACTACTTCTGGGGCCACTCATTATCCTTCATACATATGCACTGCTTCCCCTGCCCACCAACATTCCCGGGATCTCTGGTTGCAGTCAAACAGCACCCCCACCCTGTGTGACAGCGTGTCTGTCTGCTTTCAATCACACACTGTGTGAGTACCTATAGTGTAAAAATAAATAAATAAAACAAATTAGTGTAGGGGTGTCCCCCTATTATGATACCCAGCACAGATAAAGCATATGGATTCAGGCTTCAGGACCCCTATCTATGCGCTTAAAGCGGCTGTGTATCAAAATATGAGAGACTGCATGTGGCGTTTTAAAAATTAAATAAATACTTTAAAAACTCATCATGCAGTCCCCCAATTTTGATACCCAGCCATGATAAAGTTGACAGCTGGAGGCTGGTATTCTCTGGCTGGGGAGGACCCATGGCTATTGGGCCCTTCAGGCTATAAATAGCAGCCTGCAGCTGCCCATGATTGTCACATCCATTAGATGCAACATTTCTGGAACTTTACCTTGCTCATTCTAATTGCCCTGCTTCAGTGGCAATCAAGGTAATAAGGGGTTCTTGACAGCTCACAACTGAAATAAGCCCTAGATAGATTAGTAATGGGAAGAGTCTATGAGACCCCCCCCATTACTATTCTGTAAATAAAAAGAAATAAAACACAAAACAAGCGGCTGCAAAAGTAGCGATACAGCCATGTGGGAGACTGATAAGTATAACGCACTTGTTCTAATCCCCTTATCCCTAATACCACCATTTTAAAGCACCAAATTCTGGTCCCCATAGACTTATATGGGGACCGGCATCCAGGCAGATATCCAGGATCAATTACAGGCTAGAACAAGGTATCTGAGGGTCTGCCCATCAGTAATCCTGATAGCTCCTATTGAACAATAATAGCATATCATGTCTTATGTGTTTTAAGTTGTCATAAAGCAATATAAATTTGACAGATCAGAAGGAAATGAATTGCATTTAGTAAGTTTGAACCTGAGAAGACAGGTGGTCTAATATTATAGTGTACATCTAAAAGGCCGAGTGGAAAAAAACAGTGACTGCACTGTAGGCTTGTAGCACTGGGTCCTGGGTTCAAATCCCACCAAGGACAATATCTGCAAGGAGTTTGTATGTTCTATCTGTATTTGCGTGGGTTTCCTTCCTGGTTCTATGGTTTCCTCTCCACACTCTCCACACTCCACACTCCAAACACATACTGATAGGGAAATTAGATTCTGAACCCCAATGGGGACAGTAATAGTGTCTGTAAAGTCATGAAGCATTAACCGCTTAAGACCTTGGAAGTACCTATATGTACAAAGCCCTATATGTACAAAGCCATGTTTGTCCCTTTAATAAAGGCTCACTCAGTGAGTCCAAATATCCAATCCCCCATGTTGGCTGATCTGATCAGCCAACATGTGCAGCTAACAGGCACGGGAGGATCAGAGTTCCAAAAATACCTAACTAGTTGAATCCCACTCAATCAATCTTTGACAGTGGGACTCAACATACTCCGGTGGGGAGTGTGCCATTCTCCACTGCCATCGTCATGACAGCTGGGAGTCAGCTGATGACCCCTGTCTCTGCCATGACAAAGTTCCTGCGAAGGCTGGCAGAGTGTCATCAGAAGATCAGCACTTCTGCTGATCCAAGCGATGCATCAGCAACGCTCTGAAAAGCAGAAGCAATTGGACACTGCATGCTTGAAGCCCCTCAGGGTACTAATAAAAGCAATAAAAAGTTTAAAAAAAGTTTTAAAAAATAAAAAATACCCTAAAAGTTCAAATCACCCTCTTTTAGCCCATTGAAAATAAAGCAATTAAAAAAAATTCACATATTTGCTATTCCAGAAATGCCCAATGTATCAAAATATAAAATGAATTAAATTGATCGGTAAAGGATATAACAAGAAAGAAAATCAAAATGTCAGAGTTATGATTTTTCTAGTCTCCGCAAAATTGTAATAACGGGTGATCAAACATCACATCTTCCTAAAAATGGTATATTAAAATCATCAGATAAAAAAAAGCTCTCAAACTGCCCCTGATCTCCAAAAGTGAGAATGGTACAGGTCTAGGAAAATGGCGACAAAAGTGCGATTCATTTTTTTGACAAATTTCTGCATTTTTTTTCACCACTTACTGTAGATAAAAATACAACTATACAAGTTTGGTATCTACAAACTCGTGCCGACCTGGGGAATCATAATGTGAGGTCAGATTTACATATAAGGAACCTGGTAATGAAAAAAAAAAAAATCTCACCGCACTTGGACTTTTTTCCAGCTTTCCCATATAATATGGGGCAGAATGAATTAAGTCATTCAAAATTACAACTCGACCTGCAAAAAACAAGCCCTCATAAGGCTATAGTGATGAAAAGATTAAAAAGTTATGGCTCTTGGAATAAAGGGTTAATTTACGTTAGGGCTCTTGGTGAAAGGATTAATGTCACTATATAAATATATAAATGTGCAAAATAAATAGGTCTGTAAATGTTCATCTGGCATTGGGTTTTAGTTTTGTTTTCCAAATGTTTACCAATTTGCAACAGAATACTATGGCATATCTCTAGTACAGTGCAGTTATATTGTGCATTGTTCATTGTGTACAACGTGTTCCCAGACTATGTTTTAACCGGATTCCAATAAAAAGGTTTTTTATATATTTTTATATCAGTGCTGAGCCCACTTTTTTCTATTCACACAGTGCAGTTATATCTGGCACAGGATCTGTCTTCGCACCATCCCTGGCAGATACCTGCTTTATCATATGGCCAATTAGGAGGTCTAATAAAATTCCAAGCTTTTAGTGGGGTGTTTTGTCTATTGCTTCTAGATGCTTATAGTCTCTAAGTATACTTCTGTTTAATGTTTGTCTTAATAGTTTTGAATGACAACATTCATTTCAGCATAAAATGTTCTGTAAAACAGGAAAGAATTCCAAGTACAGTAAAAAAGGAACAAAAAAAATTTTAAATTCTGACATTGTTTATTATGTATTGTTTTTGCAGAATTCAATCTATACTAAATATTAACTGGTAACATGATTCTCCAGGTTACTACAAATATGGTGACACCAAATTTACATAATTTGTATATATATTTTAGTGGTGAAACAAAATTCTCAAATTTCTAAAAAAAAAAATAAAAATCTATTTTTAATTTTTTTTATGAAGCTTTGTCAGGGGATTCTTTTTTGTGCTATTAGCTGACATTTTTTATTGATATCATTTTGGAGGATACATGACACTTTCATTGCATTATTGAAGAAGTGTAGTCACCCAAAAATGTATACCATAGTTTTCAGATTATAAGACACACTTTTCCTCCCAAAAATTTGGGAGGAAGATGAAGGGTGCATCCTAAAATCTGAATATAGTTTACCGAGAGGTGGAGAATTGGCATGGGTGGCTGACTGTGTGGGAGGCCGGCTGACCTTCTGTGTATGTGACCCGCCCCAGGGCCGTGGGGTACTCAGTTCCGGGTGTTGGTTAATGGGATTATGTCACGGGGGCCTGTGCCCGGTTCCCTGGCAATGGCTCCTCAGATGAAGAAATAAAGTGCGTCACACCAATTCATTAACTCTGACCAGATTTTACTTGCAGGTGTTAAAAAGGGGTTCAGTTTCTGATGTTACAGTTTTTGGTGATCTGGGAACAGTTCAGGATCTCTGCACCAGGTCAGTTGTGTGGCCTCCCTGCTGCGCTGTGTCTCTCCTTCGTATTAGGCTGCCTGTAGCTATACCTTGTCCTTCTCTCACTGTCTTCACCTGTATGACAGGCGGCGGGAGCTTCTCCAAGGGGCACTGCTGTACTCACTGCGGTCCCTAAGCTCTGTGTAGCGGCTTTGCCTTCAGGAGATCTGCAGTCTCCCTGGCCCCCGGTCTTTATTGCTGGGCAGATTAGATCCCTCACAATCTCGGACGCCAGTGTCCGATAATCAGCGCTGTTCCTTGGGGATGAACCGGTCAGGCTCCACCTCCCCAGTCTCTCCTCTTTTGCCTCACTCTTGATCCCTCAGGCGGTCACACAGTTACTTGTGCGGGCTAAGCACTGCCCTCTCCATTTTGATGTCTCCCCTCACTCTCTGCTCGCACAGTCTCCTTTTCTCCAACTGTCAACTGTCTCTCTGACTCCGCCTCCAAACCTGGCTTTAAAGGGGACCTCACCTGAACTCGACTTGTAGAGCTCCCCCTCCAGGCTTGGAGTGGAAATGTTGTATGTGGGATTACCTAATGTGGAGATCCTTCCCTGCCCAGGTACAGGTATATTTGTGGCCACTGAACCCTGGGGTGCCACATATGCAGCTCTCTGTGCAGCCGGCTCTCTATGTGGGTGGCCGGGTGCCTCTCTGTGCGGGCAGCTGGCTGCCTCTCTGTGCGGGTGGACAGCTTGCTCTCTGTGCGAGCTGGCGGCCAGATGGCTGCCTGCCTGTGTGGGCTGATGGCTGGCTGGCTGCCTCTCTGTATGGGTGGCTCTCTGTGCAGACGGCTCTCTGTGTGGGTGGCCGGCTTGCTCTCTGTGAGAGCTGGCAGTCAGATGGCTGCCTCACTGTGCGGGCAGCCAGCTGGCTGCCTCTTTGTATTGGCGGCCGGCTGGCTGTGTGTGCTGCAGTGGCTGTGCTGGCAGCAGAAGCTGCTATAGCTGTGCAGCGGATGTCCCAGATGCTCTAGCTTCAAATGATGGCACCCGGAGTCAGTACCTGTGCAGATGGAGTTCTCAGCTGAGAGTTCCATCTGCACACGTGCTGCTCCGGGCGCAATTTCTGTGAAGCCCGGACTGCCAACAGAGCATCTGGGACACCCGCCGCACTGGCCTGCTACACACAGCTTCTGCTGCCAGCACAGACCCACCACTGCCAGCACAGACCCCAATGCTGCCAGCACAGAACCCACCGATGCTAGCACAGACCACACCAGCACCGCTCCTACCTCCTGTGACTCCACTCCACCACCACTGCCGTCCCCCTCTGGTAAGATAACACCAGAATATAAGACGGACCCCAATTTATTTATTTTTTTACCTTTTTTTATCTCTAAATTTGGGGTGCGTCTTATAATCCGGTACATCTTATAAAACGAAAAATATTTTTCGTTTTGCTTTGTTTTTTAGTACTTCTTAGGGTATCATCATAAAAATTACAAAAAGTGAAAAGATCTCAGTGTTTCCAGACATGTGACTTAATTTTGTTTTAAATGATTTTAAATTAAAAGTATTAGATTTGTTTTTCAGTACGTGGTAAACATTCAGAACTAAATAATAGTGGGATTAGTGGGACTGCTTCTTACATCCCCAGAGTACAGTAAATTGAACAAAGTGAAATACCGGTACTTAAAAAAAAGTAGGGCTTTCCCAGAAAAAAAAAAGATAAATATGCTGCCTATAGAAAGTTAGGCAATGTATTTACCGTATTTATTTGATTATAAGACGCACTTTTTTCCTCTCAAAATTGGATGGAAAAATGGGGTGCATTTTGTAAGCTGGATGTAGCAGGGGAAGCAGGGGCGGTGGAGCAGGGTCACAGGAAGTCAGAGGGGGCATGAGTGGGGTGATACTGCAGGCCCTGGGTTGAGAGAAGGGGGTGTATTAATGGCACGAGGCAGGGGACATTGATCTTCTGGCCACAAGAACTGGACTTCAGGAACATGGTGTTGGAAGTGTCGCATGCACAGATTAAGATCTCAACTCTCCATAATCAGTGGCTCTTGCCTCATCCCACAACGATACCCTCTCCTCCCAGCATTGAGACTAAAAGACGGACCCCCATTTTAACAGTAAAAATTCTTCTTTTTTTTTCTATTTTCCGCCTCTAAATTTGGGGTGTGTCCTATAGTCTGGTGCATCCTAAAATCTGAAAACATGGTATGTAATTCAGTGATTAAAGGTGCCCTGATCTGTTCATTTCCACTCTTCTCCACTCAGATTGTGTTTGACTCATTACTGTGTTGGCACTAGAGATGGACATATTTTGTAGACCAGAGTTGAATTTTACAAAATATCCGTTTTCTTGAAAATATAGTATAATACGCTCAACACAAATTCAGCAATATGGCTGAACTGTAGAGGGCCTCTGATGCCTACTGCCCCCATCTATTCCTCAGAGCCTATTCATGCTGCAGTGGCACATCTCTCTAGAGAAGGCTTCTCGCTATGACCAGGACTTGGTGGTCACTGTCCGTCATGACATCATGACTCGTGCCATACTGTGTCCTCTAGGGCTTGGTGTAGCCTTAAAGGGGTATTACAATCACCAAGATGATATCTTAATATATAGTAAGTGTAATAATAAGAATATTATCAAACTAGAAGGTGGCCCGATTCTAACGCATCGGGTATTCTAGAATTTATTGTGTAGTTAATGTATGTTTTTTGTTATATATATCGATTGTTGTTGTGTGTAGTTGCCAGTGTTTGTGTAGGGCGCTGTAAATGTTCTGGGTGTTGTCTGGGTGTGGGGGTGTGTGAGAGCGGTGTTGTATGTGTGTTGCGTTGTGTGTGTTGCGTTGTTTGTGGAGCGCTGTGTGTCTGCAGCGTTCTGTGTGTGTGGTGCTGTGTGTGTTGCGCGGTTTGTGTGGGTGTGGAGTGCGTGTGTGTGTTTTGGGGGAGGTATGTTTTGTGCAGTGTGTGTGTTGCGCGGTATGTGCGTATATTTGTGTATGCCGCGGTGTTGGTGTGTTGGGTGTTGTGTGTGTGTGCGGCGTTGTCTGTGTGTGGGTGTTTGTGTAGGGCGGTGTTTGTGGTTCCCAGTATGTGTGTGGTGTGTTGTGCGGTGCGCGTGTGGCGCTGTGTGTGTTTTTGGGGGGAGGTGTGCACCCCCATCGTGCTCCATCCCCCATGCTGCACACCCCCATCGTGCTCCATCCCCCATGCTGCGCACTCCCCATCGTGCTCCATCCCCCATGCTTCGCACTCCCCATCGTGCTCCATCCCCCATGCTGCGCACCCCCCATCGTGCTCCATCCCCCATGCTGCGCACCCCCCATCGTGCTCCATCCCCCATGCTGCGCACCGCCCATCTTGCTCCATCCCCCATGCTGCGCACCCCCCATCGTGCTCCATCCCCCATGCTGCGCACCCCCCATCGTGCTCCATCCCCCATGCTGCGCACTCCCCATCGTGCTCCATTCCCCCATGCTGTGCACCCCCCATCGTGCTCCATCCCCCATGCTGTGCACTCCCCATCGCGCTCCATCCCCCATGCTGCGCACTCCCCATCGTGCTTCATCCCCCATGCTGCGCACTCCCCATCGTGCTCCATCCCCTATGCTGCGCACCCCCCATCGTGCTCCATTCCCCATGCTGCGCACCCCCCATGCTGCGCACCCCCCATCGTGCTCCATCCCCCATGCTGCGCACCCCCCCATCATGCTCCTTCCCCCATGCTGTGCACCCCCCATCGTGCTCCATCCCCCATGTTGCGCACCCCCCATCGTGCTCCATCCCCCATGCTGCGCACTCTCCATCGTGCTCCACAGTCACACATCTGATCGGATACACTCACACCCCACTTCTCCCTGTGCCCTCCGGTGGGCGGTCCCAGCAGCTGTGCTGCACGCCATGCTCCTCTGCCTTCTGCCGACACGCACACATCCGATCGCATACACGCACACATCCGATCGCATACACGCACACATCCGATCGCATACACGCACACATCCGATCACATACACGCACACATCCGATCGCATACACGCACACACACTGACGATATCGCACATACGCGCTCACACACTCACAACATCCGGAGATACCACATGCTTCCGACCATGTGATCTTCTGGCAGGTCCTGGAAGGTCACTGCACTCACAGTATCGCCGCCGAGAAGTAAGCGATATCACTGGATGTTGTGAGTGTGTGGATGCGATCGGATATGTGTGTGAGGTGTGTGTGAGTGAGTGTGTGTGATCTGATGTGTGTGTGTCTGTTCTTATGTGTGTGCGTGTGCGTGTGTTCCGCCGCTGCAGGACCTTGATGTGCTCACCTGCTCCCGATCGGCGTCTGGTGAGTATGACTGCGGGGTCTTCTTTCTTCTGTCTTCTCTCTTCTGGGGGTGCCGCTGCCTATAATGAAGTGTCTTGCAGCATCTTTAACTCTTTCACCACTGCATGACACTTCATTATTGACAGCAGCGTATGCCGGCTCCCTGCGTGCGGAGGTCCGGGGCAAGCGGCTAATCCATGTGGGGGGCGGGGCCAGACCGAGGCGAGCGGCCAATCCGTGAGGGGGTGGAGCCAGGCCGAGCCCAGAGCGGCTAATCCATGCGGGGGTCGGGGCCAGGCCGAGGCGAGCGGCCAATCCGTGGGGGGGGCAGGCGGGGCCAGGCCGAGCCCAACGGCCAATCTGACAGTTGTCACTTTTATGACACTTACGGTGACACTGTCACGTGACACAATTTTGGAGCAAGACAGACTGTCAGAATAAGGCAATTATATATATATATAGATACCTCCAATTAGAAATGTAGTATAGTTCTCCTTTTTATTAATTAGCTATGGTAGTATCTTAGGTATCCATGGTTACAACCCCGAGCAACTAACTGTCTCTATATGCATTATCGTAACCTTGGATACCTAAGCTAACTGTAATGCCCTGCACATGAGGTAAGTAATATAGCTTTTCAGAACAAATGTACATTTCTAATTGTAGGTATTTGCTAATATTAATATTATTACACCTACTATATATTGGGATAGGATTTTGCAGATGGGATTAACCCTTTTAAGTTCTCTTCTACAGTGAACATAGTGAACACATGGTGTCCAATTGTGGAACAAATAGGCTCTCAGTATGTTATGGGGGGACCGGCAGATTAGGACCAGGGGGTATATATCCCAATCGCCAGTCGGGGCCCACCCTGCTCCAGATGGTAATGGAGCTGCTGGCACCCTGTGGGTTAGGCGTAGACTATAGAGCTGATGACTCAGAGATAACCCAGGAGACCTGGGAACCGGTCACGTGTGTAGGAACACGTCAAACCGGACGACAACCCAGTTAGGGTTTCGGTGGAGCGGGCGCTACTCCGACCACGTGTGTAGGGAACACGTCAGACCGGATGGTAACCAGTTAGCGTTGATTGAGAAGACCGCTGCGACAGCGCCCTGTCAGCCACGTGTGTAAGACACGTCAGGCCGAGCGGTCCTCCAATTAGTGTTTCTGGTCAATACTTGACTGGCCACATGTGTGAAGGACACGTCAGACCAGGTAGTCACACCAGTAGCATTTGACTGGGAAGCCGAGGAGGGAAATAGGGTTCACACACCCAATACAGGAACACCCTGTTAACTCCACAGGGATTCTGGAATATGCTGTCCGTGCACGTAGAGGGCACTCTTGGACAGGTGACGCAGCAGGTATACTGTTTGTGTGCGTAGAGGACACAATCGGACAAGTAACGCAACAGGTATGCTGTCCGTGTGCGTAGGAGGCACGAACTGACAGGTAACACAGCAGCCGCAGTCTAGTTAATGCCACTGGACTGCTATAGCACAACTGGAATGGTAGCAAGGAAGCACGGCGCCTGACCCTGATGTGCTGAGCCACGAATCTTGGCGTGACAGGCACCGTTCGCCTAGCCCTACCTACCGCTTCCAACAAAGCTTTCGCCACCATGAACTCTAAGTGAAGACTGCGCCCCTCCATGTTGTCTCAAGCCCCTATTATAACCTGGGTCCGCGCCAAACCCAGGGTGAACTACAATGGCACCTCCTGGAGCCAATAGCAGAGTGCCATGTGATCAGTGACATCACCAGCGGCCTATCCGGTACTGCCATATCACTGATGACCTCATGGCAGCCACGCCCCAAACAATTCACCAGTCATCGTCTGACGACCAATGGTGAGGTGCCAGGTCACAGGGGCGGGCCTCTGCGAGCCAGTTCGGAGGGGCCACGTCATCCTGACACCCTCTGCCCTATCAGGACTTGCCACCTCACGGACATGCTCAGTGAGGTCCTTACCGGACCTAGCCTCTAATGCACTAAGTGTCTGAGCATGCTCAGTAGCCTAAACAACAGACTAAGAAATCAGACTATCTGCTTGACCATGCTCAGTAGGCACATCCCAGAACTTAGACACAGCACGAAGTCCAAGTACCTGTGCAAAGAGGCTGTTAGGATTAATTGTGGGAGCATGCTCAGTAGCCTGAGCTGAGGAATTAGTCTCAGAAATGACACAATCAGGCTGAGCATGCTCACTAGGTGAAATACTGGACTTAAGCTCTGGCTGGGGTGAATCGGCATGCACATGCGCACTAGCCACCTCTCCACATTTAGACGTGGTGGAAGGAGCAGCCAGCTGGACGACCCGAGGCACGGCCAAGAACGGCAGCCGGTGCCTGGGCACAATAGGAACTGCAGCAGGCTGCTTGCGGCTATGACGGCGCCGGTTCATAACACAGTACTAGATGGCTGTCAGCGAGCTCAGGAGGCAGCCGGGACAGGTGAGTGGTGAGTAGAGTTGAGCGCGGTTCGTGGTTCGTGGTTCTCCAGTTCTAGGCTCGAGTGATTTTGGGGCATGTTCTAGATCGAACTAGAACTCGAGCTTTTTTGCAAAAGCTCGATAGTTCTAGAAACGTTCGAGAACGGTTCTAGCAGCAAAAAAACAGCTAAATCCTAGCTTGGTTTCTGCTGTAATAGTGTAAGTCATTCTGTGAATCACACTATTATGACATTTCAGTGTATAGTGTGCGTGAACAGCGCCTTCAGATCACTGCTGTTTCTATAATGGCGATCGCCATTTTTTTTTTTTTTCTTGTCTTCCTTCCCTAAGCGCGCGCGTCTTGTGGGGCGGGCCAGCATGTCAGCCAATCCCAGACACACACACAGCTAAGTGGACTTTTAGCCAGAGAAGCAACGGCATGTGTGATAGGATGTCCATGTCACATGTCCCTGCATTATAAAAACGGACATTTTCCTCCAGGACGCCATTATCTGCCTTCTGCGTCTTTGGTGTCAGACATCACTGTCGCAGCTCCATCCTCCTGAGTCCTATCGCCGATACAGCTGTATGCGCTGCATACACAGCGTTAGACAGCTTAGGGAGAGCACTTTCTAGCAGTCCTTTTAAGGGCTCAAACGGCAGGGTCAGAGAGCCATAGGTGACAGGTCCTGAAAACAGCAACAGCGTCTGTGTAGCCAAGGTCAGGGATTTCCTCCCTGCATTTCACCATTAGGAGGGAATAGAAAGGCAGGCTTCCATTCCTCTACGCAGAGCCCCACAATCCTGCCACTGTACCCTCTTGTCCTCTGCACACTCCAACTCATTATAACTAAGCCATTATACTAGCAAACACTCAGTGTACCTAGTGGCATCCTAAACGTGGCTATTGGACTTTGCTATAGTCCCACTAGTGCAAAGACATTTGCAGAGCACGTCTGCCTGCATTGCACACTCCAACTTTTTTAAACTAAGCCATTATACTAGCAAACACTCAGTGTACCTAGTGGCATCCTAAACGTGGCTATTGGACTTTTGTCTATTCACACTATTGTAAACATATTTGCAGCACGTCTGCCTGCATTGCACATGTGGGGCCCCGAGGTTCGGTGTCGGTGCAGCGGTGCATTACCTTCAGGGACTCCACGCGGCTGGATCTTGTCACAGGTAGGAAATCTTCTATTTTGATTGTCGTGACGCCACTCTCAGAATTGCGGTCAGTGGAGACCGCCACTGCAGGTTAGGGGTGCCTGGGGCTGATGGTAGGTGCAGTCAGTTGTAATAGCCTCCTGAGAGTGAGGCATGCCCCAGGGTCCCGTGTAGGTGTGTGGAACTACAAGTCGCAGAATGACTCAACACAAGCAGAACGTCTTTCAGGGGTTTTACTCACTGTTGATGGCAGGGTGAGTAACCCGGGCGTAGCTGGGATGAACCAGGCTGGAACCAGGTATCCTTCAGGCTGACTGATGAGGGTGGCTACCAACTCGCCTTCCTTAGCCCTTTGTGTTTTGGGGTAACCCCTGCTTGAAGCCCTGCTGGGGTCGCCCAGGGAAGTTGCTGGTGCCTCTCTCCCCTTCTTTTTGGCCCGTTTGCTTGTACCCTGGACCAGGTCACTCCGGCTGCTTGCCTCCTGTGAACTATGGGCCCTCACTGTGGCTACGTGGCTGCGGACTCTGTGGTGTTGTCTTGGGGGTGTAAAGTGCCCCCTCATGCAGGTTTGGCAAGGGAAAGGTAAATCTATCCCTGCACTGGGACCTGCTACCCGTTTGGGCCTGGTAACTCCCTTACAGTCTCCTTACTTTCCACTCCGTTGCTCTCTCTTTAGCCGTGTGTGGATTTCGGGCAGCACTACCAGGTGACCGTTCTCCCCCGTCGGTAGTCACTGCGCGGACGCTGTTAGACTGCAACAGCTCCAGGGTCTGCTCCTCACGTCTGCTTTCCCTGAGCTGCACACTAAACTGGCTCACTGCTCCTCCTCTCCTATTCTTGCCTACGTCACCTAGCAACCAGGCTCTCCACCACACCCCTCGAGTGGAGATGGAGGCTTCGCCCCCTCCTGGGATCCCCAGGGGTCCTCTCAAAGGTAAATGTGTGAGACCTGATCACTATGCGCCTGTGTAGTCACACCTCGGTCAGCCCTCTGGATTACCTGTGTTGTACTGTCCCCAGCATGGGTGCAGTACTCAGTGGTGCCTGACCAGATCAGGGGCGCCACACACACTCCACCTTTTTTTAACTAAGCCATTATACTAGCAAACACTCAGTGTACCTAGTGGCATCCTAAACGTGGCTATTGTACTTTTGTCTATTCACACTATTGTAAACATATTTGCAGCACGTCTGCCTGCATTGCACACTCCACCTTTTTTAAACTAAGCCATTATACTAGCAAACACTCAGTGTACCTAGTGGCATCCTAAACGTGTCTATTGGACTTTGCTATAGTCCCACTAGTGCAAAGACATTTGCAGAGCACGTCTGCCTGCATTGCACACTCCAACTTTTTTAAACTAAGCCATTATACTAGCAAACAGTCAGTGTACCTAGTGGCATCCTAAACGTGGCTATTGTACTTTTGTCTATTCACACTTTTGTAAACATATTTGCAGCACGTCTGCCTGCATTGCACACTCCAACTTTTTTAAACTAAGCCATTATACTAGCAAACACTCAGTGTACCTAGAGGCATCCTAAACGTGGCTATTGGACTTTGCTATAGTCCCACTAGTGCAAAGACATTTGCAGAGCACGTCTGCCTGCATTGCACACTCCAACTTTTTTAAACTAAGCCATTATACTAGCAAACACTCAGTGTACCTAGTGGCATCCTAAACGTGGCTATTGGACTTTTGTCTATTCACACTATTGTAAAGATATGTGCAGCACGTCTGCCTGCATTGCACACTCCAACTTTTTTAAACTAAGCCATTATACTAGCAAACAGTCAGTGTACCTAGTGGCATCCTAAACGTGGCTATTGGACTTTTGTCTATTCACACTATTGTAAAGATATTTGCAGCACGTCTGCCTGCCTTGCACACTCCACCTTTTTTTAACTCAGCCATTATACTAGCAAACACTCAGTGTACCTAGTGGCATCCTAAACGTGGCTATTGTACTTTTGTCTATTCACACTATTGTAAACATATTTGCAGCACGTCTGCCTGCATTGCACACTGAAACTTTTTTAAACTAAGCCATTATACTAGCAAACACTCAGTGTACCTAGTGGCATCCTAAACGTGGCTATTGGACTTTGCTATAGTCCCACTAGTGCAAAGATATTTGCAAAGCACGTCTGCCTGCATTGCACACTCCAACTTTTTTAAATGACCTTGTTGGGGGCATGCGGAGTAGAATTTCAATATTTGCAGATGATACTAAACTCTGCAGGGTAATCAATACAGAGGAGGATAATTTTATATTACAGGGAGATTTATGTAAATTGGAGGATTGGGCTGAGAAGTGGCAATTGAAGTTTAATGTAGATAAATGTAAGGTCATGCACTTGGGTAGAGGAAATAACATTTATGATTATGTACTTAATTGTAGAACACTGGGTAAAACAGACACAGAAAAAGACTTGGGTGTATGGGTGGATGGTAAACTTCACTTTAGTGGACAGTGTCAGGCAGCTGCTGCCAGGGCTAATAAAATAATGGGATGTATTAAAAGAGGTATAAGTGTTCATGAAAAAAATATAGTTCTACCTCTGTACAAGTCACTAGTGCGACCGCACTTAGAATACTGTGTACAATTCTGGTCACCGATATATAAGAAGGACATAGCTGAACTGGAGAGGGTGCAAAGAAGAGCGACCAAGATTATTAGAGGAATGGGGGGGCTGCAATACGAAGACAGGTTATTAAACTTGGGGTTATTTAGTCTGGAAAAACGAAGGCTTAGGGGAGATCTAATCACAATGTATAAATATATGAGGGGACAGTACAGAGACCTTTCCAAAGATCTATTTACACCTAGGCCTGCGACTGGAACACGGGGGCATCCGCTACGTCTTGAGGAAAGAAGGTTTAATCATAATCACAGACGAGGATTCTTTACTGTACGAGCAGTGAGACTATGGAACTCTCTGCCACATGATGTTGTAATGAGTGATTCACTACTAACATTTAAGCAGAGCCTGGATGCCTTTCTTGAAAAATTTAATATAACCAGTTATGTATATTAGATTTTATGACAGGGTATTGATCCAGGGAACTAGTCTGATTGCCGGATGTGGAGTCAGGAAGGAAATTTTTTCCCCATTGGAACTTGTTTGCCACATTGGGGTTTTTTGCCTTCCTCTGGATCAACATGTTAGGCTACGGGTTGAACTAGATGGACTTAGAGTCTCCCTTCAACCTTAAAAACTATGATACTATGATACTATGATAAACTAAGCCATTATACTAGCAAACACTCAGTGTACCTAGTGGCATCCTAAACGTGGCTATTGTACTTTTGTCTATTCACACTATTGTAAAGATATTTGCAGCACGTCTGCCTGCATTGCACACTCCAACTTTTTTAAACTAAGCCATTTTACTAGCAAACACTCAGTGTACCTAGTGGCATCCTAAACGTGGCTATTGGACTTTGCTATAGTCCCACTAGTGCAAAGACATTTGCAGAGCACGTCTGCCTGCATTGCACACTCCAACTTTTTTAAACTAAGCCATTATACTAGCAAACACTCAGTGTACCTAGTGGCATCCTAAACGTGGCTATTGGACTTTTGTCTATTCACACTATTGTAAACATATTTGCAGCACGTCTGCCTGCATTGCACATGTGGGGCCCCGAGGTTCGGTGTCGGTGCAGCGGTGCATTACCTTCAGGGACTCCACGCGGCTGGATCTTGTCACAGGTAGGAAATCTTCTATTTTGATTGTCGTGACGCCACTCTCAGAATTGCGGTCAGTGGAGACCGCCACTGCAGGTTAGGGGTGCCTGGGGCTGATGGTAGGTGCAGTCAGTTGTAATAGCCTCCTGAGAGTGAGGCATGCCCCAGGGTCCCGTGTAGGTGTGTGGAACTGCAAGTCGCAGAATGACTCAACACAAGCAGAACGTCTTTCAGGGGTTTTACTCACTGTTGATGGCAGGGTGAGTAACCCGGGCGTAGCTGGGATGAACCAGGCTGGAACCAGGTATCCTTCAGGCTGACTGATGAGGGTGGCTACCAACTCGCCTTCCTTAGCCCTTTGTGTTTTGGGGTAACCCCTGCTTGAAGCCCTGCTGGGGTCGCCCAGGGAAGTTGCTGGTGCCTCTCTCCCCTTCTTTTTGGCCCGTTTGCTTGTACCCTGGACCAGGTCACTCCGGCTGCTTGCCTCCTGTGAACTATGGGCCCTCACTGTGGCTACGTGGCTGCGGACTCTGTGGTGTTGTCTTGGGGGTGTAAAGTGCCCCCTCATGCAGGTTTGGCAAGGGAAAGGTAAATCTATCCCTGCACTGGGACCTGCTACCCGTTTGGGCCTGGTAACTCCCTTACAGTCTCCTTACTTTCCACTCCGTTGCTCTCTCTTTAGCCGTGTGTGGATTTCGGGCAGCACTACCAGGTGACCGTTCTCCCCCGTCGGTAGTCACTGCGCGGACGCTGTTAGACTGCAACAGCTCCAGGGTCTGCTCCTCACGTCTGCTTTCCCTGAGCTGCACACTAAACTGGCTCACTGCTCCTCCTCTCCTATTCTTGCCTACGTCACCTAGCAACCAGGCTCTCCACCACACCCCTCGAGTGGAGATGGAGGCTTCGCCCCCTCCTGGGATCCCCAGGGGTCCTCTCAAAGGTAAATGTGTGAGACCTGATCACTATGCGCCTGTGTAGTCACACCTCGGTCAGCCCTCTGGATTACCTGTGTTGTACTGTCCCCAGCATGGGTGCAGTACTCAGTGGTGCCTGACCAGATCAGGGGCGCCACACACACTCCACCTTTTTTTAACTAAGCCATTATACTAGCAAACACTCAGTGTACCTAGTGGCATCCTAAACGTGGCTATTGTACTTTTGTCTATTCACACTATTGTAAACATATTTGCAGCACGTCTGCCTGCATTGCACACTCCACCTTTTTTAAACTAAGCCATTATACTAGCAAACACTCAGTGTACCTAGTGGCATCCTAAACGTGTCTATTGGACTTTGCTATAGTCCCACTAGTGCAAAGACATTTGCAGAGCACGTCTGCCTGCATTGCACACTCCAACTTTTTTAAACTAAGCCATTATACTAGCAAACAGTCAGTGTACCTAGTGGCATCCTAAACGTGGCTATTGTACTTTTGTCTATTCACACTTTTGTAAACATATTTGCAGCACGTCTGCCTGCATTGCACACTCCAACTTTTTTAAACTAAGCCATTATACTAGCAAACACTCAGTGTACCTAGAGGCATCCTAAACGTGGCTATTGGACTTTGCTATAGTCCCACTAGTGCAAAGACATTTGCAGAGCACGTCTGCCTGCATTGCACACTCCAACTTTTTTAAACTAAGCCATTATACTAGCAAACACTCAGTGTACCTAGTGGCATCCTAAACGTGGCTATTGGACTTTTGTCTATTCACACTATTGTAAAGATATGTGCAGCACGTCTGCCTGCATTGCACACTCCAACTTTTTTAAACTAAGCCATTATACTAGCAAACAGTCAGTGTACCTAGTGGCATCCTAAACGTGGCTATTGGACTTTTGTCTATTCACACTATTGTAAAGATATTTGCAGCACGTCTGCCTGCCTTGCACACTCCACCTTTTTTTAACTCAGCCATTATACTAGCAAACACTCAGTGTACCTAGTGGCATCCTAAACGTGGCTATTGTACTTTTGTCTATTCACACTATTGTAAACATATTTGCAGCACGTCTGCCTGCATTGCACACTCCAACTTTTTTTAAACTAAGCCATTATACTAGCAAACACTCAGTGTACCTAGTGGCATCCTAAACGTGGCTATTGTACTTTTGTCTATTCACACTATTGTAAACATATTTGCATCACGTCTGCCTGCATTGCACACTGAAACTTTTTTAAACTAAGCCATTATACTAGCAAACACTCAGTGTACCTAGTGGCATCCTAAACGTGGCTATTGGACTTTGCTATAGTCCCACTAGTGCAAAGATATTTGCAAAGCACGTCTGCCTGCATTGCACACTCCAACTTTTTTAAATGACCTTGTTGGGGGCATGCGGAGTAGAATTTCAATATTTGCAGATGATACTAAACTCTGCAGGGTAATCAATACAGAGGAGGATAATTTTATATTACAGGGAGATTTATGTAAATTGGAGGATTGGGCTGAGAAGTGGCAATTGAAGTTTAATGTAGATAAATGTAAGGTCATGCACTTGGGTAGAGGAAATAACATTTATGATTATGTACTTAATTGTAGAACACTGGGTAAAACAGACACAGAAAAAGACTTGGGTGTATGGGTGGATGGTAAACTTCACTTTAGTGGACAGTGTCAGGCAGCTGCTGCCAGGGCTAATAAAATAATGGGATGTATTAAAAGAGGTATAAGTGTTCATGAAAAAAATATACTTCTACCTCTGTACAAGTCACTAGTGCGACCGCACTTAGAATACTGTGTACAATTCTGGTCACCGATATATAAGAAGGACATAGCTGAACTGGAGAGGGTGCAAAGAAGAGCGACCAAGATTATTAGAGGAATGGGGGGGCTGCAATACGAAGACAGGTTATTAAACTTGGGGTTATTTAGTCTGGAAAAACGAAGGCTTAGGGGAGATCTAATCACAATGTATAAATATATGAGGGGACAGTACAGAGACCTTTCCAAAGATCTATTTACACCTAGGCCTGCGACTGGAACACGGGGGCATCCGCTACGTCTTGAGGAAAGAAGGTTTAATCATAATCACAGACGAGGATTCTTTACTGTACGAGCAGTGAGACTATGGAACTCTCTGCCACATGATGTTGTAATGAGTGATTCACTACTAACATTTAAGCAGAGCCTGGATGCCTTTCTTGAAAAATTTAATATAACCAGTTATGTATATTAGATTTTATGACAGGGTATTGATCCAGGGAACTAGTCTGATTGCCGGATGTGGAGTCAGGAAGGAAATTTTTTCCCCATTGGAACTTGTTTGCCACATTGGGGTTTTTTGCCTTCCTCTGGATCAACATGTTAGGCTACGGGTTGAACTAGATGGACTTAGAGTCTCCCTTCAACCTTAAAAACTATGATACTATGATAAACTAAGCCATTATACTAGCAAACACTCAGTGTACCTAGTGGCATCCTAAACGTGGCTATTGTACTTTTGTCTATTCACACTATTGTAAAGATATTTGCAGCACATCTGCCTGCATTGCACACTCCAACTTTTTTAAACTAAGCCATTTTACTAGCAAACACTCAGTGTACCTAGTGGCATCCTAAACGTGGCTATTGGACTTTGCTATAGTCCCACTAGTGCAAAGACATTTGCAGAGCACGTCTGCCTGCATTGCACACTCCAACTTTTTTAAACTAAGCCATTATACTAGCAAACACTCAGTGTACCTAGTGGCATCCTAAACGTGGCTATTGGACTTTTGTCTATTCACACTATTGTAAACATATTTGCAGCACGTCTGCCTGCATTGCACATGTGGGGCCCCGAGGTTCGGTGTCGGTGCAGCGGTGCATTACCTTCAGGGACTCCACGCGGCTGGATCTTGTCACAGGTAGGAAATCTTCTATTTTGATTGTCGTGACGCCACTCTCAGAATTGCGGTCAGTGGAGACCGCCACTGCAGGTTAGGGGTGCCTGGGGCTGATGGTAGGTGCAGTCAGTTGTAATAGCCTCCTGAGAGTGAGGCATGCCCCAGGGTCCCGTGTAGGTGTGTGGAACTACAAGTCGCAGAATGACTCAACACAAGCAGAACGTCTTTCAGGGGTTTTACTCACTGTTGATGGCAGGGTGAGTAACCCGGGCGTAGCTGGGATGAACCAGGCTGGAACCAGGTATCCTTCAGGCTGACTGATGAGGGTGGCTACCAACTCGCCTTCCTTAGCCCTTTGTGTTTTGGGGTAACCCCTGCTTGAAGCCCTGCTGGGGTCGCCCAGGGAAGTTGCTGGTGCCTCTCTCCCCTTCTTTTTGGCCCGTTTGCTTGTACCCTGGACCAGGTCACTCCGGCTGCTTGCCTCCTGTGAACTATGGGCCCTCACTGTGGCTACGTGGCTGCGGACTCTGTGGTGTTGTCTTGGGGGTGTAAAGTGCCCCCTCATGCAGGTTTGGCAAGGGAAAGGTAAATCTATCCCTGCACTGGGACCTGCTACCCGTTTGGGCCTGGTAACTCCCTTACAGTCTCCTTACTTTCCACTCCGTTGCTCTCTCTTTAGCCGTGTGTGGATTTCGGGCAGCACTACCAGGTGACCGTTCTCCCCCGTCGGTAGTCACTGCGCGGACGCTGTTAGACTGCAACAGCTCCAGGGTCTGCTCCTCACGTCTGCTTTCCCTGAGCTGCACACTAAACTGGCTCACTGCTCCTCCTCTCCTATTCTTGCCTACGTCACCTAGCAACCAGGCTCTCCACCACACCCCTCGAGTGGAGATGGAGGCTTCGCCCCCTCCTGGGATCCCCAGGGGTCCTCTCAAAGGTAAATGTGTGAGACCTGATCACTATGCGCCTGTGTAGTCACACCTCGGTCAGCCCTCTGGATTACCTGTGTTGTACTGTCCCCAGCATGGGTGCAGTACTCAGTGGTGCCTGACCAGGTCAGGGGCGCCACACACACTCCACCTTTTTTTAACTAAGCCATTATACTAGCAAACACTCAGTGTACCTAGTGGCATCCTAAACGTGGCTATTGTACTTTTGTCTATTCACACTATTGTAAACATATTTGCAGCACGTCTGCCTGCATTGCACACTCCAACTTTTTTAAACTAAGCCATTATACTAGCAAACACTCAGTGTACCTAGTGGCATCCTAAACGTGTCTATTGGACTTTGCTATAGTCCCACTAGTGCAAAGACATTTGCAGAGCACGTCTGCCTGCATTGCACACTCCAACTTTTTTAAACTAAGCCATTATACTAGCAAACAGTCAGTGTACCTAGTGGCATCCTAAACGTGGCTATTGTACTTTTGTCTATTCACACTTTTGTAAACATATTTGCAGCACGTCTGCCTGCATTGCACACTCCAACTTTTTTAAACTAAGCCATTATACTAGCAAACACTCAGTGTACCTAGAGGCATCCTAAACGTGGCTATTGGACTTTGCTATAGTCCCACTAGTGCAAAGACATTTGCAGAGCACGTCTGCCTGCATTGCACACTCCAACTTTTTTAAACTAAGCCATTATACTAGCAAACAGTCAGTGTACCTAGTGGCATCCTAAACGTGGCTATTGTACTTTTGTCTATTCACACTACTGCAAATCTATGTGCAGCACCTCTGCATGACACCCTCCTGCTCTGTTTTTAATAAGCTATAATGATAGCACAAAATACTGCCATTTAGTGGCATCATAGAACTGGCTGTTGTATTCCATTAGTGCCCCACTGGTGACAAGCTATTTCTAGCACCTCTACATGACACCCTCATGCACATTTTGCTACGCTAATGTTATAGCAAACTCATGGAATGCATTGCTGCATTTCATAATTCGGAGGGATAGAAAGTCAGGCTTCCTTTAGCTTTTCCTTCTGTTCATAGACAGCATCTCCAAGAGCAATTTCCCCTCCACGTCTAAGTGTGGAGAGGCAGCTAGTGCGCATGCGTGTGCCGATTTACCCCAGCTGCAGCCTAATTACAGTGTTTCGCCTAGTGAGTATGCTCAGCCTGACTGTGTTATTCCTGACGCTAAGTCTTCTTTTCGGGATACAGCGCATGCTCCCACACCAAGTGTGAAAAGCCTCTTTGCACAGGTGCTTGCATTCCGTGCCGGGTCTAAGTCCTGTTTTGTGCCTAGACACCATGCTAAAGCTGATAGTCTTTTTTCAGAGACTGTATTTCATGCTACTGAGCATGCTCAGGCACTTCCTGCATCAGAGACTAGGTCCGGTAATGAACTCTTTGGCCCTGGCCCTGATGTGGGGGTCCCATATAGACCACAGGGCATCAGGTGTCCTCCCAAATGGCTTGCAGAGGCCCACACCTATGACTTGTCACCGCATTATTGATGGTCAGACGATGACTGGTGAGGTGTTTGGGTCATGGCAGCCATGAGGTCATCATTGAAGTTGCGGTTCCAAATAGGACGCTAGTTATGCCACTCATGACGTGTCACTCTACTTTTGTCTCCAGGAGGTGCATTGTGGTTCACCCTGGTTTGGGGCGGACCCAGGTTATAAAAGGGGCTGGAGCCAACAAGGAGGTGCGCAGTCTTCTATTATGCTCCGAAAGAGCACACCTCCATGTGTTGAACCCATTGCGGCTTTAGGCCAGAGGTAGGCAGGGATAGGGTGTCGATGCAGGCCACCACCACAGCTGGTAACGCAGAACGGTTAAGACCAGCTCCTGTCCTACCAGTCCTGCTTGTGCAGCCCAGTGGCATTAACAGGCCTGCTGCTGCTGATGCGCCTGCTGTCCACAGGTGTGCCCCTACGCACACGGTCAGCGTACTCAATGGCCCCTGTGTTGTTAACAGGGAGTTCCTGGGCTGGGTGGGCATGTGGACCCTGTGACGCTAACAGGGCTCACAGTCTCCAGATCCGAATGGCGTCTAACTCGGTTCAGGCTACTATTAGTTTCATAGCCACACAGCTCTGTATCCTCCACCAAACCTTCCAGTTGCCAACCTCTCCTTTTCCAACTGGGAGCACGGTGGACACTGACTGCTGATGGGGATATATACCTTTCTCTTTCTTTTCTTGTTAATTTTCGTTATATAGCGGTCACAGATTATATACCACTTTATCCAAATCTGCCAGTCCCACTGTAACAGATGGTGTTTCTTCAGCAAATGTTACAGTTGCTTAACCACCAAATCCACGGACCAAAACTTTTTTCCCCTTTCCAACACACCTGTTCCCCTTTCCAACAGCATCTGTCCTTTTTCAACTCATTTTGGGATATGACCAAAAGTGCAACTGTGCAGGGACACCATACTCAACGCCATCTCAGCACAGCAGCCATCCCTCGGTCCCTCCGATGTGGACAAGTAAAAGACCATTTCCTCCTATCCATGACAAAGCGTTGAGATTCACTCTGTGCAGCACTGGTGTTTAGTGGAAAAGTAGATCTAAGATTGCGTACCACATTCTGCAGATACTCCTGTATACGTGCGTCCATTTCTATGGCAGGAATTAGTTCGCCAAATTTTGTCTTGTACCGGGGATCTAACAGTGTGGCAACCCAGTATTCAGGATTACTTCAAATTCATACAATCCGAGGGTCATGTAGGTAGTGCAGCAAGAAGGCGCTCATGTGTCTTGTGCATCCAGGAGGACCAAGTCCTTGGTGTGTTGGTGGCAGAGAGGTGAGAATCGTGCATCCTTCCTCTGCCCTCTCCCCACAACCTCGCACAACCGAAATGTGAGCAAGCTCAAACTCATCTGCTGAGTCTTCCATGCCCATCGCCAGTTCGTCCTCCATTTCTTCATGGGCTCCTGCACTTTCATCAACACTTTTTGCTGATACTATGCGCCCTTGTTAATCCCTCTCCCTCACCATGAATGCCGCATAGGTGCCGCTGACCATCTGGACCTCGTAGATCTTGTTATCCCTTCCGCATATGACTCCTCCTGTACTTCCTCCCCTTCCTCTTGTCCCAACACCTGACTCCGAATAATAATTACAGTGTGCTCCATCATGTAGATGACCAGAATTGTCACGCTGAGAATGACATTGCCAGTGCTAAACATCTTCGTCGACATTTGTGAACTGTGTAGCAGGGTGCATAGGTCCTTGATCTGACACCACTCCAGCAGCGTGATCTGCACCACCTCTTGATCAAGTTATCCCAGGCTATATGTCATACCGTATTTCAGCAGGGCTCTGCGGTGCTGCCACACATGCTGCAACATGTGCAGATTCCAATTCCTGCGTGTCGGAACATCGCATTTCCGGCGTTTAACTGCCAGACCCTAAGACTTCCGGAGTGATGAAAGTTGTTGAGCTGCTGTGTGCGCACGATGGAAGTGAGCACATAGCGAGCGTGCCCACTGCACAAGTCCATGTAGGCCGTGATGGTGTTTTAAAAATTGCTGGAGAATTCGGTTCAACACGTGAGCCATACAAGGCACGTGTGTCACATTGCCCTGAGGATGGCCCGCAGCCAGGTTTGCATCATTGCCGCACACGGCTGTTAAGTCACCAACGGAGTCCGCTCCGTCAATTTGTACTCCGGTCGCCAGGTGACAACGTGTTCCTTTCATGAATAGTGCTGATGATGGGAGAGTAGTCGATGCCAGCGGCGCAGGTGGACGCAGGTTATGCTCACCCACTGGGCTGCATTACCTTGACAGATGCAGAATCTCTGGCTGAATGTAGCTGGTGGGTATCTCACAGATGAAATACCATCATTCAGCTACAACCAATGGGAAGACACCACACCCTTTTTTATGCCCATCCTGTCTGCAGACCACTGCCAGCCATAGCTATGAACCTCTGGTTAATTTTACCCCCAGTTCAGTTTTATGATTTTGTGTGCTTGTTACCTGACTACTTTTCCTGCTTGCTGTTTATGTACCTTGTTGGCCGATCCGCATTTCACCTCTGCTTGTTTTCTGATTAAGTCCTGGCCGTCCCATTCTGTTCCTGTTCCTCAATTAATGTTTTGACCCTGCCTGACTACTATTCTCTGGAATAGCGGTGTGACTCACATTTCCCATACATTTCAAAGTAAAACTTTGACCGCCTGATGGCATTGAGCTCTGCTGCCAGCATAGTAAGGAGGTGTGTGGTAGTCCTTGTGCGCAGTTGCAAGGAAGGGTGGCCTGACCACACAGGGTTTGCGCCAAGGTGGAGGACCCACACGAGGTTGAAGAGGCAGAAGCAGTGTATTAACTTCTACATACAGAAGAAGGATTGAAACAACTCGTGGGGACGGCAAGACTTGTACAGCAGACCCTTCTCCATCTCTCACCATAGTTTGCCAGTGCCCAGTCAGTGACATGTAATGACCCTGTCTATGCTTACTGGTCCAAGTATCTGTGTTGAAATGCACCCTGTCGCACACAGATTTTCTCAAGGAAGTGGTGATGTTGTGTGCGACATGCTGGTGTAGCGCGGGCATGCTTTTCTTGGAGAAGCAGTGGTGATTGGGCATCTGGTACTGGGGCACAGCGACAGACATAAGGTCTCTAAAATCCTGTGTGTCCACTAGGCGGAAAGGCAGCATTTCGGTAGCCAACAGCTTACAGAGGGATAGAGTCAACCACTTAGCTTTGTCATGGGTCGCAGGAAGTGGCCTTTTATTTGACCACATCTGAGGGACAGAGATCTGGCTGCTGTCTGTAGACGGTGTTGAGTAGGGTGTCCCTGGAAAAATGCAGGTTTGTGAGGAAAGTGCAGGCGGAGACATGATGTTGCCTTCATCTTGCCTTCAGATCTGTTCATCTTGTATCATTTTTAAAAAACACAGCAAGCAAGGGTTACTCCAAGCGGAGTCTCCCTTTTTTCCAAAAATTGGGCACACAGACACCCCATCAGTGGCAGCACTTGTTCCCTAGTTGCAAACAGGATGTTTTGATTTGCATCAAGCACATTCAAAAATACGCCATAATTAACCGTCCCCAGCATGACACCGGGGTAGGTAGATAAAGTCTTTCCTGATCCCAGCTCTGTTCATCTTGGCTCCTTTTAAAAACAATGTAAGCAAGGGTTACTCCAAGCGGAGCCTCCCTTTTTCCAAAAATTGTGCCCCACACACACCCACCCATTCAGTGGCAGCAGTTGTGCCATAGTTGTACACTTCACAGCTAGATTTGCATCAAGCACATTCCAAATCCACAAGCATTTACTCTCCCCAGGATGACACAGGGGTTGTAAATTCCTTCTGGATCCATGACTTGTTAATTTTGATGAACGTCAGTCTGTCCACATTGTCACTGGACAGACGCGTGCGCTTATCTGTCAGCACACACCCAGCAGCACTGAAGACACGTTCAGAGACAACGCTGGCAGCTGGACACGACAAAATCTCCAAGGCGTAACTGGATAGCTCTGGCCATTTTTCTAGATTTGAAGCCCAAAATGAGCAAGGCTCTATTTGCAAAGTCATGGCATCGATGTTCATTTGTAGATACTCCTGTATCATCCTCTCCAGCCGTTGACTATGTGTCAGACTTGTTGTCTCTGGTGGCCTTGCAAAGGAGGGTCTAAAAAAATTATGAAAAGATTCCATTAAATTGCTGTTACCAGCACCAGATACGGTCCTACTGGTACGTGTAGACTGTTGAAGATGACGAGACCGTCCCATGTTTGTCAAGTTACAACTGGGAGATTCACTCCCTGCACCTGCACGGTTGTTTGGTGGAAAAGCGGATCTAAGATCGAGTAACAGCTTCTGCTGATACTCCTGCATAAGTGCGTCCCTTTCTATGGCTGGAATTATGTCACAAAATTTGGACTTGTACCGGGGATCTAATAGTGTGGCAAGCCAGTAGTCATCATCACTTCTAATTTTGACAATGCGAGGGTCATGTTGGAGGTAGTGCAACAAGAAGGCACTCATGTGTATCTTGCGCAGCCATGCGGACCAAGTCCACGCTGTGTTTGTGGCATAGAGGTGCTAACCGTTCTTTCTTCCTCTGACATCTCCCCCCAACCTCTTTCAACTGAAATTTGACCAAGGTCCCCCTCATCTGCTGAGTCTTCCATGTCCATGGACAGTTCGTCCTCCATATCTTCATGTCCTCCTGCACCTTCCTCAACATCTCGCCTGCTACCATGCGCCCTTGTTGATCCCTGTCCCCCATGGTCCCATGCCTGGCGCCTTGGTGATGATGAACGTCTGGACCTTGGTGATGTTGTTGTGTCTTGCGCATATGAATCCTCCTGTAGTTCCTCCCCTTCCTGTTGTCCCACCCCCTGACTCCGAATAGTGTTTAGCGTGTGCTCCAGCATGTAAATGACTGGAATCGTCATGCTGATAATGGCATTGTCAGCGCTAAACATATTCGTCGCCATGTCGAAACTGTGCAGAAGGGTGCATAGGTCCTTGATCTGAGACCACTCTAGCAGTGTAATCTGCCCCACCTCTGCATCTCATTGGCCTAGGCTATACGTCATGACGTAATGCACCAGGGCTCGGTGGTGCTGTCTCTGTATCATGTGGAGAGTCGAATTCCAGCGTGTCGATACATCGCATTTCAGGTGATGAACCGGCAGGCCGAAAGACTTCTGGAGCAATGCAAGTCAAGTCAGCTGCGGCGTTTAAACGGCAGAAGTGAGCAGAGAGTGACCATGCCCTGTGCAGAAGCCCATCTAGGCCGTGATAGTGGGTTAAAATTGCTGGACAACAAGGTTAAACAGGTGAGCCATACAAGGCACGTGTGTCACCTTGCCCAGTTGAAGGGCCGCACCCAGGTTTGCAGCATTGTCGCACACGGCCTTACCAGGCTGCAGGTTGAGTGGAGACAACCATTTATTAAACTCGGACCGCAGAGCTGACCACAACTCCTCAGCTGTGTGACTCTTATTCCCAAGACATGTCAAGCTAAAGACCGCCTGATGCCGTTGCGCTCTGCTGCCAGCATAGTAATGAGGGTTGCGTGATTCCTTCTGCGCAGTGAGAACGCTGGTGGCCTGACCAGGCAGGCTTGGGGCGGAGGTGGAGGACCCAGATGAGGTGGAGGATGCAGAAGCAGTGGCGGAACTTGGACAGACAGAGGATTGACACACAAGTCGTGGGGACGGCAAGACTTGTGCATCAGACCCTTCACCATCTATCACCATAGTTACCCAGTGGCCAGTCAGCGACATGTAACGTCCCTGTCCATGCTTACTGGTCCAAGTATCGGTGGTGAAATGCACCCGTTCACACACAGAGTTTCTCAAGGAAGCGGTGATGTTGTGTGCGACATGCTGGTGTAGCGCGGGCACACCTTTCTTAGAGAAGTAGTGGCGACTAGGCATCTGGTACTGGGGCACAGCGACAGACATAAGGTCTCTAAAATCCTGTGTGTCCACTAGGCGGAAAGGCAGCATTTCGGTAGCCAACAGCTTACAGAGGGATAGAGTCAACCTCTTAGCTTTGTCATGGGTCGCAGGAAGTGGCCTTTTATTTGACCACATCTGAGGGACAGAGATCTGGCTGCTGTGTGTAGACGGTGTTGAGTAGGGTGTCCCTGGAAAAATGCAGGTTTGTGAGGAAAGTTCAGGCGGAGACATGATGTTGCCTTCATCCAACGTTGGTGCTATCGATGTTTGAGAGAGCTGTACACAATCACTTGTTTCCCCTTCCAAACCAACTGACGACCTACCAAGCAAACTGCCTGTTGCGGTTACAGTGGTGGAAGTTGTGGGTGGAAAAACAGGTGTGACAGCTGTCCCCACAGTCCTAGAAGATGACGAGCGCGCGGATGCACTGGAAGGGGCAGGCGGTGGATGGTTGGCTCCGCTAGGCCGCATTGCAGCACGGTGAGCTTCCCACCAGGCCATATGATATTTATTCATGTGACGATTCATGGAAGAAGTTGTCAAACTGCTGAGGTTTTGACCTCTACTAAGATAACCATGCCAAATGTTACAGATCACATAATTTGGGCGATCTTTTTTTATGTCAAAAAAGGACCAGGCTAGGCAAGGCTTAGAGGCCATGCGACCTGTTGATCCACCCCGAATAATGCTCAGAGGCAGAGTGGTGGCTGAGGATGCAGTTGTAGACGTGCTACCAGTGCTCCGACTGTGTCCAGGAAGGCGCAAGGTTACTTCGTCGTCGGTTGCATCCTCCTCCACCGCCTCTGTTGACCTCCTCGAGTGTCTGACTGTGGGTTGACAGTAGGTGGGATCTAGAACTTCATCATCAATTGTTGTGTTTGCACTCCCCTCCCCCTCAGACCGAGCCTCTTCTTGCCCTGACCGAATATTTAAGTTGTCATCCCAATCGGGTATCTCCGTCTCATCTTCATCAGTATGTTCCTCATTGTCTATAACCACAGTTGTTGGAAAGGCAGCATTTTGGTAGCCAACAGTTTGCAGATGATGAAAGTCAACCTCCAAGCCATGTCATGCCCTTCTAAAAGCATGTAAAACACAGCGAGGGGACTCCAACCACAGTCTCCCTCGTTTCCACTAACTGTGCCACACACACCCCACTTGACTGGCATCGGTTGAGCCCCCTTTTGAAAAAGAAAAAGATGCTTTGCATGAAGCACTCTCAAAAATACGCGTGCCTTTCCCGTCCCCTGGCTGACCCAGGGGAAGAAAAGTCCGCTGAGAGCCATGACTTGTTCATCTTGTTTCTTTTAGAAACACAGCGAGGGGACTCCAACCACAGTCTCCCTTGTTTCCACTAACTGGGCCACACACACCCCACTTGACTGGCATCGGTTGAGCCCCCTTTTGAAAAAGAAAAAGATGCTTTGCATGAAGCACTCTCAAAAATACGCGTGCCTTTCCCGTCCCCTGGCTGACCCAGGGGAAGAAAAGTCCTCTGAGAGCCATGACTTGTTCATCTTGGTTCTTTTAGAGACACAGCGAGGGGACTCCAACCACAGTCTCCCTCGTTTCCACTAACTGGGCCACACACACCCCACTTGACTGGCATCGGTTGAGCCCCCTTTTGAAAAAGAAAAAGATGCTTTGCATGAAGCACTCTCAAAAATACGCGTGCCTTTCCCGTCCCCTGGCTGACCCAGGGGAAGAAAAGTCCTCTGAGAGCCATGACTTGTTCATCTTGGTTCTTTTAGAGACACAGCGAGGGGACTCCAACCACAGTCTCCCTCGTTTCCACTAACTGGGCCACACACACCCCACTTGACTGGCATCGGTTGAGCCCCCTTTTGAAAAAGAAAAAGATGCTTTGCATGAAGCACTCTCAAAAATACGCGTGCCTTTCCCGTCCCCTGGCTGACCCAGGGGAAGAAAAGTCCTCTGAGAGCCATGACTTGTTCATCTTGGTTCTTTTAGAGACACAGCGAGGGGACTCCAACCACAGTCTCCCTCGTTTCCACTAACTGGGCCACACACACCCCACTTGACTGGCATCGGTTGAGCCCCCTTTTGAAAAAGAAAAAGATGCTTTGCATGAAGCACTCTCAAAAATACGCGTGCCTTTCCCGTCCCCTGGCTGACCCAGGGGAAGAAAAGTCCTCTGAGAGCCATGACTTGTTCATCTTGGTTCTTTTAGAGACACAGCGAGGGGACTCCAACCACAGTCTCCCTCGTTTACACTAACTGTGCCACACACACCCCACTTGACTGGCATCGGTTGAGCCCCCTTTTGAAAAAGAAAAAGATGCTTTGCATGAAGCACTCTCAAAAATACGCGTGCCTTTCCCGTCCCCTGGCTGACCCAGGGGAAGAAAAGTCCTCTGAGAGCCATGACTTGTTCATCTTGGTTCTTTTAGAGACACAGCGAGGGGACTCCAACCACAGTCTCCCTCGTTTCCACTAACTGGGCCACACACACCCCACTTGACTGGCATCGGTTGAGCCCCCTTTTGAAAAAGAAAAAGATGCTTTGCATGAAGCACTCTCAAAAATACGCGTGCCTTTCCCGTCCCCTGGCTGACCCAGGGGAAGAAAAGTCCTCTGAGAGCCATGACTTGTTCATCTTGGTTCTTTTAGAGACACAGCGAGGGGACTCCAACCACAGTCTCCCTCGTTTACACTAACTGTGCCACACACACCCCACTTGACTGGCATCGGTTGACCCCCCTTTTGAAAAATAAAAAGATGCTTTGCATGAAGCACTCTCAAAAATACGCGTGCCTTTCCCGTCCCCTGGCTGACCCAGGGGAAGAAAAGTCCGCTGAGAGCCATGACTTGTTCATCTTGTTTCTTTTAGAAACACAGCGAGGGGACTGCAACCACAGTCTCCCTCGTTTACACTAACTGGGCCACACACACCCCTCTTGACTGACATCAGTTGATGCCCCTTTTCAAAATGAAAAAGATGCTTTGCATGAAGCACTCTCAAAAATACGCGTGCCTTTCCCGTCCCCTGGCTGACCCAGGGGAAGAAAAGTCCTCTGAGAGCCATGACTTGTTCATCTTGGTTCTTTTAGAGACACAGCGAGGGGACTCCAACCACAGTCTCCCTCGTTTCCACTAACTGGGCCACACACACCCCACTTGACTGGCATCGGTTGAGCCCCCTTTTGAAAAAGAAAAAGATGCTTTGCATGAAGCACTCTCAAAAATACGCGTGACTTTCCCGTCCCCTGGCTGACCCAGGGGAAGAAAAGTCCGCTGAGAGCCATGACTTGTTCATCTTGGTTCTTTTAGAGACACAGCGAGGGGACTCCAACCACAGTCTCCCTCGTTTCCACTAACTGGGCCACACACACCCCACTTGACTGGCATCGGTTGAGCCCCCTTTTGAAAAAGAAAAAGATGCTTTGCATGAAGCACTCTCAAAAATACGCGTGCCTTTCCCGTCCCCTGGCTGACCCAGGGGAAGAAAAGTCCTCTGAGAGCCATGACTTGTTCATCTTGGTTCTTTTAGAGACACAGCGAGGGGACTCCAACCACAGTCTCCCTCGTTTACACTAACTGTGCCACACACACCCCACTTGACTGGCATCGGTTGAGCCCCCTTTTGAAAAAGAAAAAGATGCTTTGCATGAAGCACTCTCAAAAATACGCGTGCCTTTCCCGTCCCCTGGCTGACCCAGGGGAAGAAAAGTCCTCTGAGAGCCATGACTTGTTCATCTTGGTTCTTTTAGAGACACAGCGAGGGGACTCCAACCACAGTCTCCCTCGTTTCCACTAACTGGGCCACACACACCCCACTTGACTGGCATCGGTTGAGCCCCCTTTTGAAAAAGAAAAAGATGCTTTGCATGAAGCACTCTCAAAAATACGCGTGCCTTTCCCGTCCCCTGGCTGACCCAGGGGAAGAAAAGTCCTCTGAGAGCCATGACTTGTTCATCTTGGTTCTTTTAGAGACACAGCGAGGGGACTCCAACCACAGTCTCCCTCGTTTACACTAACTGTGCCACACACACCCCACTTGACTGGCATCGGTTGACCCCCCTTTTGAAAAATAAAAAGATGCTTTGCATGAAGCACTCTCAAAAATACGCGTGCCTTTCCCGTCCCCTGGCTGACCCAGGGGAAGAAAAGTCCGCTGAGAGCCATGACTTGTTCATCTTGTTTCTTTTAGAAACACAGCGAGGGGACTGCAACCACAGTCTCCCTCGTTTACACTAACTGGGCCACACACACCCCTCTTGACTGACATCAGTTGATGCCCCTTTTGAAAAAGAAAAAGATGCTTTGCATGAAGCACTCTCAAAAATACGCGTGCCTTTCCCGTCCCCTGGCTGACCCAGGGGAAGAAAAGTCCTCTGAGAGCCATGACTTGTTCATCTTGGTTCTTTTAGAGACACAGCGAGGGGACTCCAACCACAGTCTCCCTCGTTTCCACTAACTGGGCCACACACACCCCACTTGACTGGCATCGGTTGAGCCCCCTTTTGAAAAAGAAAAAGATGCTTTGCATGAAGCACTCTCAAAAATACGCGTGACTTTCCCGTCCCCTGGCTGACCCAGGGGAAGAAAAGTCCGCTGAGAGCCATGACTTGTTCATCTTGGTTCTTTTAGAGACACAGCGAGGGGACTCCAACCACAGTCTCCCTCGTTTCCACTAACTGGGCCACACACACCCCACTTGACTGGCATCGGTTGAGCCCCCTTTTGAAAAAGAAAAAGATGCTTTGCATGAAGCACTCTCAAAAATACGCGTGCCTTTCCCGTCCCCTGGCTGACCCAGGGGAAGAAAAGTCCGCTGAGAGCCATGACTTGTTCATCTTGTTTCTTTTAGAAACACAGCGAGGGGACTGCAACCACAGTCTCCCTCGTTTACACTAACTGGGCCACACACACCCCTCTTGACTGACATCAGTTGATGCCCCTTTTCAAAATGAAAAAGATGCTTTGCATGAAGCACTCTCAAAAATACGCGTGCCTTTCCCGTCCCCTGGCTGACCCAGGGGAAGAAAAGTCCTCTGAGAGCCATGACTTGTTCATCTTGGTTCTTTTAGAGACACAGCGAGGGGACTCCAACCACAGTCTCCCTCGTTTCCACTAACTGGGCCACACACACCCCACTTGACTGGCATCGGTTGAGCCCCCTTTTGAAAAAGAAAAAGATGCTTTGCATGAAGCACTCTCAAAAATACGCGTGCCTTTCCCGTCCCCTGGCTGACCCAGGGGAAGAAAAGTCCTCTGAGAGCCATGACTTGTTCATCTTGGTTCTTTTAGAGACACAGCGAGGGGACTCCAACCACAGTCTCCCTCGTTTCCACTAACTGGGCCACACACACCCCACTTGACTGGCATCGGTTGAGCCCCCTTTTGAAAAAGAAAAAGATGCTTTACATGAAGCACTCTCAAAAATACGCGTGCCTTTCCTGTCCCCTGGCTGACCCAGGGGAAGAAAAGTCCTCTGAGAGCCATGTCCACATTGTCAGTGGACAGACACGTGTGCTTATCTGCCAGCAGACCCCCAGCAGCACTGAAGACAGGTTCCGAGAGAACGCTGGCTGCAGGACACGACAAGATCCCCAAGGCGTACGTGGCGAGCTCAGGCAATTTATCCAGATTGGAAGTCTAAAATGAGCAGGGCTCAAGTTGCACAATAATGGAATCGATGTTTCCTTGCATATACTCATATATCTGTGTGTCCTCCTCTTTTTCCTTGTCCAGCTGTTTTGTTTTCGCATGAGTATATGTCCTTGTCACTTTCCCATGTGTTTGAGTTGTTTGTCACCTTTTGGACACCTTTGAGGGTGTTTTCTAGGTGTTTTTCTGTGTTTGTGATTGCCTGCCATTGTTTCCTATTGGCTCGAGTTCGGTTCGTCGAACGTTCGACGAACCGAACTCGAACGGGACGTCCGTTCGGCGAACCGACCTCGAGCCGAACCGGGACCGGTTCGCTCATCTCTAGTGGTGAGGTAAGTATAAAGCTTTTATTTTATTTTTTACATGTTATCTTTATTATGGTCTGGAGACACCCCAGAGCCTAATAGGTAACATTCAAATCGTGGAGAATAACTTTGCCGCTAATCAAATTTTCATGCGGAACTCCATGTAGACAGGAGATTTCTAATGTTGTCAGATTTGCTCATCTCTCTAGTTATTTATGTGTGAAGAGCGAGGCAGGCTCATTTCATTAGTTAATCCAGCTCCCATTTCCATCACAGTTGATACATAGTCCTACATACAATTGAAACCAGAAGATTACAGAGTATCTAAAAAGATACATCTGCATATTTTTCTCACTATCTGACACAAAATCAGAATAAACCTTTCCCGTTTTAGGTCAATTAGGATTACCAAAATTATATATATTTGCTAAATGCTAGCATAATGAGAGATAATGTTTAAGGCATTTTTATTAATTTCTGCAAAGTCAAAAGTTTAGACACAAAGAGTACTATGCCTTTAAACAATGTGGTACAGCTCATATGATGATGTCATGTTTTTGGAAGCCTGTGATAGGTTTATTGGCAACATCTGAGTTAATTGCAGATGTATTTTAATGCACACCTGAAACACACTGCTACTTTGTGTAGAATCATGGGAAAGGCAAAAGAAATAAGCCAAGATCACAGGAACAGAATTGTGAACTTGCACAAGTCTCGTTCATCCTTTAGTGTAATTTCCAGATACCTGAAGGTGCCTCATTCATCTGTTCAAACACTTATATGCAAGTACAAAATGTCAAGACACCAGCAGAAGCAGCTGGAGTCCTGATGGATACAAACTGTACTGTGCAGAACCAACCGGGGAACTGAAGTACAGAGTGTGCTGGTGCAATACCTTACAGCACCAGCAGGGGGAGCAGATGCCACAAGGTGTGCGGAGGATGGTAAAACATGTCACGGTCAGATGCCGTGAGGAGCAGATGAAGACCGGAAGGACGAGCAGGAGAATGGTCGGGGTCAGGACAAGGTCAGTATCAGGGGAAGCAAACCGACGAGTAGGAGAGGGAGAGGACAAGAAGAGGGCAGGGAAGGAATGAAGGAATGTCCGGGGAAACAGATGGAGAACTAGGGGATGGAACACAGACAGAGGGCGAGAGCACAGGGGAGATGGAACAAGATCACACATTAACAGAGACCAGCAATCACAGCAGAGCAGAGCTTAGCTAATAGTCGCGTCGGTTCACCAGAGATGACTGCATTTAAAGTATCCAGGCTCAGGAAACAAGACCCAGGAGAAAGCTCCACCCCCTAGCCTGGTGGCAGGGGAGGCAAAACCATGATACAAACAAGATGGGAATGTCCAGCCATCATACCGCTCAGGAAGAAGACAGGTTCTGTGTACCAGAGAATAATGTGCTTTGGTCACACATGTGCATATCAACCCTAGAACAAAAGCAAAAGCCCTTGTGAAGATGCTGGCAGAAGGTGGTAAGATTGTATCATTATCCACAGTGAAACGAGTACTGTATCAACATGGGCTAAAAGGCCACTCTAACAGGAAGAACCTATTCCTCCAAAAGAAACATAAAAATGCCAGAATAATGTTTGCAAATGCACACAGGAACAATGACCTTATTTTTTGGAGACATGTCCTGTGGTCTGACAAAACTAAAATTTAACTTTTTGGCCATAATGACAATCGTTATGTTTGGAGGAAAAAGAGTGAAGCATTAAAGCCTAAGAACACCATCTCAACTGTGAAACATGGGGTGGCAGCATCATGCTTTAGGGGTCTTTTGCTGCAGAAGGGACTGGTGCATTACACAAAAAAGGTGGCATCATATGGAAAGAAGATTATGTGTCAATAATTAAGCAACATTTCAAGACATCAGCCAGGAACTTAAAGCTTGGGCAGAAATGGGTCTTCCAAATGCACAATGACAAGAAACATACTGTCAAACTGGTTACAAAGTGGCTTAAGGATAACAAAGTCCATGTTTTGGAGTGGCCATCAAAAAGCCATGATCTCAATCCTATTGAAAATTTTTGAGCAAAGCTGAAAAGGCAGGTGCGAGCAAGGCAACCTACAAACATGGCTCAGTTACACCAGCTCTGTCAGGAGGAGTGCGCCCAAATTCCTACCAGCTATTGTGAGAAGCTTGTGGAAGGATATCCAAAATGTTTGACCCAAGTCATACAGATAAAGGCAATGGTACCAAATACTAATGAAATGTATGTAGACTTTTAACTTTGCAGAAAGTAATAAAAATGCCTTAAAACATTCTCTCTCTCTCATTATTCTGGCACTTGGCAAATATAAATAATTTTGGTTCCTAATTGACCTAAAACGGGAAAGGTTTATTCTGATTTCATGCCAGATAGTGAGAAAAACATGCAGATGTGTCTTTTCAAATAGTGTACAGTCATGGCCAAAGTTTTGAGAATGCTACAAATATTAATTTTTACAAAGTCTACTGCTTAAGTTTTTCTAATGGCAATTTGCATATACTCCAGAATGTCATAAAGAGTGATCAGCTTAACAGCAATTACTTGCAAAGTCAATATTGGCTAAGAAAATGAACTTTAACCCCCAAAACACATTTCAACATCATTGCATTCCTGCCTTAAAAGGAGCAGCTAACATTGTTTTAATGATTGTTCCATTAACACAGGTGTGGGTGTTGATGAGGACAGGGCTGGCGATCAGTCATGATTAAGTAAGAATGACACCACTGGACACTTTAAAAGGAGGCTGGTGCTTGGTATCATTGTTTCTCTTCAGTTAACCATGGTTATCTCTAAAGAAACACGTGCAGCCATCATTGCTCTGCACAAAAATGGCCTAACAGGGAAGAGTATCGCAGCTACAAAGATTGCACCTCAGTCAACAATCTATCGCATCAACAAGAACTTCAAGGAGAGAGCTTTCATTGTTGTCAAAAAGGCTCCAGGGCGCCCAAGAAGGACCAGCAAACGCCAGGACCGTATCTTAAAACTGTTTCAGCTGCGGGATCGGACTACCAGCAGTGCTGAGCTAGCTCAGCAATGGCAGCAGGCTGGTGTGAGTGCTTCTGCACGCACTGTGAGGTGGAGACTGCTTGAGCAAGGCCTGGTTTCAAGGAGGGCAGCAAAGAAGCCACTTCTCTCCAGAAAAAACATCAGGGACCGACTGATATTCTGCAAAAGGTACAGGGAGTGGACTGCTGAGGACTGGGGTAAAGTCATTTTCTCAGATGAATCCCCTTTTCGATTGTTTGGGACATCTGGAAAACAGCTTATTAGGAGAAGAGGTGAGCGCTACCACCAGTCTTGTCTCATGCCAACTGTTAAGCATCCTGAAACGATTCATGTGTGGGGTTGCTTCTCAGCCAAGGGAATCGCACCACTCACAATCTTGCCTAAAAGCACAGCCATGAATAAAGAATGGTACCAGAATGTCCTCCAAGAGCAACTTCTCCCAACTGTCCAAGAGCAGTTTGGCGCCCAACAATGCCTTTTCCAGCATGATGGAGCACCTTGCTATAAAGCAAAGGTGATCACTAAATGGCTCATGGAACAAAACATAGAGATTTTGGGTCCATGGCCTGGAAACTCCCCAGATCTTAATCCCATTGAGTACTTGTGGGCAATCATCAAGAGACGGGTGGACAAACAAAAACCAACAAATTCTGGCAAAATGCAAGCATTGCTTATGCAAGAATGGACAGCTATCAGTCAGGATTTGGTCCAGAAGTTGATTGAGAGCATGCCAGGGAGAATTGCAGAGGTCCTGAAGAAGAAGGGTCAACACTGCAAATATTGACTTGCTGCATTAACTCATTCTAACTGTCAAAATAACCTTTTGGTACTCATAATATGATTGCAATTATATTTCTGTATGTGATGTAAACATCAGACAAACACAATTAAAAACCAGAGGGCAACAGATCATGTGAAAATATAATTTTGGTGTCATTCTCAAAACTTTTGGCCATGACTGTATGTAAACTTCTGGTTTCAATCTTATATCAATTCCTTTTGGAATAAGGTAATTGTTACTTTTAACTTAGATTATGTCATATTAATTCCCAAGACTTATACTTTTTTATACTAGTAGATATTGAAATCAGTATCTCCTGTATATCCAACAAAAAATTATTTCCAAGGTATTTTATGTGCAAAAATATTGAACATGTGGAAAGTAAATTTAAAATTAGTATTTTTTTGTGATATTAATATATAAATAGTGATGAATGAGATGGCTCATCACTGCTCGATACTTGATAGAGCATCGGGGTGCTTGGGTACACTTGTTACTCAAATAAGTATAGCAGGTACTCGAGCACCATGTTCGAGTCCCCGCCCTATATGTTTTGCAGCTGTTTGATAGCCAATCAGCTTGCAGGGATTGCCCACCATACATGGTAATGTCGTAGACCTATTGGATACTGGCATTAATGTGAGCTGGCTTCATTGCATCATCGGGTCTTATATAAGAACTATTGAAGCGATGCTCGGCACACTGTCCTCAGGAAGCAGTTGAGGGAGAGTTGATCTAGGAAGGAGAGGTTAGATTAGAGCAGACATATATTGTAGGCAGTATTTAATTGTTGTTGCAGTAATTGTATACTGCTGCTGTACCATTAAATCAAATATCCTCTTCAGGGCTAAATCATTTTAATAATAATTATTGTTATATTTATTCACTTATGTAGCTCTATTAATTCCATAGCGCTTTGCATACATTGACAACACTGTCCAATTTGGGGCTCAGAATCTAAATTCTCTATAAGTATGTCTTTGGAGTGTGGGAGGAAACCGGAGAACCCAGAGGAAACTCACGCAGACATGGAGAGAACATACAAACTCCTTGCAGATGTTTGTCCTTAGTGAGATTTGAACCCATGACTCCAGCGCTGCAAGACTGCAGTGCTAATCACTGATACTGTCCTTTCTATAGTTAAACCAATGTTACATGCATTCAGTGTTAGGGATACCTTGTGGAGGAGGGATAATAAAGAATATATAAATTAAAAAAATGATGTGGGGTCCTTGCCATATTTTGATAACCAGCAAAAGTAAAGCAGATAGCTGCTAGCTGATATTATCATGCTGGGAAGGTCCATGGTTATTGGGTTATTGGGCCCTTCCCAGTCTAAAAATACCCTCCCACAGCCACCCCAAAAGTGGAGCATCACATGAAATGCTCCAATTTTCTGCACTTCGCCTTGGCTCTTCCCCATTTTCCCATTGCACTGCCGCACTGGTAATAGTACTTGGGGGATGATGTTAGCTGACATCAAGCCCTGGTGTTAGTAATAGAGAGGTGTTTATCAGAGCCCCACATTACTTACCCAGTAAGAATAAAAAGAATAAAACACATACAAAAATATTTTATTTTAAAAAAAACCTCTCCCAATACTTGCCCTGATTCACCAATTTCTAAAAAAAGAAAAAAAAAGCCATGCAGATCCAAAATAGTCTACTAATTCCGACATAGTCCAAAAAACCCCTCAAAGACATAAAGAGAGAGATAATGAAATAAAAACAAAAGAGAGTCCTTCATTCACCAATTTATTATGAAAAAAATTAACTATGCAGCTCTGACGTAGTCCATGGCATTCCTATGACATCCCCTGAATCTCTGAGCGGTGAGGATGTCAGCAACGTTACTGCTCACCACCACTCTCGCTGGGTCACACATAGGGCAGCACATGACCCAAAATGTCTCATGAGTGGTGGCGTCAATAGCTCAGTATCATAACTGATCGTGAGACATTCCGGGTCTCGTGCTGCCCTCCGTGTGACCCAGCGAGAGCGGTGATAAATTTTACTGATGTGATCCCTGCTCGTCACAGTCCCTGGGTATTGCAGAGTGCAGCCTGAACGTGAGTGACCTATGAAGAGTCGTTCTCAGAACAAGGCTTCATAGGTTGTATTACAGAATTGGTGGACTGGAATCATGGGAACGCCATGGAGTACATCGAACCTGCAGGAATTATTTTTGTAATAACAAATTGGTGAGCGAATTAACGTGACTTGCCACTTCTGGGGTGGCTGCAGTCTGATATTTTAAAGCTGGGAAGGGCCTGCAGCTGTTTGCTTTTGTGACGCCCTGGGCAAGCCAGGGGTCACAGGTCATGACACCACCACACCCTACATCCCGGATAGGTACACCAAAGCTACACAAAAATCCTTGTTGCCTTCCTCCAGGGGCTGATATCCACACCAGGGGGTGGGCCAGGCTGTTGACTCTGCCCACCGAGGAGTTCACAGCCCTGGAGGCGGGAAAACCAGGCAGATGAGTTTAGGGAGAGTGAGAGTTAAGAGTGAAGTGGTAGAGGAGCAAGAGAGAGGAGTAAAGGTGGAAGAGAAAGTGACAGTTGAGGAGGCCTGAAGTTGGTCCGGGTGTGTGCCCCGGACTGAGACAGCAAGGTCGGCAGACGGCGGTGACCGTCTGCAGGAGAGGCTGCTTGGAGGTTGCCGAAAGGACCGTGGACGGGTGGTGGCCCGGCGGTACCGGAGCGGTATACGAAGAGAAGCCAGCACCATTGGCAGGGGCCTTTCAGATCCCGGCAAGGCTAGGAGTCGCCGTGAATTTGCCAAATCCATCAGTGAAGGGGACCTCTGGGTCTCCCAGCAACCAAGTCCCGATTGAAGGCAACAGTCCAATCGTTAGAGAGAGACACCGCCACCGCCAAGGCACCAGTTTCTCAGGGCCAGCGCCTGCGGGCAAAGAGGGGCTCCTCCGGCACATATCCAAGCCGGGGAGCGGGTTACCGGTGGGAACCCATCGCTACCAACATAGACTTAGGTGCAGGAAAAGGGACCGTCACCGTCAACTACTGGGGAAAAGCAACAGCAGCCGTCCGTGGGAACCGTCTTTCCAGCCGTGTGTTTTACCGAGAACTGTGTCCCCGTCTCAGGCTGAGTGAGTACCACAGTGCCGTGAGGCACAGCGCTGCCCCCGCGTCCCTGTACCCCACCAAGCCCTGCACCGGCCCCGCCATCCCTCATCCCCCAACTCATCATTGGGCCCCGGGATGACCACCACCTACCCATGGAGGGGAGAACCAACAACTTTGCTGCTCCCTGTCACCGCTCCCGGGATCCCCATACAGAGCAGCGGTGGTGTCCATACAATCACCACAACCGTGGGTGGCGTCATGGACAAACAATCCCAAAAACCAATCCCCTTTCACTCACGGGCGAGGAGCGCTGCTCGAGTCCCCGGGATCCGGCCCATCGCTCGAGCCACCGAGCAGCAGCAGGCCGCAGCAGCAGCGGCAGCCGGACCCGAGCAGTGGGAGAGCGCAGCGTCCCCTCCTCCGCCTGCGACAACTTGGCGTCACGAACAGGATCTTACTGCTCTGCCGTTGGGTAGAGGTGCGCCTTGTGACCGCCAGAGGTGTCCAGCCGGAAAATTTCAGAAGTCGCCATCTTTGGCGCGAAGAGTTCAAGTAGCGGAGGCGCGAAGGCCAAAACCCCGCCCCGATAGAGGCGGGGCCGGAAAGAGGCTAAGGGGGACGAAATGGCGACTGAGTGCATGTAGCCACGGCTATGGAAGCAGGGACGCCAGGACCCTGCGGCCACTGACTGGTTCCTGGAAGAGGCCGCTGCTAAAGATGCTTAGTCTGACTGACAACACCGTGGTCCCTGCGCCTGGCCTCGCAGCGTGGGTGGAAGTCCGGACCGTCCAGCTAAGCAGCAGTCTGCAGGTCTACATGCAGCTCCTCCTGGAGGAGTGGGAGGCCGACATGGCGGAAGTGGTGGCGGCCATACGGAGACGCGAGGTGGAGGGAGTCTTGGAAGGGAGGGTAAGTGACCCACGCCCCTGTACCCCCAGTGGGTCGGTCATCGCGGCTGAGGGACCCGGTCCATACCCGCTCGCCCTGCTACCTTCCCCGCTACCCGTGTTGGCTGCTGCTGCCCTGCCATTAGGCCCGCTACCACCACCACCGGTAGTGGTACCCTGCCAATCCACCCCGGCGGACCGACCTGCAGCAGAAGCTCGTGACCGCCTTGATCCGCTTCAATGGAAGAAACCGAAGGCTGAGGCCATCAGCAAAGATGCACCGGAGGCACGGCGGGGATGCAGCTGCCAGGAGGCAGAGCAGGCCATGTCACAGCGGGGTCCCTCATTACTGAAGGTGCCGGTCGTAGCCGACACGGAGGGACTCTGGCTGGGTCCGTCCCCCGCACACGCTGAACCGGAGCAAACAGAAAGTGCTCCCAGCTGGGAGCGGCGGCAACGGCATCTGCGCAGGGAGATCGATGCCCGAGAGGGGTGTAGAGCGGATGTGCATGCCCGCATGAATATGGAGGAAGATCACCCGCAGCAAGCTACCATCGGTGTCCACAGCGGTGCACCATGTGAAGGTGGCACTAGAGCCCCGCGATTGAGGATGGACTGCTAAGCCGGCGGTCCTCCGCCTAAAAGTTGTCCCCGTTGGGACCACCAGTGTTTAAAGATGAGAATGATAAGTCAATGATAACCGTGAAAAGTCACCTGATTTGAACCGTGATTGGAACCGGCCGTTGTCGGCATTGTTGTCCCCGTGGGGACCGTCTAAAGTTGCGTAAGGGACTCCTTATGGACAAGCCCGTGAACTTGCAGGGCAACCACAAATGTTAGTGGCATGTAAATAATGTTTTGTTGCAGCAACCGTTACCGCCTCTGGAGAGGCAGGTTTGAGGGAGGGCCCGCAGTGGAGCAGGCTGGGGCCCAGCCACCACCGGAACCGGTGGCTACCCTCTGGAGGGGAAGGACAGATCCCGCTCGGGTAACTGGTTCAGGACTGGGGTCAAGGGGTGCTGCCTGTTTTTTAGGGGCAGCATCAGGGCCAGGTTACTTGGGTGGGAGAGAGCGGCAGCAGCAACCGTTAAAATGTTACCGTAACGTTTAAGCAAAGTACTTCCCGCTGTGGGATGAAGTTATTATACTTGTTATGTTTTTACCTTTTTTTTCAGAAAAATAAAACCGGTGTTGGACGGGCAGCCCGCGGACGGTCTGCATTTTGCTAAGGGGGAATGTGACGCCCTGGGCAAGCCAGGGGTCACAGGTCATGACACCACCACACCCTACACCCCGGATAGGTACACCAAAGCTACACAAAAATCCTTGTTGCCTTCCTCCAGGGGCTGATGTCCACACCAGGGGTTGGGCCAGGCGGTTGGCTCCGCCCACCGAGGAGTTCACAGCCCTGGAGGCGGGAAAACCAGGCAGATGAGTTTAGGGAGAGTGAGAGTTAAGAGTGAAGTGGTAGAGGATCAAGAGAGAGGAGTAAAGGTGGAAGAGAAAGTGACAGTTGAGGAGGCCTGAAGTTGGTCCGGGTGTGTGCCCCGGACTGAGACAGCAAGGTCGGCAGACGGCGGTGACCGTCTGCAGGAGAGGCTGCTTGGAGGTTGCCGAAAGGACCGTGGACGGGTGGTGGCCCGGCGGTACCGGAGCGGTATACGAAGAGAAGCCAGCACCATTGGCAGGGGCCTTTTGGATCCCGGCAAGGCTAGGAGTCGCCGTGAATTTGTCAAATCCGTCAGTGAAGGGGACCTCTGGGTCTCCCAGCAACCAAGTCCCGATTGAAGGCAACAGTCCAACCGTTAGAGAGAGACACCGCCACCGCCAAGGCACCAGTTTCTCAGGGCCAGCGCCTGCGGGCAAAGAGGGGCTCCTCCGGCACATATCCAAGCCGGGGAGCGGGTTACCGGTGGGAACCCATCACTACCAACATAGACTTAGGTGCAGGAAAAGGGACCGTCACCGTCAACTACTGGGGAAAAGCAACAGCAGCCGTCAGTGGGAACCGTCTTTCCAGCCGTGTGTTTTACCGAGAACTGTGTCCCCGTCTCAGGCTGAGTGAGTACCACAGTGCCGTGAGGCACAGCGCTGCCCCTGCGTCCTTGCACCCCACCAAGCCCTGCACCGGCTCCGCCATCCCTCATCCCCCAACTCATCATTGGGCCCCGGGACGACCACCACCTACCCACGGAGGGGAGAACCAACAACTTTGCTGCTCCCTGTCACCGCTCCCGGGATCCCCATACAGAGCAGCGGTGGTGTCCATACAATCACCACAACCGTGGGTGGCGTCACGGACAATAAACAATCCCAAAAACCAATCCCCTTTCACTCACGGGCGAGGAGCGCCGCTCGAGTCCCCGGGATCCGGCCCATCGCTCGAGCCACCGAGCAGCAGCAGGCCGCAGCAGCAGCGGCAGCCGGACCCGAGCAGTGGGAGAGCGCAGCGTCCCCTTCTCCGCCCGCGACACTTTACCTCTGCTGGTTATCAAAAATAGGGGGAATCACACAGTATTTTTTTAATTTTATATATTTATTTAAACATAAGCATTCACTGGTGTCCAAAAAAGCTGCAAAAATGTGGCAACAAGTGTGTTTTGGCACTGCCTTTTTCCTGCCAAAAGATGTAGAAATGGTGTGAAAATTTCTGCATTCAAATACTCAATGTGTGCATATGCCCTATTACTCTGACAACATTGTTCCCTGCAGTGACTTGGGAGTCAGAGATGCATCCAGGCATCTTCCACAAGCTGTTCCCTTTTCATTTGAGTGCTGTTTCCATCCATTTCAGCAATTTTTACCTCTTCAGCCCTCCTAATAGGGTAGGGTCTTCTGGAAAAATGCTCGGGTTTCCTATTGACATCCATTATACTCATTGCTCGAATTAAGCTTGTCCGAGCGTCCAACCTGCTTGATTCTATTATTGAGCACTCGAGCATTTTAGTGCTCGCTCATCACCATATATAAAGCATTAGAAGAATTGTCTGGTCTAAATCCACAAGTCTAGAGTCTGTGTGTCACTCTATGTGAACTACACACTTGTGAATCTTCACATTGCACTCACTGTGGTGATTTGCAGATGTCAGAGCCAGGAACAATAGTCATGTGGCTGCGAGTATGCGATATTCATACTACCGGACAAAATCCGACTTAATGAGCTCGGCCTTGCTCATAGCAATGTATTGACAACTCGTTTAAAGCACCATTCCAGCATTTTTTTTTAAATTTCTCAGGAAGAGTGGTGCTTTGAATATAAGTCCACTTCTTCTATTCTTATATTGACCCTCCGGTGTCTTTTTCTGTTTCCATGGGTGTTCCGGTCGGTCTGTGATTTGTGACTTGCCAGATACTTCACTGTTTCATGGAGTGTGCTGGAGTTCCCAAATCAATACTAATCTATGAGAGTCTCGTTTTGGCTCTTAAACTTGCATTGAGCGCTTGTGACATGACTCCTTACTTCCAGGCAATCAGAAGTTATGCGTACAAGATGACTGCGCGGGACTGGAGCGGCGCTGAAAAAAATGCGCTGGAGTGGTGCTTTAAGCATAGAAAACGTATCCTGTATTAAGCAAAATAGATTGAGATTGTTCTAGAATCGTAATTCTGGTTGACCAAAATGAGAAAATAAAGTAAAAATACTTTCAATATGATAAGGTTTCCATTTTTTTCCACTCTACTGCTGTATTTCAGAAAGGTGGGTGTTTAATTTATGCATACATTTTATTGTATGGAAAAGCATATATATTTCTTAAGTCAAGTAATAAAAAAATACTTATTTTCTGAAATCGTAATGGTTGTTTCATTGTTTTAGTTTCAACTTATATAAATTCTAGGGTTTACAATTCAATTTACTGGGGGAAAAAAAGCAAATGTGCTCAGTACCACAATTTTTGAAAATGCATAAAAGCTGAAACACTACAATGAAACGGTCGCTCTTCATTTCTTAGTTGCTGAATGTCTATATAATCCTTTGGTTTGGAAATATCTGATAATCGATTATCACAAATACTGTCAGGTAGGCTTAACAATGTTTAACAAGGCATTGGAAAGTCTGTAACGTCTCCTCGTTAACACTGGCTCTTTACGAGCTGTGAATGCAAGCATCCTGACAGAAGACCCGTTGTTATTGTTTCACTCCTTACTAAGTGAAAGTGATGCTACTTAGAAAAAAGCTTCGAAAAACATTATTAAGGGTTTTAGGCAGCCCCTTTAACCTGTCAGACTGGAGCAGAGTTTGTATTGTGTGGGGAAGAGGGGGCAAGTGGTGTCACTCTGCAGACACCAGGTGGCCTTGTGAAATGAAGGGGCAGATCCGTGCATGACAAGTTTGGACTATAAGGCAAGTTGATTAGCTGAGAACTGAAACCATACAGCTTCTCTGCTGATAGTGTAATCCGATTGAAAACTGTTTATATGAAAGCCCATGGGAGCCAAAAAATGACTTGGTCTGATTTAACCCATCAACTATCACAGGGGCCATTGTTTTATTAAAATGCACTACACTTGCAATGTTGCCCATGCATCATCTGGAAAAGTTATATTTGGGCTCTTTCCCGTTTAAATGAGAATATGGAAATATATGTAGACCTGGTTTGTTTTAAGAATAGTGATTTACAGTGTATTCAACAATATTTAATATATTATATTCCTATAGGCATGTCTTTGAAAACAAAATCCCTAATAAACCCTATACCTAGAAATTCATTTTATGAATGTTTTTTTCCAAATGATAGGTTTGGGCAGATAGTAACACAACCACATACTTTTGGTAACTTTATTAAATCCAGTTTACAGGTATCCTTGGAGACTAAATAGGGTTTATTTTTACACCTGCATTTAAGAATTCAGATTCTGTTCTGAATATTATTGATCATAACTTTGCTATTAACTCTGGTTATCACATCTCTTCCCTCATTCATCTCATTCAAGTTTCAGCGATTGATAATTGTCTTCTTTCCCAAAGTCATGTGACCTCAAAGGTCGAGGATGAATTTATAAAGGTAGGGGTAGTACACTTTGAATTAATTTCATTTATGGTGTTTCTTTCTTTACAAATTCGGTTTTGGGTTTGCCTTGGCTGGTTAAGCACAATCCTGCTTTCGATTGGGAGACTCAGGAGGTTAAGTCTTAGGGCGACTATTGTTTTCCTGGATGTTTATCCAGACCCTTGGCTTCTATAAGGTTTCACCTTCCAGATTCCATTCAGAATTGTGATTGTGTTTTCTGAGTCTGAGTGTGAAGTTCTAGAAACTAAGGAGAAAAGCCCAGGCATATAGGGACATGCGCACGCCAGCATAAATGAAAAAATTGAACTTTATTCGAACACATACAATTAAAAAACCTTAAAACATACACCAGACAACAATGACAGGTAATATACAGGCAGGGTATAATAACAGAAAAATGCTGATATGGGGTAAATGCCTCCTAAAAGTACACCATGGAAAATATTGATGAAATTAGCATGCTATAAATGAACAAGGTGTTTATGCAGTTATACAGACTTATGATAAAATTGTACCATGCTGCACATAACAAAATGCTGCACCCGACTTTACATTATTATTTTGCTACATAGCTGTGCACCTCCTCTCATTTAATTGTCTGAGTGTGACGTTCTCTCACCGCATAGGACATATGATTGTGCTATCAAATTCTTACCAGGAGCAAAACAGTCCACCTCTTTTGTTGTAGTGGAGTTTCTCTTTGTTAATAGAAAAGAATAGTGGATTGTGCTCATCTTTAAGTTTTACATAGATTAAAAATATCACAGTCCACAATCCTTATCCCTAAAGGCTGCTTTACTTGTGTCGATTTCTTGTGCAATCGCATTTGCGATTGCACCCGCCCCCATCGTTTGTGCGGCACGGGCAATTTCTTGCCCGTGTCGCACAATGTTGTAACCCCCGTCTCACGTACTTACCTTCCAAACGACCTCGCTGTGGGTAGCGAACATCCACTTCCTGAAGGGGGAGGGACGTTCGGCATCACAGCGATGTCACACAGCGGCCAGCCAATAGAAGGGGAGAGACGGAAATGAGCGGGACGTAAACATCCCGCCCACCTCCTTCCTTCAGCATTGCCGGTAGAGCACAGGTAAGCTGCAGTTCATTGTTCCCGGGGTGTCACACGGAGCAATGTGTGCTGCCTCGGGAACAATGAACAACAGGACGTTCGATTTTTTGAAAATGAGCTACGTGTCAACGATGAACGAGAAGGTGAGTATTTCTGCTCGTTCATAGCTGTCACATGCTACGATATCACTAACGATGCCGGATGTGCGTCACTTACGACGTGACAGCGCCAACATCTCATTAGATATATCGTAGCGTGTAAAGACCTCTTTACCCCTTATACCAGACCTGTTTATTCAGTTACCGGAGCTATATCATTTTCTAAACTTGACTTGAAGGGGGCATATAATCTTATACGTGTTCGACAAGGTGATGAAGAGAAAACCGCTTTTAATACACTGGAGGGTAATTTTGAAAATTTGGTGATGCCCATTGGTTTGACCAACGCTCCGGCAGTTTTTCTGAATTTTATAAATTACATCATTTGCTCTCTTGTAGATAGATTTGTTGTGATGTATCTTGATGCCATTTTGATTTAAACATGTTCCCAGGAGGAACAATGAGGACATGTTTGGCAGATCCTCAAGATTGTTCGTGACAATCATTTATTTGCTATGATGGAGAAATTTGTTTTTAAAGTACAGCTGATCCAATTTCTAGGTCATCTGGTTTCTGCTTCAGGGTTTCAAATAGATCTCGTTAAAGTGCATATAATCCTTGATTGGGTTCAATTTACTAATATTAAAGGGAACCTGTCACCGGATCTTTATAATACTCACCTAATGGTTGGTGAGGAGCAGACTGCTCGGATGGGCATCTTCGTTCTCTGGGTCTGTGCCTCCTCTTTCGGACATCTTAATCCTCCTTCTGAAGCTAGTGTGGATAACGTTCTTCGTCATCTACACTAGCTGACATTGAGGTCCCGCGCAGGCACACTACAATACATTGATCTGCTCTACTCAGAGCAGATCAAAGTGCGCCTGCGCAGGACCTCAATGTCGGCTAGTGTAGATGACGTAGAATGCGTAAACCACACTAGCTTCAGAAGGAGGACAAAGATGGCTGAAAGAGGAGGCACGGACCTGGAGAACGGAGACGCCCATCCGGGTTCTTCTGCAATTCTCTTGCCTAACAAGATTCTATCACAGCCTTGAGCCCACTTTCCCATGGATTTTGTCACTGATTTACCTAGTTCTGGTGATATTACCATTGTGTGAGTTGTAGTGAATCATTTCAGCAAGATGACTCCTCATTGAATATCTTAGGTGAGTGGTGACAGCTGGGGTGACAGATTTAAGGAGATATGAAGGAATATGGTCACTAGTGCAGGTAGTAGGGCGAGAAAATGCGAGGAGCCTGGTGACTTCTTCTTCTGTGACCGGATCAAAGAATTAAAGTGAGCTAGATGCAGTGTAGGAGGGCAGACAATGTGTGGTGTTATGAGGCTGTGACAAAATTTCCTGGCGTATATGGTCATTTTTTTCTTTAAAATAATTGGCCAGATCATCAGCGCTAAGGTTGGTGGTTGGGGCCAGAACTCTTGGTCCGAGGAGGGAGTGGAAAGTATCAAAGAGTCGTTTAGGATTGTTGGCTAGAGAGGTGATGAGAGTGTTGAAGTAAGCTTGTTTGGAGAGGTGAGGGGTAGCCTTGTATGTTTTGAGCATAAACTTATAATGGATGAAATCTTTGGCTAGATTGGATTTTGTCCACAGACTTTCAGCGCACGTGGACCACTGCTGGAGAAAATGTGTTTGCAACGTGTCCCAGGGCTGCTGCCGTCTGTGCCGAGTTGTTCTGTGTGTAACAGGCGTAGCTTCGTCTAGGGCGGTCTGCAGGGTTTCATTATAATGTTTTACAGCAGAGTCAGGACATGAGAGTGACCAGATTGGTGCCAATGATAACTGCAAATTCTTCAGAAATTTCTGGGTGTCAATGGCGTGTATAGAGTGGATTGACAGTTCTTGACCAAGAATGAAACAAGGTTGTGGTCAGAGTGTGGGAGAGGGGAGTTAGTAAAATCTTAGCTTAGGGTGCAGTTAAGGACACTCAGGGTCAATTGTCAACAAGTGGGGGCACAATTATGTGATCTTAGGATGCCAACCTCTTTTGTCAAGCAGGAACAAATGAGGGTCAGGTCTAGGACAAATAGCCTGTTTTGGGACCTGTGGATTTCTGGTTTTACATCTCTTGTTTTTTGTCCATTCCATTTGCAGCCCCCTATCATTTTCTACCGTCATTTCATAACTCCATACATCTCATCTCTATTGACCTGTATGGGGTTTAATATTCGGGGTCAAGTTCAGCATCAAGTTTGCTGGCCAAATCCAATTTTTTTCCCCCCATGCTGGTTCAGCAAACCAGAATATCCATGGGTTTGCTCATCATTAGTCCTGAGCAACACAGTCCTGTCTGTGCTCCCATACACTGCACGGGCCTGGCGCCCTCTTGCCACTGTTTGTAGGCCATACCAAAAAAGAACATAGGTGGTCAGCTCAACAAGCTGGATATTCAAACACTGGAGTACAGGATGCCTCACATGGATCAAGTCAGAGCAGTAGACACTTTAGATTTAAAAAAAACAGGAAGGATCTCAGGTAAGTATAAAAATTAAGACCATGAGTTAGGGTCCCGTCACACATAGCGACGTTTCAGCGATCCCACCAGCGATCTGACCTGGCAGGGATCGCTGGAGCGTTGCTACATGGTCGCTGGTGAGCTGTCAATCAGGCAGATCTCCACAGCGATAAGAGACCAGCCACCAGCGACCCGTGTAACGACGCTGTGCTTGGTAGCCAGGGTACACATCGGGTAACTATGCAAAGCACTTTGCATAGTTACCCGATGTGTACCCTTGCTATGTGTGCAGGGAGCCGGTGTCTGGCAGCCTGTAACCGGCGTACGCAGATAACCATGGTACACATTAGGTAACTAAGCAAAGCGCTTTGCATAGTTACCCGATGTGTACCATGGTTACCAGTGTACCGCCACTTACAGGCTGCCAGATGCTGCCTCCCTGCACATTCAGATTGTTTGTCTTCCGCCGTCAAACATGCCGATGCATGCTGCACAGCGGGAGACCAATGAGCAAAAAATGGTCCGGAACGTTTTGTAACGATCAGCGACCTCGCAGCAGGGGCCCTCTCTCTAATGCTTGTCACACACAGCGATATCGCTGGCGAGGTCGCTGATACGTCACAAAACCTGTGACGTTTCAGCGATCTTGCGGTGTGTGACGGGGGCTTAAGGTTCATAGCCGAATTGCATAGGTACAGTCTTTTATCTGTGTCTACTAGTCTTTCACAATCAGTACAAGCCATGGAGTATTTAAATGTTAAGTTTTAGTTTTGTACATACCGGGATTTCTTGTTTTATGTGTGGATCCTCTCTGCTTGCTAGATCTTTGTGGGTACATAACCAGGACTGTGTTTTACTGTTTGGTGTTCCAAAATGGACAAAGTTAACAGACCATAAAGGAGCCAATCAAAGGTAGAAATTGCATCTGAGATATCCCCTCCCCCCTATGGACCTCTGCTGCATGTAATTGGATTAGTAGGTAAATAGTCTCTGCGGGATGGTCCTTAGCAAAAGTAGGTTAGTTTCTACCCTTACAAATGAATGTACCCAAAGTTCTACAATGATGCTTTGATTTGTAAAGGAGTACCAACTAGAGGAATTTAAAGGTATGATCCAACATTAAAATTGATTTTAATACTTAATGACTATTTATTGTAATACTCTAAGCTCTTTTCTAATACTTTAATTAAAATGTCCCTACATTTTCCTCTCTAATCTATCTGTTTTATTTTATTTTTATTTTACCTACTTCTGTTTTGATGATGTTTTGTTTGAAAATCCCCAATGCATGCTGGGATACTCAAGTAAGATGTCATCGGGGGTAGGGGCTACAGTAACTGCCACAGCCTCTGTCGCCATCTTGAATTGAAATGTTATCAGTGATTTCTGTTTCAGGGGTTGTGCCAGTCCCTTCTCTGCTAAGCATGTGTTGGCTGTTAATTCTGACAAATGCCCAGTACTAGCTCCTTTGTTAATGTGCAATATTCTTTTCAATGCACAGTGAAAGTGCTCTCTCTCACTGTCTCTAATGAGTAGTGATGAGCCAGCAAGAGAATGGATTGGAAGTGCACATTGTAAGGAGGGAAAGTGGGGAGCAGAGACCAACCCCGTCCTTGAAGCAGATGTCACTATCGAGGGTGGGGCTGGTCTGTGCTCGCCGACTTGTCACTTCCCAGTAGAGCCAATATATCAGAACCATCATCAGTACAAGGATACATCATGAGAACCACCAATAATAAAGGAATACAGCATCACAAACACTTTTAGTAGAAGAGTGCATGACCAAACCAACATCAGCACAGAAATAAATCACCAGAACCACCAACAGTCCAGATATTCAGCACCATAGCCACCAGTAGTACAAGAATATAGCATCAAAATTGACATCAAGACCGGAATACATCACCAAAGCAACCATCAGCATGGGAATACATTTTAAACTCATTGTCTGGATTTGGCTCTGCTTGCTTGTTTAAGGCATCATAACATGTGATATCATGTGATTTTCATATTTACATTGATGTGCCAACTAGCATCTCTTCTCTCAATAAAGCTAGAGCTTTAATATTTCACTGAGCATTGAGAGAATTAGGAAGAGCTGCTAGTCAGAACATGACTAAATATGCAAATCAATGGTCCCATGATGACTACTCAAACCACTTAAGCTGTATATAGGAGGGGCACCAAACTGAATTTTTGCCACAAAATCTACATTCACCTTTGGTATATATGATTCCTGATTTACTTCACAAATGGTGTTTAGCTGATCTTAAGGATGGCTATATGCAAGAGATAGCTGTTAATCAAGCATTAAAGGGGTTGTCTACTACAAGGACAACCTCTTTTGATTCCATTTGTTTCCTCCAGTTAAAATAATAGACCCTGTACTCATCTCCTATTCTGGTGCCATTCCAGCACTGCCGGTAATTGTGGTTCGGGGCTCACATGACATTGTGATTTCACGAGAGCCCCAAGTCCAATCACCGCTTGCTTCTCTGGCCATGCCTTCGGACCAAATGAACAATCAACAGGAAGTGAGTGGCTGTCACAACTTCACTTTTTGTTGATTAACTCATTTGGTCTGAAGGTGGGGAGAGAGAAGTCAGCGGTGATTAAACGTGGGGCTTGCGTGACGTTACAATGTCATGTGAGTACCAAATCGCGATTACCGACATCACTGGAATGACGCCAAAATAAGAGGTAAGTAAAGTGTGTTTTATTTTAACTGGGGGAAATAAGTGGAATCAGAATGGGTTGTCCTAGAAGTGCACAAACCCTTTAATTCAGCAATCAGCTACTTCTCACTACGCCATACAAATAAATGTTTAGCTTGGCTGAGTTTATGTGTTTTCAAGAAGGTGAGAGGAAAATGCACTGCTAAACTTCTCTTGCAGCAGGATTGGGCATTGATAGTCCAACTTCTGGATCATTCTCTCCCTTGACATCATTTGCTGGGCCAGCGTTAGTAGGCCCCATACACATCAGATGGTCAGTTGAAATCATTTCAGCTGACTTTGATTTAACCTATATAGGGGCCTTAACTCTTTTTAGGGGAGCTAGCTCTGTTACTTTTGCTGGATAATTGACTTTCACTAGGGTGCAGACTATATAGATGTCATTTTCTATAACTTTTTGAGCTCTGGTCTCCACACCTGGGTGAGACAGCTCTGATTTTTACATACTCACCAATGTGTATTGGTTAATGAATACATTTTGATTGTTTTCACATGCACAAAACTAAGTAGTAGAAGAGAAAAACCCCTCACTCTGAACATTTAATTAGATTGAAAAAAAACTTACATTAAATTGAAAATATATTTTTAATTCATGGTAATAAAAAAAAAAATCACTTTTTAATGAATTTCACTCTGATTTTTAAAAGTTTCCATGAGCGATGGTGAAGACCATCATCCATTTAAAATAACATGTTAAGTAAAGCAGTTTTAAATGTATTAAGGTCTACTGGGAAGCAATTTGGAGAATTAATTATCAAAGAATTTCAACTGTATAATTAGACATTTAATAAGATCTTTGAAAATTATGCTCATATTTAACCCCTTGAAATCTTCAATGGCAAACTGGGTTCAACTCGTGTGATGAAAGACTTAGAGACATAAATGCTAGCAGCTGGGAGCAGAATCAATTGCTAGAATAACTTCTCTAATGGCCTTTAAAAACAAGGCAACAATTGCTACCCCTGGAATGCTTTGATCTTATCTGAGAGGGAAATATTATGTTAATGGCTTTAGCAAGACATTGGACACAATGAGGTTCTTCATGACAATGACATGTTTAATGAAACTGAAGAGGGATTGGGATTTTGTAAGAATAGATATGGATCAAAATAGATGCTATATTTAAGACTACTATAAATAAAACTATAGTCATTTATATGGGAAACATTTCAATATTAGCAAGGATGTCAAATTAAGGTAAAAGTGTTTATTTGGATCATGATTTTACTAGAAATCATATCTTGCATTAACATATAATTATATGTTTTATTAAATGTACTGAATATTTGGCTCCAATTTGAATGTTATAACACTCCATGGTACTTTGTTTTGCTATGTAGATTTTAATAGTTTTAAAATTAGTGAAATATAAAAAAAAATACCCTGGAGACAGGCAAAAACAGAGAGAAAAACGCGGCGCCAATCTGAGTGTAGTGAGATTTTTTTTATATAAAGGTGTTGAAATAGTAGGAACTTTCACCTGGTTCAGAGGTTAGAAAGCCTGGAATAATCCAAGAGGAGTAGATCCACTTTCCAATAGGATTATGGTGCAGTATGCAGCAATCGCACTGGATACTATAGAGGAGCCCTCCAGGCGGTCCACTTAGTGAAAAAAATTCCAAAGGCAAATACCAGTCTTGCGGCGCTCCTGCTACCAATGGTGGAACGTATTAGATGATTTTTGGTCATATGACTAGACCAATATACAAATAAGTAAAGAGATATTTTATTTGAACATTAAAATATGGTTAATTATACAACGCGTTTCGGCTCGAATGTTTTATCCTTCAGCCTTCTTCAGGAATAATTGAGAGAAAAAAGATGTATACATTTAATTTCATGAAGAGGCATGCTTATATGGAGACTAATCTCTCATTTTAAGGTGGAGACATCCTGAACAGATAACCGCACCCACCCGCCTCTAATCCCACTACATAGGATTGACTTCTAATAAAAAAAATAAGAATTTTACAGCTGTATATATAAGCATGTATAAGCTTGCCTCTTCAGGAAGTTAGATGTATACATCTTTTTTTCTCTCTATTATACCTGAAGAAGGCTGAAGGATAAAACATCCGAGCCAAAATGCGTTGTATAATGAACTATATGTTAATGTTTAAATAAAAAATCTCCTTACTTATCTGTATATTGAAAAAGAAGAGCCAGCATCATCTGAGAGTGGCATGCATCATATAAAAGTGCAAATTCACGGATTTATTCCAACTGTACCATAATTAAAAATGAGATTTTTAGAAAATAATTGATAAATTCTTTGAGCCACCCCTGCCACTTCACGGCAAATCTTGATAGGAGGGTCCTACTCTATATTATGTATTTCATGTGCCATGCGGCCTCCTAAATAAAAAAATTTAAATGCAGAATCATATACTGAAGCACACATACCTGTAACCTATATATAACGGCTTCCATGTTGCAGCAAGAGGCAACTGTGGATAAAAGGCCAGTCCAGGTCCCAGCGTGTGTAGCAGACACCACACACGCCAGGACAATATCAGAACTGACCTTCACAGTACCAGACCAGTAACTATAATTAAAGGTCTTTTGCTGCGACATGGAAGCGGTTATATATAGGTTACAAGTATGTGTGCTTCAGTATATGGTTATGCTTTTAAATTTTTTTTTCATCTAGAAGGCCGCATGGCACATGAAATACATAATATGTTGTAGGGCCCCCCTATCGAGATTTGCCGTGAAGTGGCAGGGGTGGCTCAAAAAATTGATCAATTATTTGCTAAAAATCTCACTTTTTATTATAGTATAGTTGGAATAAATCTGTGAATTTGCACTTTTATATGATGCATGCCACTCTCAGATCGTGCTGGCTCTTCTTTTTTTATTTGTATATTGGTCTAGTCATATGACCAAAAATCATCTAATATGTTCCACCATTGGTAGCAGGAGCGCAGCGAGACTGGTAATTGCCTTTGAAAATTAGTGAAATATGTGCAATATATGATCAGTGATTCAAATAAAATGGTGTTGAGCATTTATCGGACATTTTTTGTATGATTCTTTTTTATTTTTTTTACACAGTGTGAGGCCTCCAACACATCCGTTAAAAACACGCACATGCCGCGAGACACATATTTTCCATGCGTGTTGCATGTGGTAAGTACGTGTCTCGGATACGTGCGGTCCACGTGTGTTCTCCGTGTGCTGGAGAACCGGTAATTTGCATACTTAACGTGGTGCGCACTGCTGTCCAGGGTTCTGATCTTTGGCTCCAGCCCCGCCCACTCCCCGCTGACGCTGCTTCCGGCTGAGCGGAGGTGCAGAGATAAGCGCCCGTGACAGCACGCCCACCTCCTTTACACGCTCATAATGAGCGGTGGCTGGCAGGAACATTTTGCAGCGGAAGAATCTGCGGGGCTGGTGGAGGTGAGTATGTGTTTTTTTAATTTTTAAATTAATGACACGTGTTCTCCGGCGCGTGTCACACAGAACCGCATCCACACTACATCAGTGTGGTATGGCTGCGGGCCGTGTGACACCCGTGCTGCCGGAGAATACGTGGACATGTCAGCGTGAGAACATCACGGACGCACGAAAGTACGGAACAGACACACGTTTTGTTCCAAAATACTTATGTGCATCCAAACAATAATTAAAACATAGGTCTACGTGTCTCCGTGCCGCCGGTACGTGAAAAAACTGCCAAACACGTACCGGCGGCACGGATGTGTGTCTTAGGCCTGAAAGATATTCACAGCTCAATGTTGTAGGAGCGAAGCCTAGTTAAGACTAATACCTGAGACTGTAAAAGTATTGTATAAACATTATTCACTGGGGATAGTAATATAGGGGATGAGAAGGTAGGATAGATGAAATAAGGAAAAAAAGAACTTGAATATACATTGAGTGGAAACTTTATTAGAAACCCTCATCTACTAGTGCTTTGGACCTCCTTTGGCCTTCAAAACCAAAGCAGTTTGTTGTTGCATATATCCCGTTAGATGTTGAAATTGTTCTATAGGACTATTGACCCATGTGGATGAGAAGGTTTTTCACTGTAGCCCCAAATAAGATGAAAATACTGACATGCTCTGAGCAGACCAATCTGCCATGTCCTAGAGATGCTCTATAGGACTAAAATCTGGGGAATGAGGATGAAATTTAAACTCAAGGCAATCAGAGAGGGCCCATGGGTTACTATTAGGGATGATCGAATACCTCAAATATTCGGCTTCGCGAATATTTTCTGAATAGATCGCCGCTATGAGAATATTCGATGCGCAATGTAAGTCTATGGGAAGCCCGAATAGTTCCGAATAGTTGTTATTCGGGTTTCTCATAGACTTACATTGCGCATCGAATATTCGCAAATAGTCGAATAGCAATGACCTATTTGGAAAATATTCGCAAAGCCAAATATTTGAGGTATTCGATCATCCCTAGTTACTATGACAGTTAGCGGCTTGCTGAAGGTCCATGTTGGTGCTCCAGTCAAGCCTCCCAACAGGATGAGGTTCATATAAGACTGTAAATTTAGCTATATTCTGCTCTACTGTAGTATTGCCGAATATAGAACAAGTGATTGGACAATTATTATTATTATTTATTATTATAGCGCCATTTATTCCATGATGCTTTACATGGAAAGGGGTACACATAGCAGGGACAAGTACAATAATCATAAACAAAGCAAGGCACGGACTGGAACAGGAGGAGAGAGGACCTGATGGGTAGGGATACAGTAGGTGAGGGTAGAGATGGTTGTACGGCGCTATATCAGACTGAGGGTTACGGCAGGTTGTAGGCTTGTCGGAAGAGGTGGATCTTCAGGTTCCTTTTGAAGTTCAGATCCCCTTGGTGGATTTAAAATAAATAAATACAAATTCAAATCACCCTCCTTTTCCTTTAAAAATAAAGACATAAAAAAACAAATTCGGTATTGCCACGTCCATAAACGTCTACTATATCAAAATCGAGCAACGAGCAGTGGCAAGCACGTTCGCCCATCACTAGTGTGTATAATAAAAGGTCTATTTTGTGTAATGCAGAGGGGATCAGGGACTTACATACAGCTTATTAGAATGCTGTAAAGAGGCAATAAAGGTGGTGGCTGTACTTTATACTGGGAAAACAAGATGTCAGTTTCCCCTTGAAAGAATACGAAGAATTGCTAAAATATATACTGATTTCATAATCACAAAACTAAATAGAACAGACATCACACAATCAATAGCGTCATGATTAAGATACAATAGGACAGTCATGGCGAACCTTTTACAGGCCGAGTGCCCAAACTGTAGCCCTAAACCCAATTTTTTTTCCGAAGTGCCAACCAATTCTATTATATAAAGAATTTATTTTAATCTTACCTTTGCTGTCTTCTCCTCAGCAGGGGGTATCACGCTCATGCTTACCACACATTGAAGCTGAGCCCCTGCCCTTTCCAGACACAGCAGTTGGCTTGATCTTTCTGGAAAAAAATTGCAGCATATTAGACAGAGATTTTAGCCTGGAATGCAGTCAGATTTCACCCTGTAATCCACATCTACATTTCAAAGTCTGAACATCTCGAAATCCCATAAAGACGTATGAGTGGCTCCCCTCCCCTTTCATTGTGTAGTTCTGTCCCCCTTCCTCGGCCACTTCCTGGTAAACATGTCCCCATCCTGATATATATTTCCTACATTCTGGTATATTTGTCCCCATCATGGCCCTATCCTGGTAAATGTCCTCCATCCTGGTAAATGTTACCCATTCTTGCATGTTCCCCCATGCTGGTAAATGTACCCCATCCTGACATATTGCCCATCCTTGTAAATGTTCCCCCATCCCGGCATGTACCCCATTCCTGGTAAATGTTCCCAATCCTGGTTAATTTACCCCATCCAGGTAAATGTACCCCTTCCTGGTAAATGTACCCTATCGTGGCATGTTACGTCCATCCTGGCATGCATGTTTTCCTCCATACTGGCATGCATGTTTTCCTCCATCCTGGCATGCATGTTTTCCTCCATCCTGGTGTAAGGGGTGGGCAGACCCATTACAAGAAAGTGTTAATGCTGATGTTGTTTAATAAAGTGTTTTACTGTTTTAGTGGGTTCCCCTAGTGGCCGGGTGGGATGGCTGTCCCCATAGAAACAGGGCAGAGGAAAGGAGGAGCTGGCAGCAAAGAGGGGAGGGAAAAGAGGTTGAAAAAGGAAAAGTTAGAGCCAGGAGGCAGTTGAGTCCGGGACGGGAGAGAAGAAGCAGAAGGGGCAGAGTGTGGGAGCTGGGTGAACAGGAAAGCGAGAGAAAAGAAGAGAAGAAGTGTCCTCAAGTGTGAAGCAGTATTGGTGTGGGTCCAGTCTGTGTTAGCCGGAGTGGGAGCCAGGGGAAGTGGATTAGCCGGGCACATCCCCACTAGAGGAGACGTTCAGAAAAGGTTTTCCCCAGCAAGAGTTGTCATTTGATTATTGCCTCTATTTTTTTTGAAGAAGTGTACAATAAACATGCCTTCTGGTTCAACCGACCTACGTCTGCAAAGTGTCTGTACATCTGACGGCGTTATCTGCACCACCACACTCTGCCCCACCAAGACATCTCCTGTCCCAATAGTGACGGCGGAGCCGGGGGTAAGCCTGACAGAAAAAGGGGCCACGACTACAATCCCCGAGGCAACCCTGGCACCCCGTTACACTGGCATGCATTTTTTCCTCCATCCTGGCATGCATGTTTTCCTCCATCCTGGCATGCATGTTTTCATCCATCCTGGCATGCATGTTTCCTCCATCATGGCATGCATGTTTTCCTCCATCCTGGCATGCATGTTTCCTCCATCATGGCATGCATGTTTCCTCCATCATGGCATGCATGTTTCCTCCATCCTGGCATGCATGTTTCCTCCATCCTGGCATGCATGTTTTCCCCCATCCTGGCATGCATGTTTCCTCCATCCTGGCATGCATGTTTCCCCCCCCATCCTGGCATGCATGTTTCCCCCCCATCCTGGCATGCATGTCATCCCCCCCATCCTGGCATGCATGTCATCCCCCCCCATCCTGGCATGCATGTTCCCCCCCCATGCTGGCATGCGTGTTCTCCCCCCCATGCTGGCATGTGTGTTCTCCCACCCCATGCTGGCATGTGCGTTCCCCCACCCCCACCCCACGCTGGCATGTGCGTTCCCCCACCCTGCCATGTGCATTCCCCCACCCCCACCCCACGCTGCCATGTGCATTCCCCCACCTCCACCCTGGCATGTGCGTTACCCCACCCCCACGCTGCCATGTGCATTCCACCACCTCCACCCTGGCATGTGCGTTCCCCCACCCCCACGCTGCCATGTGCGTTCCCCTACCCCCACGCTGCCATGTGCGTTCCCCTACCCCCACACTGCCATGTGCGTTCCCCCACCCCCACCCCACGCTGCCATGTGCGTTCCCCCACCCCACGCTGCCATGTGCGTTCCCCCTCTCCCACCCCACGCTGCCATGTGCGTTCCCCCTCTCCCACCCCACGCTGGCATGTGCGTTCCCCCTCTCCCACCCCATGCTGCCATGTGCGTTCCCCCTCTCCCACCTCACGCTGCCATGTGCGTTCCCCCTCTCCCACCCCACGCTGACATGTGCGTTCCCTCACCCCACGCTGCCATGTGCGTTCCCTCACCCCACGCTGCCATGTGCGTTCCCCCTCTCCCACCCCACGCTGCCATGTGCGTTCCCCCTCTCCCACCCCACGCTGCCATGTGCGTTCCCCCTCTCCCACCCCACGCTGGCATGTGCGTTCCCCCTCTCCCACCCCACGCTGGCATGTGCGTTCTCTCTCTCCCACCCCACGCTGGCATGTGCGTTCCCCCTCTCCCACCCCACGCTGGCATGTGCGTTCCCCCTCTCCCACCCCACGCTGGCATGTGCGTTCCCCCTCTCCCACCCCACGCTGGCATGTGCGTTCCCCCTCTCCCACCCCACGCTGGCATGTGCGTTCCCCCTCTCCCACCCCACGCTTCCATGTGCGTTCCCCCTCTCCCACCCCACGCTGCCATGTGCGTTCCCCCTCTCCCACCCCACGCTGCCATGTGCGTTCCCCCTCTCCCACCCCACGCTGCCATGTGCGTTCCCCCTCTCCCACCCCACGCTGGCATGTGCGTTCCCCCTCTCCCACCCCTCGCTGCCATGTGCGTTCCCCCTCTCCCACCCCACGCTGCCATGTGCGTTCCCCCTCTCCCACCCCACGCTGCCATGTGCGTTCCCCCTCTCCCACCCCACGCTGCCATGGGCGTTCCCCCTCTCCCACCCCACGCTGCCATGTGCGTTCCCCCTCTCCCACCCCATGCTGGCGCTGCCGCACACGAGTTATAAAAAAAAAAAAAGCAACACAACTTACCTGCACACGCTCCCCCGCTGCGCGCTGCTGGGTCCTCAGTTCCCACGCGGCCAGCAGACGGCGCCGGGGCCGCTCTCTGACGCTCCTCCGTCTCCTAGGCAACCCACTGCAACCTGGGGGAGGAGGAGTGTCAGAGCGGAGGAGAAATGTCTCCTCCGCTCCAACACAGATTTGATCTGCCGGCGCGACTGCACTAGCAGACCAAAGCTGCAGCATCGGGCGACAGCACGCGTGCCACCAGAATGGGCTAAGCGTGCCCCTGGTGGCACGCGTGCCATAGGTTCGCCATCACTGCAATAGGAGAAACAGATTAATACAAACCCTTTCTTTGGGGTAAATACCTTTTAAACAGCTGTAACCCTAGGATGGCTTTCATCGTTTGTATGTTTCACTCTATAATGTTTGCCCACCATGAATGTGTTCTCTACTCAGTTTGCATAAACACTAGGAATGATCGAATACCCCACATATTCGGCAACGCCCATATTTGCCAAATAGGTCGCAGCTATTCGACGATTTGCGAATATTCAATGTGCAATGTAAGTCTATGGGAAACCCAAATAGTTGCCGAATAGCAACTATTCGGGATTCCCATAGACGTACATTGCGCATCGAATATTCGCATAGCGGCGACCTATTCGTCAGATATTCGCGAAGCTGAATATTGAGGAATATTTGTGAAATTCGATCATCCCTAATAAGTACCTAAATGGACATCCACATGTTGAATAAGGCAAATCTCAACTAACAATAAAGACCAGAAAAGCGCTAGTACAATTTATTAAAGGGAACCTGTCCCCTAGAATATGCGTTTTGACATATCAGCAGATGCATGTGTGCCCTAATTACACCTCCCTACCCATCTCTGTGCTGTAAAATTGCATAATATGAAAATAATAAAAAACGTTTTATTACCTTCATATTTCGTATGTAAATAGCAGGGAATATGGTCACAGGGGCGGCGCCTTGCCCTATGGACGTCTGCATATTTCCGTGGTATCACACCCCTGTGGACGTGATACCATGGAGCGACGTCCCCGTTGCTCATTCTATCCTGCGAGCATTGCGGAAGGCTTCTCTTCCAGGTTCTTTGTCAGTTTCAGACACACACTGCGCATGCGCAGTGCGCGTCTGAAGTCGGGGATTGAACACTCGGAAAAGAAGCCCGCTGCAATGCGCGCAGGATAGAATGAGCAACAGGGACGTCTCTCCATGGTATCACGCCCACAGGGGCATGATACCACGGAAATATGCAGACGTCCATAGGGCAAGGCGCCGCCCCTGTGACCACATTCCTTGCTATTTACTTACGAAATATGAAGGTAATAAAACGTTTTTATTACTTTCATATTATACAATTTTACAGCACAGGGTTGGGTAGAGAGGTGTAATTAGGGCACACATGCGTCTACTGATGATAACACATGGAGATCGGGAACTTTCTACTCACCTGTCCCTGGCGTTGCTGTCCGTGGTGCTGATCTTTGGTCTCCAGTCCTGCCGACTCCCCACTGCTGCTGTTTCAACCCGCAGTGGAGTGAATATGCGATGAGCATAATGACCAGGGGTCGGAAGCGAGTGACAGCAGCAGCAGAGACTGCAGCATTGCGGGCAGGTGAGTATGGAAATTTTTTTTAACCAACACGTGTGTTTTCTCTGGTGTGTGTCACACGGATCACATCCGTGCAGTCGGGTGTGGGCCATGTGACACCTGTGATGCCGGAGAAAAACAGACATGTCTACATGTGGAGCACACGTACACACGGTCCATAGCAAAATACGCACGTGTGCGCAGACCCATTGATTTTAATTCCTCACGTGTCTCTGGCACGTGAGGAAATGGACCAAACACATACCGGAGACACGGACGTGTGAAGGGGGCCTATGGGAGAGGCAGCATCCAGAGCGCATGAAATCGGCATCTATTCTGCAGACACACTGCATCTATTATGCAGTGTTTCTGCAGCGATTTGAAGCGCACATGCACTGCCAAATCACTGCAGATTTTTCAGCATGGACACTACGCAACGTGTGCACAAAGCCTAAAGGGCACTTTACACGCAGCGATATTGCTATCGATATCGCTAGCGAGCGTACCCGCCCCCGTCGGTTGTGCGTTACGGGCAAATCGCTGCCCGTGGCACACATCGCTTACACCCATCACACATACTTACCTGCTTAGCGACGTCGCTGTGGCCGGCGAACCATCTCCTTTCTAAGGGGGCAGTTCATGCGGCATCACAGTGGCATCATTAATTGGCCGCCCAATAGAAGCGGAGGGGCGGAGATGAGCAGGACGAACATCCCGCCCACCTAATTCCTTCCTCATTGCCGGTGGCCACAGGTAAGGTGATGTTCCTCGTTCCTGCGGTGTCACACGTAGCGATGTGTGCTGCCGTAGGAACGACGAACAACCTGCGTCCTGCAACAGCAACGATAATCGGGAAAGGAACAACGCGTCAACGATCAACGATTAGGTAAGTAAATTTGATCGTTAACGGTCGTTCGTGTGTTTCACATGCAATGACATCGCTAATGAGGATGTGCGTCATGAATTCCATGACCCCAATGACATCTTGTTAGCGATGTTGTTGCGTGTAAAGCAGCCTTGATAGCGCCTTACTCCAGGATTAACCTTGTATGTTCAATGTGCACACAGATATACTGAAGGATCTCATAGGAAAATAGAGAACCTGTGGACAATCACCGGAAATTGTCCACAGGTTCTGTCCTTATTTTTTTTTTTCATGGGCTCTCAAATGTGGATTAATCCTACAACATTGCTGTGCAGAAAGCTTGTCTCTATGCGGCAATATATTTCAATTGAAGGTGTGTCCCAGGATGCACAATCAAATGAAATAAAGCACTGATATTGGCGGCTTACTGGACCAGGTCACAATCGTCAAGGAGTCTAAGATGCCGAGGGAACAGAGAAGAATATTTTTTTTATGTGTATGTGAAGAATGACATAATAGGTGACATTACTACAGGATGGGAACCAAGATAGAGGATGTAACCTCAAGATAAGGACCAAGATAGTCATTTTACCACAAGATGAGGACCAAGATGGGGACATTACTACAAGACAGGGACAATGATGAACATATTACTACTAGAAGTGGACAAGGATAGGCACATTACTACAAAAAGGGGATCATAATGGGACATTACTACAACAAAGGGACAAGAATGGCCACATTACAAGAAGTGGACCAGAATGTGGCATTTATACAAGATGGGGAAAAGGATGAGCACATTACTAAAATATGACGTCAAGGATGGGTACATTACTATTATAAGAGGACAAGATTGGGAACATTACTACAAGAAGGGGAGCAGGATGGGGACATTTCTGCAAAATGTTGGCTAAAATTACTATATGGCGCTAAGTGTTAGACAATATTACTGTATGTGTAAAGGGGACTAGGATGGGGACATTACTACAATATGGGGACCTGGCTGGGGATGTTTCTACAATGTTGGGATCAGCATGGGTCATTACTACAAGGGGACAAGGATGGTAATATTACTACAACAAGGCAAAATGAATGGGAACATTACTACAACAGGGGACAAGGATGGGGCATTACTACAAGAAGGAGACCAGGATGGGGCACATTACTAAAAGAAGTGGACAAGGATTGGGCACATTACTACAAGAATAGGACCAGAATGGGGATATTACTACAATATGGGAACCAGGATGGGAACATTACTACAAAAAGGAGACCAGGATGTGGAAGATTACTACAAGGTGACCATGATAGGGTCATTACTACAATATGGGAACCAGAATGGGACATTACTACAAGGGGACCAGGATGCGGATATTACTATAGGATGGGGTCCTGGTAGGGGACATTACTATAAGATGGATACCAAGATGGGGCATTACTACAAGAAGAAGATGAAGATGAGAACATTACTTCAAGATAATTTTTATTATATGGGGAATGTAAGTATTGACTTAAACAAAAATCAACAAAAAAACATATGTATAAATAACAGTGGATATAATAATTCTCTTAAATGAGGAAATAAAAAAGGAAAGTTCTCAAAGTTGGCTGTATGTCTTCCACACTTGTCTGCCAACTAAGCCTATCAGTCAGGCCTTATAGCAAACAGACGTGAATACAGCGGAGATTTACTGCACCAGAATTTGGACTTAATTTGTTCCAAAAACCTGTTGTATAGGCTGTGAGCAATATTTATTATGTGTTTTAGACACATCTGATCTACTCAACAATAAGGTATGGTCTACCTAAAAAGGGCACAATCTTAGAGCACAATACTCCAACTAATAGGGATAATAATTTTAAAGCAGACAATCTAAAACTGCACTAAAGTTATTTTCAATCAGAATTAGTTACTTCCAGTTTACAGTGTCTAAAAATTAAACTCAACTATTAAACCTGTCCCACTTTTTAAATTTAATGTGTAGTCAGAAAATTACCTAATGATAAAGTCAGGTTTTTTGTGTTACATGTATGCTTTTTATTTCTACCAAATTTTTTTTCATTTTTTTTGCAAATCATGATCTTTATTAAATCTATAAATAAAATATAATATATAAATATTAATATAATATATAATAAAATAATATATAAATAAAATATAATTAAATATATAAAATTTGTATATTTTTATATCGGCCACTGGAGCTATTTCAGACTCTTACTTCTTGGACTTTCAGGAAAGAATTTACAGTATTTACATATCTTCAGAGGCAGAAATGCATTTACTGGTAACATCTCTATACACAGTTGATAACACACGGTTCGCCAATCACAATTTGTGATGTTACCACTGAACCTTCTCCCCCTCCCTTCACAATGACCTTCATTATATGCTTCAATATAAAATATAGGGTATGAGTGTATTAGCTAGAATGCGCAACCATAGAAATCTACAATAGAAAACAGGTAACCAAGCAGGCCTGCGAGGCCCCAGGTATGCATTCTAGGGTTAATTGCTACAATAGTACATTAAGGTCTGGAAAAGCCCCAGTGTATGTATGAATATTGCAACATTTCTAGTTTTTCTTTCTAATACAGATTGTGAATTGAAAAACAATACATTACCAACATTAAAAAAATAAACTTAATACAAAAACCTGATTTAAAGCCATAGAGTCATTGTCTGATGATGCATAAAAAACTAGCTCACAATTTTCTTATCTTGGTGTTGAGTATTCCCACCATAAAAACTAAATAGGATGTGTAAACTTCTGCAACTATAAAAGTCAATGCATGCAAGGTAAAAAAAAAATTGGAATGGAAAATTGTCTTGATTAATAAACTCTACTACCACTTGTAGCCTTTTTTTTGGCACCCTATGATTACCAAAGTTTACATACTGCCTTATTTGATTGTTCAGTAATGTACATCTGCATTCACTTCCTACAGACATTATACAGTGTGTCCACCCATATCCTTTCTACCGCCATTAACTTGAGAACGGCGGCAGCTATAGGAATAGAAGTGGTGTCTAGGTATAGTAAAGTAGCCATGCGCAATGCAATGAAACCACCTATAGCACCACCTGGTGGAAAACAACAGAGTTAGCATTTTTATCTAAAAAATGGAACGAGATAAAGAAGAAAAGGGAATTACAAAGTTGTAGGGCATCATCAATTCAATACGAATCGACACCTTGAATACAGAAATGCTATGATTAGAACGTGTAAAACTCACAAGGCTGCGGACATGAAGAAATACCTCATAGAGACCTTCCTACAAGTCATTGGGTATTGTGGCTGCATGGAGTGGCCTCCACGCTCACCTGACCTGACCCCATTGGACTACTTTCTGTGAGGTCACATCAAACAGCAGGTGTATGCAACCCCTCCACCAACATTGCAGGACCTACGATGACATATCACAGATGCTTGTGCAAACGTGTCACCTACTATATTGCACAATGTGCAGCAAGATACAGTATGCTGTCCAGAATCTAGATGTGCATTGCAGCTGACGGTGGCCACTTTGAGCATCAAAGTTAAATGAGCGCCATATGTGTGACCAGCATTCAGTGTTTTGGGGGGGTCATGGGTTTCATATCATAGCATTTCTGTATGCAAGGTGTCGATTCGTATTGAATTGATGATGCCCTGCAACTTTGTAATTCCTTTTTTTTCTCTATCTCGTTCCATTTTCAATATAAAAATGCTAACTCCATTGTTTTCCACCAGGTGGTGCTATAGGTGGTTTCATTGCGTAGCGCATAGCTACTTTACTATAGCTAGACACCACTTCTATGCCTATAGCTGCCGCCGTTCTCAAGTTAATGGCGGTGGACTGGACATGGGTGGACACACTGTACAGAGAGGGCCGTAGCGGTTGTTTGTCGTCTGAAAGCATTAAATCTCATAGATCAGCATCCGAGTTGTGTACAGAAAACATATTTGGGCAGATTTACTATTGTATAACATTCTGCTAAATCACATGCTAAACTCAGTTTCCGGTTTTAGTCCACTTATTAGGAGTATACTTTAAATTATTACCTCATCCTTGATAAACTGCTGCACGCTACTAATAAAGATATGTGTCATTTTACATTTAGAGAAACTTTAAGCCTATTTTTCTGGACACGTTTGCAGGAATACTTGTGATAGCTGTGATACTTTTCAAATTTTTGTATTGGCCCATTTTCCTTTTTTGTTAATTTTAAAATCTAAAAGATGAAAATATTATTTTTTTTTGCCTAAAATACAAAGGAAATGTGTCATCTTTAATTGTATGCCTTTTAGGGATAATTTCCTCTTAAACTTGCTTAACTGTTTACAATAACAGTAATTTTGACCAGCGGTGCCCAAACTTTTGCATAACCGATATCAAAGAAGACTTGGCACTCAAGACTTGATGTGACAAAACTGTGTTTTTTTTCATTCAAAGACACTACCCAGCTCAAGCATTTCGGTCCGTAATGGACCTTCTTCAGTGTGAAGTGGTGGTAGAGTGTCACTATTTCCTGGAAGAGGCAGGCAGTGCCTCTCTCAGGAAGTAGTGGCACTCTACCACCACTTCACACTGAAGAAGGTCCATTATGGACCGAAACGGTTGTGCTGAGTAGTGTCTTGGAATAAAAAAATACAGTTTTTCCACATCAACTTGAGTGCCAAGCCTTCTTTGATATCGGTTATGGGATTGGATCCTATATGTGCACAACCAACAGAAGTGCCATGTTTGCTTTCATTTTGCAAATGTTTGCATAACACTTTATAAAGCATCTATTCTATTTAGTGAAAAGTGTCTGAAATGATTTGTGTCTAGAATTTTGTCAAACCAAACACGAGAATTACGGTGTAATAGTTCTAGTAATCATGTTTCGTCACAATTTAAAGAAACAGTCCAGACTTGGAAAAAAGTGACCTCTGCAGCCAATCAGTTCTGGCTGATTGGCTGCAGCAGTAACTTGATGCTTCTCACTGGAAGGAAGCCAGGAGATCAGCAAGGGACATAGTACGGAGTATGAAGCCTTGGGGATACTTTATGTTAGTCAGTGTGGTCAATGGACAACCCTTTGAATGGGTTAAATGTAACTTAAGATACCAACCACAATTTGAATGTCAATTTTCATCAGGGCATTGAAAATAAATAAATTGTGTCATTACAAAGTAAAAATATTAGAGAATTACAATATAATCTGCTCGGAGTCGCATACCTCAGTTATGAGGCATTTTTTACTTTAATTTAAAAACTTGGAAATGTTGCAACCTTTAATCAAGATCACATTTTTCACTTTTTTTCCCCACTCTTAAAATACCTATGTCTTTTTTGATTTATTGTCAACGTCTCCTGTGTTGCAAACATGTTTCTTATGACAATTTGAGCTCACATAAGGTGAGAAAAGGGCCAATGCTTATAAGGTAAATGTAATAATCGGAGCCAAAACTATTGATAAACTATAACTCCTACTTCTGGTGTACAGAGAGCGATATGGTTTAACATAATTTATTTCCGTATAAAGTTTATCTATCACACAGGAAGGGTGTCATTTCTTAAGCTAAAAACTTTATCTTAAAAAAGTCAAGTCTACCATGCCAAAAGGAAATGGTGATACATTAATATTATGTCTTATCATAAACCGGTACACTGTCTACTTCTAATGAGAGTTGGACATGATCATTTCATGAAATACTGAATGTGGTGTAAGAAGGGGTAGTTTTGTAAGTACACTGATAAAAATGACACATTGTTACTTTGTCATTTTAAGAAGGGTAGAGTTTAGGCAAACTACAAAAAATAGGGAAATAGTCCAAGGAGTCAAGGTGCTGTTATGGAGTATCCTGTCCCACTCCCACTTAAGTGAGCTTATCTCATATGCATGTACTTAGCAGATGTAATTGAACTCTACTTCTCACTCTCTTTAATTCTAAGACTTTAAAAACTTTGTATATTTTACTAATAGTGGATTGTAAAAGAAACACGACCATAACATTTGTATGGGCTAAACCTTTATGAATGTATATGTAGTGTAGTGTAGATGCATTAATATATTCATTGATGGCCATCTTTCCCTGTTTACAGTGCCGCGCGGATCCTCTTCTGAGTCACGTGACTAAAGATTCCACTGTCCAGATCAGACATGAATCTAAGGCTGGGGCTATACGGGGATTACTGCGATCCCCTCTCATGACACTCGGCTCACGCTGGCAGTACAGCAGAGCCGAATGTCATGCGAGTGTCCCTGCAACTGAGGTCCGATCATACAATCGGACCTCAGCTGAGGGGGGGCGGGTCGGCACTGAGGAGGGGCGGACCGGTGCTGCGGAGGGGAGGGAGGGATTTATCTCCCTCTCTCCTCCATAGCCGGCTATTGCCATTCTCGCACTGCACTCGTGGTACATCAGTGTACCGCGAGTGCAGTGTGATTTTTCTCTCACCCCATAGATTTGAATGGGTGCGAGAGAAAACAGGATCACATAACAGTCGCAGCATGCTGCGATTGTTTTCTCGGTCCGATTAGGGCTGAGAAAATAATCGCTAATGGGTGCTGACACACAAGCTAATATTGGTCCGAGTGGAATGCGATTTTTTTATCGCACTCCACTCGCACCAATTTTCATGCCGTGTGGCTTATGCCTAAATGTGAGCTGAAAGTCGCTTTTAAAATGTAAGTCAGTGGCACATTAAAACGAGGCTCCATTGGTTTACAGTGTAATAGCAACTTGTGGCTGACACCTAAACCCCAGTGTCACAATCTTTGTTACGTGAATGAGAATAGGACTGGAGCAGTGTTGGAAATCGGGTAAGATAGCAATTGGTGAGTATAATAATATACCTATTTTTCTCTACGTATAAATTGACGCAGGTTTAGCCCATAAATATTTTAATGGAAGTGTTTCTTTATTGAAAGAGTTAAAGGCAATTCAAATACCATCTGTAAATGACCAGGAATGGGATGAATTTGCTTTACATATCTAAAGAAGCACTGCTTAACTTTATTGAATCTGCTAGATGGACCGATTGACCATCTAATGGACTTCTGAATCCCCCCCAATTTCTTCTTTCTGTTTTTTCCATGATTACTATGAATAAAATCACATGCATCTTGTAGGTTAGTGCAAATGTCTTAGTACAAATTTGTATTTTTTTTTGTCCTCTAAGTTTCAGTACTTTTGATTGACAATCATTAACAGTACAAAACAGACTGGTATAGGAGGAGAGAGGACCCTGCCCGCGAGGGCTCACAGTCTACAGGGAATGGGTGATGGTACAATAGGTGAGGACAGATCTAGTTGCGCAGTGGTCTACTGGACTGAGGGCTATTGTAGGTTGTAGGCTTGGTGGAAGAGGTGGGTCCTGAGGTTCCTCTTGAAGCTTTCCACAGTAGGTGAGAGTCTGTTGTGCTGAGGTAGAGCATTCCAGAGTATGGGGGATGCACGGGATAAATCTTGTATGCGATTGTGGGAAGAGGAGATAAGAGAGGAGCAGAGAAGGAGATCTTGTGAGGATCTGAGGTTGCGTGCAGGTAGGTACCAGGAGACTAGGTCACAGATGTAGGGGGGAGACAGGTTGTGCATGGCTTTGTATGTCATTGTTAATGTTTTGAACTGGAGTCGTTGGGTGATGGGAAGCCAGTGAAGGGATTGGCAGAGTGGCGAGGCTGGGGAGTAGCGAGGGGAGAGGTGGATTAGGTGAGCTGCAGAGTTTAGGATAGTTTGGAGGGGTGCAAGAGTGTTGGAAGGGAGGCCAGAGAGCAGGAGGTTGCAGTAGTCGAGGCGGGAGATGATGAGGGCATGCACTAATGTTTTTGCTGATTCTTGGTTACATACATCATGTGTTGAGTCTTTTTCTTAACAAATTTTAACATTTGTTGACCACCTTCCCAGTAGTAAAAGTTGGGTATTCATTCTTGGTAGTTGCTAGACAAAATTGTCACAATTCCCCCACTCAGTGCATCTTGGATGCAATGAGTGATTGTTGCTGTACTATGGAATCAGGGTGTGTTGAGCTGTCATTTTGGTGAGTGACAGCTTAGTCGTCCAATCTGGTGCTGGGCATGCTGAGCTGTCTGTGTGTTGGATGACAGCTCAGTCGTCCAATATGATACTGGGAGGTGCTGGGTCTCATCAGGTGTTCCCTGTTTGTTGTGATTGTCAAGCTACTAAGTTCAGCAGTTGATCCCAAAACACTGCCACTCAGAGCATTCTGCTCAGTGGTGCTTATTGGCCTAGTTTATCTCCACTCTGTTCTCATTTATTGCTGCCAGACCTTGGACCTCTTCTGACCTTTTGTTTGCCATGTCCCATTTCTCTGATCTGCTATCCTCCAGGTATTTTACCTCCAGACCATAACCTGACTGTGCCTCTGTCTAACCACTTACTCCTTGACATGCTCTCCTTCTATCTGACCCCGGAACATTTGATTACCCTGCCTTATGACTTGTCTCTTTAGTGACTAGCATCAAAGAATATTATTTAATTACTTGCTGCTTATTACTGCTTCTAATTATGTGATAACATTATTTGATCCTCATATTTTTCTCATCAAAGAAAAACTATGTCCTTAACCCCTTATTGCTCTATTGGCAAAACTAATCAAAGGTATTTTGCTGGAATTAGCAAAGTTGAGCAAAATCTTTTTACCTTTGCCAATTTTACTTTAATTATAGTGATCCTTCATGATCAATGACATGTCCTTGCCTTTGATGGTGGCTTGAATGCTGAGCCCACATCTTTCCCTCCACATGTCGACCGATCTGATCAGCCATCATGTGCCTCTATCTTCTGCAAGTGGATATGAGATTGTTGACTAGTTATATCATCGCTATCAATTTTTGACGCGCGCTATTCCCTGCACCCATCACCGTGACATGATTGGAGGACGCTGATTGGTTGTCATGACAGCCTTAGGTCTCTCATGATGAACTTTCTGTGAACATCTGATGTGAGCCAGCATTGATAGAAAGTCAGCATTTCTGCTGTACAGATCAGTGCTAATGCCGTGCTCTGTACAGCACAAGTGATCAGAAGACCGCAGCTTCAAGTCCCCTAAGAAAACTAGTAAATACAATAAAAAATAAAGAAAAAAGTTTTAAAAATATGAAAAAAATAAAAAACATGAAAGTTCAAATCACCCCCTTTTGTACAAATGAAAATAAAACAACAATGACAATAAAACAATAAAAAATACACATATTTGGTACCGCTGTGTCCATATACAGTACCAGTTTGGACATACCTTCTCATCTCTAGAACAACTGTTAAGAGGAGACTTTGTGCAGCAGGCCTTCATGGTAAAATAGCTGCTAGGAAACCACTGCTAAGGACAGGTCACAAGCAGAAGAGACTTGTTTGGGCTAAAGAACACAAGGAATGGACATTAGACCAGTGGATATCCGTGCTTTGGTCTGATGAGTCCAAATTTGAGATCTTTGGATCCAACCACCGTGTCTTTGTAGAAAAAGTGAACGGATGGACTCTACATGGCTGGTTCTCGCCGTGAAGCATGGAGGAGGAGGTGTGACAGTGTGGAGGTGCTTTGCTGGTGACACTGTTGGGGATTTATTCAAAATTGAAGGCATACAGAACCAGCATGCCTACCACAGCATCTTGCAGCAGCGTGCTATTCCATCCGGTTTGCGTTTAGTTGGACCATCATTTATTTTTCAACAGGACAATGACCCCAAACACATCTCTAGGCTGTGTAAGGGCTCTTTGACTAAGAAGGAGAGTGATGGCATGCTACGCGAGATGACCTGGCCTCCACAGTCACCAGACCTGAGCCCAATCGAGATGGTTTGGGGTGAGCTGGACCGCAGAGTGAAGGCAAAAGGGCCAACAAGTGCTAAGCATCTATAGGAACCCCTTCAAGACTGTTGGAAAACCATTTCCGGTGTCTACCTCTTGAAGCTCATCAAGAGAATGCCAAAAGTGTGCAAAGCAGTAATCAAAGCAAAAGGTGACTACTTTGAAGAACCTAGAATATAAGACATATTTTCAGTTGTTTCACACTTTTTAAGTATTTCATTCCACATGTTTTCATTCATAGTTTTGATGTCTTCAATGTGAATCTACAATTTTTAGAGTCATGAAAATAAAGAAAACTCTTTGAATGAGAAGGTGTGTCCAAACTTTTGGTCTGTACTGTACAAACTCGTATTCAACTAGGAAATAATATTACTTGAGCAGTTTTACAATACATAATAAATAAAAAAAAAAAAAAAAACAATTGTGGAATTGCACTTTTTTTGCAATTTCACCACATTTGGAATTTCTTCCCTCATTTCCAGTACAAAAGGGGGCAGAATGAATGGTTTTATACAAAAATACAACTTGTCTCGCAAAGATAAGCCCTCATAAGGCTATTTTGACCTAAAAATATAAAAGTTATGGCTCTTGGAAGAAGGGGAGGAAAAAACAAAAAATGGAAAATCTCTCAGGAGTGAAGTGGTTGAAGTCTAGGGAGCCCATTAAGTGGTCTTTTGCATGTCCTGGGCTGAACCCATAGTTATAACTCTGTATATGGTTGAACTGTATTATTAGCCTTTTGTCTTTTTTATTCATCTTCTAGAAACAAATAAGGAAAAGAATGTGTGATCAAAAAAAAATAAAAAATATAGTACAGGAATGACTAGATAAATACAAAAGAAATAAGCTTTATTCAAAACAGCATTTATAGGAACAATCATTTTAAAATTTAAAAAGTTGATAAGCTCTAGAGATTCAATACTATTGGGGCTGCATGTTAATAACTTCCTGAGTTAAAGGGAAGGGGCAGGTCAGCTGAAAAAAGTAAAACGTGTTTAAAAAAAGTCTATGTAACTTAACTTGGATTGTGTCTTCATAGTTCATAGTTTGAACATATTTTTTACTCCTTAATCCAGATAATGGCACGTGTTTTGGCTCAATTCTAAATCTGCAGATAGAAAGCATTCATTTAAATTTCTTACTGTAATGCAAGGATAGTGATGAGATGATTGGACTGCTGGCCAGCAAACACAGTAGGCCAGACATGCCCTGCTAACTGTCACACAACTATACACCTTAAAGGGTCGGGTATTTTTCACTCACCTTCCGGTCCTGGAGAGGATGACTTTGGCAGAGCCCTTCTGGTGAGAATAGCAGGTTGGCTGATGGCTGGGCACACAGGCCAGGGTCGGATTAAATGCACCAATACAAGCAAGAAAAGTAGTACAAAAATTAAACAGGTATTAGGTAAGGCTAGGGACAAAGCCAAGACCCAGATGACCAGAGCAGAGAATATACCAGAAGAACTACAAACTACTAACTTTAGTACCCAAGAACAACTGAAAATAATCAGCACTGATCCAGAGGAAATGGCAGGTTTAAATATCCCTCTCCTGGGTCAGCTGACACTGCTGAGGTAATGCCCAGTCTCCACCTTCAACCCAGAGTGGCAAAGGATGGGGTGAGGACGATTGAGTGGAAGGAACCTACCACCACCTTGCTGAACCAGAATACATTTTGTCCCATATCCCCTAGAAACAGCTGACACTAGAGGACCCTGCGTTCCAGGACCCCAGAACTACATAATTGCTGGGAGTGATAGCGCCTCACCTCCCAGAAGTACCACATACTGAAGTGAGTCTATTAGAGCACAAAACATGCCCAGAACAATCACCCGCATTAACTCCACCCTCCAGAGGCGACACCCCACCCCTCATGGCCATTGAGGGTCGATAGGTGACCTGACAGAGAGCCGGAGTATGCCTAGGAGTCCCATATTCCCTGGCTGACACTAGAGGACTCGGTGACCCAGGACACCTGAACCAAATAATTTCTGCGAGCGATGGCACCTCCCAGCAATACCACAACCTGAAGTGAGTCTCTTAGAGTGCAAAACATGGCCAAGCTCTGCCATCCAGAGGCAACACCTACCCCTCATGGCCAGTGAGGGGTGATAGGTGACCTGACAGAGAGCTGGAGTATGCCCAGGAGTGCGAGGGATTAAGAAGGATTAACCCCCTGAGCCCCAGAGACCTGCCATGATGCCCACCAAGATGCAAACTGCCAGACCTGACACCTACTTTAGGACTGTTCAAAATGAACCAAACTTAAACATGCAACTAATATATCTGTCATTTGCCACTACAATTTGATTATATTTTAAATTAAGTTCAAATTGATTAGCATTAGCTCATTATCCACAATAGTGGTCTGCTGCCACTGGATGGATGTGGTAGAATACCCTTACCTTCCACTATCCACAGCTCTTCTTTTGATTGCCTGGCCTGGTATGATATCACATGTGCATCACAACACAACAATGACATTGCGCAAGGCCAGCCAAACACAAAAATAGCCCTGAGTGTAATCAGGTAAGAGACGGATCTCCCAGTCCCATCTAGCGGATACAGACTACTGGCCTAGGCGGTGGACTGTGATGTGCAAATTGATGTGCAACAATTCTACTCCGGTATAAAATGCCAGTCTTGAAAAATTTGCCACCATGTCTATGGAAAGTGCTGGCCGGTCCACTCTGCTGCCTCACTCCCTCACAAAGGAACCACTGTGTGTGGATGGGACCTCGACACTTACTGGTTTCTTCAGGCCAGTGTCCGTAACCATGCTGACAGTCATTGTTGTAGACAGTTAGTAACACACGCGACACCAGTGCTCACTTAGCCAGCCAGAAAGTTCACTTTATTCTTCACACCGTTATGACAGACATGGCCATCCTTTCCTTCCTTCCTCTCAGTGTGGGATAGTACCTCTCAAACTGTCCCCGTCTGCTATCTTGGGCGTCATGATCAATCTCCAGGATCTATGTCTCTTTCTTCCTGACTTTGCCTACCGTCAGCTGATTCTGGGCCCCGGCGGCTCTCTAGCCGGATGACTCTCTAATCTTGTTGGGGTGAGCCATTGGCTCTGGAATGCTTGGGTTACTTCAGGGGGTTCCCTGACTGGCCCTAGAACTGAGGCCACGTCTTATCACATTTGAACCTTATCCTAGACTGGCTCCTATCGAGATCTCCCAACCATCCTCTTTCCTGCATCTGTCAATTCCTATTTAATCATATCTCTTCCATTCTATGGCTATCTCATCCCGATCACTAGGTGGCACCTTTGGTAACAGTCCCACTCTACTGTATCTGGAACCTATACCCAGCTATCCACATAACATATTAACATATGGAATCAGTACTTAATATGATACACAATGTACATGACATAACCAATACAGAGTAAGCCCACTTTCTACACATTTCAATGGGTTTTCAAGTTTCAGAAAACCAATTCATCCAGGCTGCAATTTGTTTTAAAAAAAAAATCACAATGTGCTTTACTCACCCTCTCCAGATCCAGCGGTTAGTCTCTGGTGCAGCTCCCAGTGTCTGTAGCACTGACACCACAACTAAAGTGCTGTAGCACATAACTGAGTTCAGCATGTTTTCTCGAGTTAGCGACACGAGCCACTAAACTTAGTTATTGGCTGCAGTGCTGTTGATGTGATATCAGCAATGAAGGCAATATCTTAGCAGTGACCGTCAGATGAAAATTTAAAGACTGAGTCTGTCGCTCATTAGCGGCCACTGATGGGCTGTAGCATTCCATAAACAAGATGGCCAGAGGATTTAGTGCAAAGGGTGCAGCCAGCACAGGACCATACATTCAAAAGATCCTGTTTATGGTAGACAGCCCCTTTAATTTGCTGTATATTGTGCAAAATACATAAATCAAATTGAAACAGAATCTACTAAGGATGTACTGTAGTTGGCTACTTGTGGGTGTATGAGCTTTGTCCTATATATTTATAACACTGTTCGCAGTCCAGAGCAGAAAAAGCCTTTGATAGAAACACTGTTTACTTCTACCTCTTTTGCCAAACTTCTCCTTTCCAAAAGGAAGAATTATCTTTCTGCTGTTGCGCCCTTGGCAGACTTTAATGAGTGTATCTGGCCTCTGTCAAAGGAGGAAATACAGAATTTTTGCAATGAACAACTTTATGTTTTAGTTGATTTCAAATGTAATAAGCTAATGGAAGATTTTATTCTGTACATGGGAAACAATAGTGTAATGTTTCTACCCAAGTTGTACAGCTGGGCCTGTGTGCTTGTCTGGTTAATATAGCATGTACAAAGTATATACAGTAATACTTTCAGGACAACATACAGGCTCTCGCCGGTCTTGATGAGGGGGTGTGTTGGAGCAGACACTCCTGAATCATTAAGAGTCAATGTGTGTAGTGGTGCATCTCCCCCAAATGTTTACCCATGTCCCTGCTTTAATAAATTTTGTGGCATAAGGAACGCCTCCCCAAAAAATTGAGTGAAAATTGAGAAAAAAAACATCAAAAGCCACTATGTTTTTGCACATACTTGCATTGTGCAAAAAAACGGTGACTTTTTAAAAATTTCTTTAGTCACAAAAGTGGCGATAAAGCTTTGAAGAATGGCACACCCTTATCATATGGTATCCTCCTGTATTAACTGTGGAAACAAAAATGTAAAAGAAATCTGAGATACTTTGCAAACTAATTGATTTACTATTTTTGTACTGATTTCAAGTTGTTTTCTCCTTTCTTAAATATTGCTTAGAAAATCTATCATCCGTGTAAAAAATGCAAGTTTTGCATGGCCCATTTTGGAAATCTGTATGGCCATCCACATGTCATGTGTGACATCCGTGTGATATTTGTATGTTCTTGTGACACGTCTGTGTGACATCTGTGTGACCGGTATTGGAAAAAAAAATGCATGATACTGAAATTAAATGATAGATAAATGCTAGATAGATAAATAGATAGATATAGACAGACAGGCACATAGACATATAATTGCACATCCCCATATAATACATTTGCACCCTGTGGAGCTAATTGGACAGTAATTAAATAAATGAAAAAATGACTTAGGGTCCCCCCTATTTTTGACAACCAAGAAAGGTAAAGCAACCAGCTCTGAGCTGATTTTATCAGGCTCTGAAGGTCCATGGTTATTGGGCCCTTCCCAGCCTAAAAATAGCAGCCTGCAGCTGCCCCAGAAATGGCATATCCCATTAGATGTGCCATTTCTGGCGCTTCACCTCAGCTCTTCTTAATTGGCCTGGTGTGTTAGCAATTGGGGTAATGGTTTTAGGGGTTGATTTCAGCTGTGTAGTGTCAGCTGTCATCAAGCCCTGAGGTTAGTAATGGAGACGTGTCTATCAGACACCCCCATTACTAACCCAGCAAGTAAAAAGAAAAAAACACAAATGAAAATATTTTGCTTAGATAAATATTCCCCCACACTTCCCCTGGTTCACCATTTTATAAAAAAAAAACAAACCCATGTAGGTCCACTATTGTCCAGGGATTCTGGTGTAATCCAGGGAATCTGATGTAGTCCAGAAATATTCACCAATTGACGTCACCGCTCAGCAGTGTTGCGGGGTCTAGCAGGGTGCAGCGTGAGCCAGGAGCTTCTGTTGCTTACAGTCTATGGAGCCTTGTTCTGAGGCTCCATAGTATTAAATTTATGTAAACGAGGAATGTTATGGGAACTACTGGACTACGTTAGACCTGGGAGCTTTTCTTTCTAATAAAATGTTGAACAAGGAGCGGTCTCTTCTTTATATTTCTCTCTTTTTATGTCTTTTAGGTTTTCACTTGGGGACTAATTTGTATTCCCTAGACTATTTCGGGATCGCTGGACTATAGCGAGCATATTTGAGTTTTTTTTAATAAAATAGTAAACCAGGGAAAGTGTGGTGGAGTGTTTATTTAAATAAAGTATTTTTGTGTGTATGTTTATTTCTTTCTACTTACTGGGTTAATAGGGGTGTCTGATAGATGCCTGTATATTACTAACACCAGGGTTTGATGCCAGCTGACACTACACAGCTGCCATCAACCCAGTTTCTCTCTCACCTGTAAAGTGTAAATTCCTATGGTCATCTGGGTTATCTCTCTTCCTCCCAATGTGTATTGTATAAGCAGTTAAAGGATTTACAGTATTGAAATTTGTGCAAATGTGTTTGTCTCAAATTAAATTTTAGGGAAAAATTGCCAGAAGTTGGTGAATTCAAATTCTCAAAGATCCGCTCATCTCTAGTCATGATTCATTTAATTGCACTAATAATATCCTTTTTACATAGCTACAAACACATTCCACAGTGCTTCACATTTCAGAGGTTACATGCGTCAACAGAAATAGTAACAAGGTAGTTAATGTGATTTTCGGGAGGTTTAATATTGATGATTTAAGGTCAAACTACTAGCAATCCCACTCATCAGCTGAATAAGGGAGTCAGTGCCCTCCAGCAAGCTCTGTATCCCCTTTATTATTTATCAAGCACATTTTACATTTGTACATTTTACAGTGACTGTGGTGTAATTAGAGCATAAATATTATTACACTACCTTGTTTCTCTTCCATGAGTCAAATTTTGAAGAAGTAATAATTCATGAACATTGACCTCATTTGAGGCTTCTGTTCTTATAATATCTTTCTAGAATATTATGTGATATAGGATACATTCCTGCAGTGTCATTAGAGTCACCTTCAAAAGTCTGTCACTTTCTAATGTTCTATTTCTTATCACTTTGTGTACAGGATATGCTATACTTCTTTTCTCTTTTGAAAGTTTCTTTGATAGTGACACAGTGTTCTTTTAGAAATGTACTGCTTTGTCAATAACAGCTTTGAATTGCTATCTACAGTGCCTTGAAAAAGGTTTCCACATTTTTTTATATTACACTGACAAACTTAAATGTATTTTATTGGGATTATATGTGTTATGCCAAGGCAAAAAAACAAGTATTTTTGAAATGTAAAGCAAATGAAACATGGTTTTTAAAATATTTTAAAAATCTAAATCTGGAATTTTTGACTTGCATTTACAGTATATTTATTTATATTCAGCCCCCTGCAGTCTGATATTCTAAATAAATCCTGAGTGACCAATTACCAATTCAGAAGTCACTTAGTTAGTACATTGAGTCCACCTGTGTGTGGAATTTACTCTCAGTATACCTACAGCTGTTCTGTCAAGGCCTCAGAAGTTTGTTTGAGAGCATTAGGGATCGAAAATCCTCATAAAAACCAAGAAATAAAACAGACATGTCAAAGATAAAGTTTTGGAGAAGAGTTAAGCAGGGTTAGGTTATTCAAAAAAATAGCCCAAGCTCTGGACATGTCAGAGAGGACTATTCAATCCACCATCCAAAAATGGAAGGAGTTTTACACAACTGCAAACCTGCAAAGACATGGCCATCCACCTAAACAAATATCCCAAACAAGGAGATCACTAACCAGAGAACCACCCAAGAGGCCCATGGTCATTTTAGAGGACCTCCAGAGATCAACATCTCAGGTGAGAAGACCTGTCCACATGACAACTATTATATCATATATTCCACAAGTCTAACTATTATGGAAGAGTGGCAAAAAGAAAACCATTTTTGAAATCAAAGTGTTATGTGTGGTGAAAAACGAACACTGAACTGCACATCTCTCTAAAAACACCATCCCCATCGTGAAACATGGTGGTAAAAGTATTATTCTATGAGGTTGCTTTTCTTCAGCAGGGACAGGAAAGCTGGTCTGAGTTGATGGGAGGATAGTTAGCGCTAAATACATTGCAATACTGGAGCAAAATCTGATAGAGGCTGCAAAAAACTTGAGACTGGAGTGCGGGATCACGTTCCAGTAGGACAACGATCCTAAGCCTGCTGTCAGAGCTACAATGGTTGGTTTAGATCAAAGCATATACATGTGTTTGAAAAGGTCAGTCAAATTACAGACATAAATCTCATTAAAAATATGTGACAAGACTTGAAGATTGCTGTTCACAGATGCTCTCCATCCAATCTTACTGAGCAAGAGCTATTTTGCAATGAAGTGTGAGCAAAAATGTAAGTTTCTAGAAGTGTAAATATCAGAGATAAGCGAGCCTATGAAGGCTCGACTTCGTTTTAGTTCGTTCAATGGAGGCCCCGTTCGAGTTCGGTTCGATGAACCATTCGACGAACCTCTCGAACTCCATTGAAAACAATGGGAGGCAAACACAAGCACATAAAAACACATAGAAAACACCTTCAAAGGTGTCCAAAAGGTGACAAACAACTACCAAGACACCACAAACACATGGGAAAGTGACAAGGACATATACTCGTGCGAAAACAAAACAGCTAGACGGGGAAAAAGAGGAGGAGACACAGATATAGGCATGTCATGCCCTTCTAAAATCATGTAAAACATAGCAAGGGGACTCCAACAAGAGTCTCCCTTTTTTTCCAAAAATTGGGCCACACACACACCACTTCAGTGGCATCACTTGTGCTCCAGTTGCAAACTTGACAGGTAAATTTGCATCAAGCACATTCAAAAATACACCGGGCTTTACTCTGCCCAGGATGACACAGGGGTAGTAAAGTCCTTGCGGATCCATGATTTGTTCATCTTGATGAACGTTAGTCTGTCCACATTTTCACTGGACAGACGCATGCGCTTATCTGTCGGCACACACCCAGCAGCACTGAAGATACAGTCTGAGACAATGCTGGCTGCGGGACACAACAAGATCTCCAAGGCGTAAGTGGTAAGCTCAGGCCTTTTTTCAAGATTGGAAGCCCAAAATGAGCAAGGCTCCAGTTGCACAGTGATGGCATCAATGTTCATTTGGAGATACTCCTGTATCATCCTCTCCAGCCGTTGACTATGTGTCAGACTTCTTGTCTCTTGTGGCCTTGCATTGGATGGTCTAAAAAAACTATGAAACGATTCCATAAAATTGCTGTTACCAGCACCAGATACGGAGTTGCTCGTACGGTTTGACTGATAATGACGAGACAGTCCCATATTTGGCAAGTTACAACTGGGATATTCACTCCGTGCACCACTGTTGTTTGGTGGAAAAGCCAAGCTAAGATTGAGTAACAGCTTCTGTTGATACTCCTGCATACGTCTGTTGATACTCCTGCATACGTGCGTCCCTTTCTATGGCTGGAATTATTTCTCCAAATTTGGACTTGTACCGGGGATCTAATAGTGTGGCAACCCAGTAGTCATCATCACTTCTAATTTTGACAATCCGAGGGTCATATTGTAGCTAGTGCAGCAAGAAGGTGCTCATGTGTCTTGCGCATCCATGCAGACCAAGTCCTCGCTGTGTTTGTGGCGGCAAGGTGATAACCTTGCTTTCTTCCTTTGACATCTCCACCCAACCTCGTTCAACCGAAATTTGACCAAGGTCTCCCTCATCTGCTGAGTCTTCCATGTCCATTGAGAGTTTGTCATCCATTTCTTCCTGGGCTCCTGCACCTTCCTCAACATTTCAGCTGCTTCCATGTGCCCTTGTTAATCCCTCTCCCCCACCATCCCATGCCTGCCGCCTTGGTGATGCTGATCATCTGGACCTTGTAGATGTTGGTATCCCTTGCCCATATGAATCCTCCTGTACTTCCTCCCCTTCCTCTTGTCCCACCACCTGACTCCGAATAGTGTTTAGCGTGAGCTCCAGCATGTAAATGACTGGAATTGTCATGCTGATAATGGCATTTTCAGCGCTAAACATATACGTCGCCATGTCGAAACTGTGCAGAAGGGTGCATAGATCCTTGATCTGAGACCACTCCAGCAGTGTGATCTGCCCCACCTCTGCATCTCGTTGGCCCAGGCTATACCTCATAACGTATTGCACCAGGGCTCGGCGGTGCTGCCACAGTCGCTGCAACATGCGGAGAGTCGAATTCCAGCGTGTCGGCACATCGCATTTCAGGCGATGAAGTGGCAGGCCAAAAATACTTCTGGAGCGATGCAAGTCGGTCAGCTGCGGTGGTTGAACGGCGGAAGTGAGCAGAGACTGACCATGCCCTGTGCAGAAGCCCATCTAGGCCGGGATAGTGGGTTAAAAATTGCTGGAAAACAAGGTTCAACACGTGAGCCATACAAGGCACGTGTGTCACCTTGCCGCGGCGAAGGGCCTCACCCAGGTTTGCAGTATTGTCGCACACGGCCTTTCTTGGCTGCAGGTTGAGTGGAGACAACCATTTACTAAACTCGCTCGCAAGAGCTGACCACAACTCCTCAGCTGTGTGACTCTTATTTCCAAGACATTTCAAGGTAAAGACCGCCTGATGCCGTTGAGCTCTGCTGCCAGCATAGTAAGGAGGTGTGCGAGATTCCTTGTGTGCAGTTACGTCTGTGGCCTGACAAGGCAGGCTTGGGGTGGAGGTGGAGGACCCAGACGAGGTTGAGGAGGCAGAAGCAGTGGAGGAACTTCTACATACAGAGGATTGACGCATAAGTCGTGGGGACGGCAAGACTTGTTCAGCAGACCCTTCTCCATCTCTCACCATAGTTACCCAGTGCCCAGTCAGCAACATGTAACGCCACTGTCCATGGTTACTGTTCCAAGTATCAGTGGTGAAATGCAACCTGTCACACACAGAGTTTCTCAAGGAAGCGGTGATGTTCTGTGCAACATGCTGGTGTAGCGCAGGCACACCTTTCTTGGAGAAGTAGTGTCGACTGGGCATCTGGTACTGGGGAACTGCGACTGACATAACTTCTCGAAAATCCTCTGTGTCAACCAGGCGGAGAGGCAGCATTTCGGTAGGCAAGAGCTTACAGAGGGTGAAAGTCAACCTCTTAGCTTTGTCATGGTTCGGAAGAAATGGCCTTTAATTGGTCCACATCTGATGGACCGAGATCTGGCTACTGTGTGGAGACGGTGTGGAGTAGGGTGTCCCTGGAAAACTGCAGATCTGTGAGGAAAGTGCAGGCGGAGACATGATGTTGCCTTCATCCAAAGTTGGTGCTCTTGATGTCTGAGAGAGCTCTACACCAGCACTTGTTTCCCCTTCCAAAACAACTGACGACCTGCCAAGCAAAATGCCTGTTGCAGTTAAAGTGGTGGAAGGTCTGCGTGGAAACACATGTGTGACAGCTGTCCCCACAGTCATAGAGGATGAAGAGCGTGTGGATGCACTTGAAGGGGCAGATGGTGGTTGGCTAGCCCGCATTGTAGCACGGTGAGCTTCCCACTGGGACTTATGCTTGTTATTCATGTGACGATTCATGGAAGAAGTTGTGAAACTAATGAGGTTTTGGCCTCTACTTATAGATTGGCGACAAATCTTACAGATCACATGATTTGGGAGATCCTTTGCGATGTCAAAAAAGGACCGGGCTAGGCAAGGCTTAGAGCTCATGCGACCTGCAGAGCCACCCCGACTTGTGCTCAGAGGCAGAGTTGTGGCTGAGGATGCAGTTGTTGATGTGCTACCAGTACTCTGACTCTGTCCAGGAAAGCGCAAGGTAACTTCATCATCAGTCGCATCCTCCTCCACCGCCTCTGGTGACCTCCTCGAGTGCCTGACTGTGGGTTGACAGTAAGTGGGATCTAGAACTTCATCATCAAGCATTGTGTTTGCACTCCCCTTGTTCTCAGACCTAACCTCTTCCTGAACACCACAAGTTAAAGAATTGCCTTGTAGTTCTGCAGCTGTTGTCTGCTCTCCTGCATACCCTAGTGAATAGAGCATGCTGAGCCTTGTCGTTCTGCAGCTGCTGTCTGCTCTCCTCCATACAGACAGCAGCTGCAGAACTACAAGGGCTCGGCATACTCCATCCAGGACTGTATGCAGGAGTATTTTGCCCCCCAAAAAAATTATGTGGGCTTCGCCATATTTTTGTATGCTAGCCAGGTACAGCAGGCAGCTACGAGCTGCCCCCAACCCCCAGCTGCCTATTTGTACCCAGCTGGGAACCAAAAATATAGGGAAGCCCCTTTTTTATTATTTCATTAATTTCATGAAATAATTAAAAAAACAAATGACGTGGGCTTCGCCATATTTTTATGTCCAGCCAGGTACAACTAGGCAGCTGGGGGTTGGAATCCACAGCACAGGTTGGCCTGAGATTTTTGGGCCCCTCTGCTGCGAATTGCAGTCCTCAGCTGCCCCAGAAAATGGCGCTTTCATAGAAGCGCCATCTTCTGGCGCTGTATCCAACTCTTCCAGCTGCCCTGGTGACAGGTGGCTCGCTGGGTAATAATGGGGTTAGGGCTAGCTGCATATTATCAACTGGCCCTAAGCCCGAAATTCATGGTGTCACGCTAATATTAGACATGGCCACCATGAATTTCTAGTACCGATAAAAAGAACTACAACACACAGAAAAATATTTTTATTATAAATAAAACACAACATAATTAGTGACTCCATCTTTATTGAAATAAAGAACCCCCCTCCACAGTAATCCTGGGTCAAGGGTCCCACGCCATCCAATCCGGATCCAATATCATCTGATCGGTTTGCTGGAAGGCAAAGCGATCAGATGATGTGTCAGGTTCAAGGGCATGAATCACATGACACAGCAGCTGATTGTATAAACGGCTTTTATACAATCAGCTGATGCAGCAGTGCAAAAAAACCAAAACAAACTACACACTTCAGTGCAGACTCCTGTCCGATGGAATCAGCTGATAGTTTAGCCGGCCGGGCGGTAAAAAGCCGGCCTCACCGCTCGAATTATAGTGTCAGCTGATCCCGTCAGGTGACCGCATCAGCTGATCATCGCCAGGTCTGAGAAAGAGAGCGAGAGAGAAGAGAGAGAGAGAGAAAGAAGAGGGAGAGAGAAAAAAGAGAGAGAAAGAGAGGGAGAGAGAAAGAAGAGAGAGAAAGAGAGATAGAAGAGAGAGAGAAAGAAAGAAGAGAGAAAGAAAGAAAGAAAGAAAGAAGAGAGAGAGAAAGAAGAGAGAGAAAGAGAGAGAGAAAGAAGAGAAAAAGGAGAAAGAAGAGAAAGAGAGAAGGAAGAGAGAGAGAAAGAAGAGAGAGAAAGAGGAGAAAGAAGAGAAAGTAGATAAAGAAGAGAAAGAAAGGAGAGAAAGAAAGGAGAGAAAGAAAGGAGAGACAGAAAGGAGAGAGAGAGAAAGGAGAGAGACAAAGGAGAGAAAGAAAGGAGAGAGAGAAAGGAGTGAGAAAGAGAAAGGAGAGAGAGAAAGAAAGGAGAGAGAGAAAGAAAGGAGAGAGAGAAAGAAAGGAGAGAGAGAAAGAAGAGAGAGAGAGAAAGAAGAGAAAGAGAAAGAAGAGAAAGAAGAGAGAGAAGAGAAAGAGGAGAAAGAAGAGAGAGAAAGGAGAGAGAGAAAGGAGAGAGAGAAAGGAGAGAAAGAAAGGAGAGAAAGAAAGGAGAGAGAGAGAGAAATGAGAGAGAGAAAGGAGAGAAAAAGGAGAGAAAGAAAGGAGAGAGAGAAAGGAGAGAGAGAGAGAGAGCGAGAGAGAAGGAGAGAGAGAAAGGAGAGAAAAAAGAGTGAAAGAAAGGAGAGAGAGAGCGAGAGAGAAGGAGAGAGTGAAAGGAGAGAGATAGAAAGGAGAGAAAGAAAGGAGAGAGAGGGGAGAGAAAGAAAGGAGAGAGAGAAAGGAGAGAGAGAAAGGAGAGAGAGAAAGGAGAGAGAGAAAGGAGAGAAAGAGAGAAAGATAGGAGAGAGTGAAAGGCGAGAGAGTGAGAAAGGAGAGAAAGAAAGGAGAGAAAGAAAGGAGAGAGAGAGAAAGGAGAGAGAGAGAAAGGAGAGAAAGAAAGGAGAGAGAGAAATAAGAGAGAGAAAGAAAGGATTGAGAAAGGAGAGAAAGAGGGAGAGAGAGAAAGGAGAGAGAGAAAGGAGAGAAAGAAAGGAGAGAGAGAAAGGAGAGAGAGAAAGGAGAGAGAGAGAGAAAGAGAGAGAGAAAGGAGAGAGAGAGAAAGGAGAGAGAGAGAAAGGAGAGAGAGAGAAGAAAGGAGAGAGAGAGAAAGGTGAAAGAGAAAAGAGAGAGCGAGAAAGGAGAGAGAGAAAGAGAGAGAAAGAGAGGAGAGAGAGACAGGAGAGAGAGACAGGAGAGAGAGACAGGAGAGAGAGAAAGGAGAGAGAGAAAGGAGAGAGATAGAGAGAGAGAGAGCTCACAGCTGATGTCCGGCTCCTCCCCTCAGTGCATAAATAAATTATAATTATAAATATAGTATAAATATAATTTAAAAAAAAATAAAAACTCTTTACCGGGTCTAGAACTCAGAACCTTATGCTTCTTAGGTGAGTGCGCTATCCACTAAGCTATTGCCTCTAATGTGAAAGATAGGCTGATTTGGTAATCTTGAAGTCTGGATTGCTGAAGTCTCAGCTGACCACGTGATTCACTTGATTGCTACGTGAAGCTCATACAGAGCACTCGTGTTCTGTAGCAGAGATGACAGTGTCGTGTGGATTACGTCGGACCTGGAGGGGTATTGGAGGATTTTAATAAAATGGTGAAACTGTTTTTTTTGTCTTTTATTCCAAGTAAAGGATTTTTTGCGGTGTGTGTTTATTTAATTTCACTTTATAAATAGATAATAATTATCATTTAAAAATAAAAATAAAAATTAAAAAAAAAAAAATTAAATTCTTTACCAGGACCAGAACTCCTGACATTATGCTTCTTAGGCAGGTTCTTTATCCACTAGTCTAGTGCCTTTAATGATATAAATAGGCGGATTTGGTATCTTCAGGGAGCAGAGCTAACAGTTTCGTGTGGATTACTTCGGACCTGGAGTGGTATTTTTGGGATTAATAAAGGGGTGAACCAGGGTGTTTTTTGTCTTTTATTCCAAATAAAGGATTTTCGCGGTGTGTGTTTCTTTACTTTTACTTTCAGTTTAATCATGAAAGGTATCTCGGGGAGCAGCATGGCATGATTAAACTCATTATTACCCCGATTGCCACCGCACCAGGGCAATTTTGGATGAGCTGGGTGGAGTTCCCCGGGACTGTCACATCTAATGGATGCGGCTATTCCGGGCGGCTGCTGGGTGATATTGTTAGGCTGAAGGGCTCCCGATAACGTAGTGCTCTCCATCCTCACAGTACCAGCCTCCAGCCGTGTGGCTTTATCCTGGCTGGTATCAAATATGGGGGAAACCGCATTTTTTTTTTATTATTTATTTATTTATTTATTTTACTGCCCGATATAGACCCGTCCGCCGGCGGCTGTGATTGGTTGAAGTGAGACAGCTTTCACTCAGCTTGGGGACGTGTCTGACTGCAACCAATCATAAGCGCCGGTGGGCGGGGAAAGCACGAAATAACTAATTGACTAATGAAGCGGCAGCCATTTTCTAAAGAGGAAAAGACACCGCAGATTTGTGACAGACGTGCAGCGCCGCGCCCATGATCGGTGAGTAGGAAAGGGAGAGGGATTGTGCTGGGGACGCAGGACGCATGCAGATAGCAACATGTGCACATAGCCTTACTGTGAAAAGCCACGTTTTTTAGTGATCGAACTGTTCTCGAACGTAACTCGAGCTGTCGAGCTTTTAGCAAAAAGCTCGAGTTCGAGTTCAATCTCGAGCACCCCCCAAAATCACTCGAAAATGAAATTGGCGAACCTCGAACCTCGAACATCGCTCATCTCTAGTCATCAGGCCTGAATCTGAGTCACAAAGCTTCTGGACATCACTGCAGTCCATTTCCTGGTCTGTACTCACTGTAGCCTGGGAGCAGACCTCTGAACAGCTCTGCAGACTCAGCCATCTCTGTTACACCATACTCTGCAGGGCGGGTGGAGACTTGAGAGCTGGGAGAAAGCAAGTGCGATTGGGGTGACAACTCAGAGGACTGTTGTTTTTTTGATGTTGAAGTTGAGGAGAGGCCACTTGTTGGAGCACTTTAGATCCATTCAAGCATGTTCTTTTTTTGTGCTTCATCTACATTTGTTACAGTTGTTCGGTTCCGTAAAAAAGGTAGCACATCCGATTGTCCACGGAAAGTAGTAGACATCTTACTTTTGCTGGAAGATGGCCTTTCTTCAGCAGATGTTAATGTAGCTTTCCCACCTACCCCACGGACACAAACTTTTTTTCCTTTTCCAACACGCCTGTTCTCCTTTCCACCAGCATCTGTCCTTTTGCCACTCATTTTGTTAGCAACAAGATTGAACACTTACATTGTGATAGCAAAAATGGACAGTTGTGTAGCTTGCACAGGTGCTGTACCGTGATTGGCAGCAAAGGAACACTAAGGTAGTATCCCAGACAATTTTAGTATGCCCCTAACAGTGGCAGAACAGTTTGCAATTAGAATTACGTAGCTAAAAATGGACAGGTGTGTACAATGCAGAGGTGGTCTAGCTGTATTGACAGCTGAAGAACCAACACTGACTATCCCAGTCAATTTTAGTATGCCCCTAACAGTGGCAACACAGTTTGCAATTAGAATTGCGTAGCAAAAATGGACAGGTGTGTAGCATGCACAAGTGCTGTACCGTGATTGTCAGCAAAGGAACACTAAGGTAGTTTCCCAGTCAATTTTAGTATGCCCCTACCAGTGGCAGCACAGTTTGCAATTACAATTGCGTAGCAAAACTGGACAGGTGGCTAGAATGCACGGGTGCTGTGGGTCAGTGGACAGCAAAGAAACACTAACTTAGTATTCCAGACACTTTTAGGATGGCACAAAAAGTGTCAGCTCTTTGGGGAAATAAAATAGCGTGGAAAAAATGGGCAGTTGGGTAGAATGCACAGGTGCATGGGTCAGTGGGCAGCAAATGAACACTAACTTAGTATTCCAGACACTTTTAGGATGGCACAAAAAGTGTCAGCTCTTTGGGGAAATAAAATAGCATGCATGGGTGCTGTGGGTCAGTGGACAGCAAAGGAACACTAACTTAGTATTCCAGACACTTTTAGGATGGCACAAAAAGTGTCAGCTCTTTGGGGAAATAAAATAGCATGCACAAGTGCTGTGGGTCAGTGGACAGCAAAGGAACACTAACTTAGTATTCCAGACACTTTTAGGATGGCACAAAAAGTGTCAGCTCTTTGGGGAAATAAAATAGCGTGGCAAAAATGGGCAGGTGAGTAGAATGCACGGGTGCTGTGGGTCAGTGGACAGCAAAGGAACACTAACTTATTATTCCAGACACTTTTAGGATGGCACAAAAAGTGTCAGCTCCTTGGGGAAATAAAATAGCGTGGAAAAAATGGGCAGTTGGGTAGAATGCACAGGTGCTGTGGGTCAGTGGACAGCAAAGGAACACTAACTTAGTATTCCAGACACTTTTAGGATGGCACAAAAAGTATCAGCTCTTTGGGGAAATAAAATAGCGTGGCAAAAATGGGCAGGTGGGTAGAATGCGCGGGTGCTGTGGGTCAGTGGACAGCAAAGGAACACTAACTTAGTATTCCAGACAATTTTAGGATGGCACAAAAAGTGTCAGCTCTTTGGTGAAATAAAATAGTGTGGCAAAAATGGGCAGGTGGGTAGAATGCACGGGTGCTGTGGGTCAGTGGACAGCAAAGGAAGCCTTACTTTCTATCCCTGCTAATGAAAAAATGCAGCAAGGAATTGCCTGAGCTGAGGTAGCCAGATATTGTTATCTAAAGCCCTGCACAGCATTTGCATGGACCTGCCTAGCAGCTATGGCTATGAACGCATGTAAATTAGCCCTGAAAAGGGCTGAAATAACCAGTAGTCCCTAATCCCTAAAGCGCTGTGTAGATTGCACTGTATCTCTATAGTGCACACAGCAGCAGCAGCGGGAGCGGTGACTGTCACCCTCACGCAGCAGAGAGATATTAATAATGGAGGCGACGTGGAAAATGGCCGTGTCTTATAAGGCAAGGACATGTGACATGCACAGCCTATAACACATGCCCTTGCTTGTCTGGCAAAAATCCAGTTTGCAGTGTGTGTCTCTGTGATTTGCTGACAGCCTGGCCCGCCCCACTGTTCGCGCGGTTAGGGAAAAAAAAAATGGTGATCGGTATTCTCTCAGCACTCAGCAGCAGCACTGATCTAAACCCCATCCCCCCGCACACTATATGCTGAATTTTGATAATAGCGTGATTCACAGTGACTCACACAATTACAGTGAAAATCCAGCTACTAACTAGCTAGGCTTTTTGTTGATTGAATCATTCTTGAATGCTACTCGAACTGTCAAGCTTTTAGCAAAAGGCTCAAGTTTGTCGAACGTCTCGAACACCCCCCAAAATCACTCGAACATGAAATTGGCGAACCTCGAGCCTCGAACATCGCTCATCTCTAGTAAAGATGGTAAAGACATAACCCAAAGACATAACCCAAAGACTTTCCACATTAATTGTAGTGAAAGGTCGTCCTGCATACACTCCCTGACAGTTCTGTCGCTTAGCCATGTTATGTAAATAAAAGCTTATAACTTGACTTTAAATTCATCCGATAGTTTTATAAATTACTCTTTTGAAAGCTGAAACCCTCCCAAATTTGGTTTAGGTTATGAAAATAAAGTTGCTGCAAAGCTGTGTTATTGATCATTTCATTAATACAGGAAGATTTTGGCAAGACAAATGTTTTGTCGCCCACAGAAAGTAATGTGAAATTCAAACAAATAACTTCTAATAAAAAGATATGTTGCTTAACATTGGTGAATGAAGTTGTGGTGCTATTAGAGCTATATTTAATATTTTTTGTGACTTCCATGAGCTTGAAGGACTGCATCCATGCGGTTCAACAATGATTCATACAATTTATTGATGAAGTCATCAGAATTAGCAAAGAATGCAGTCTAGCATGCCTCCCAGAGTTCATCTAGATTCTTTGGTTTTGTCTTCCAAGCTTCCTTTCATCCTAACCCAAACATGCTCAATAATGTTCATGTTTGGTGACTGGGCTGGCCGGTCCTTGAGCACCTTGATCTTCTTTGCCAGGAGAAATTTGTTGTAGAGATGGATGTATGAGATGGAGCACCATCCTGCTGCAGAATTTGACCCCTTTTATGATTGAGAATGTAAGAGGTAGCTAATACTTCATGATATTTTAGACTATTGATATTGCCTACTACGTTGTAAATGTTTCGCACACCCCCATACTGAATGTAAACACAGACCATGATCTTTCCACCACCAAAATTAACTGTTTTCTGGGTATATTTTGGATCTATATGGACTCCAGTAGGTCTCCTGCAGTATTTGTGGTGGCTGTGGTGTAATTCAACTGAAGATTCATCAGAGAAATCCACCTTCTGCCACTTTTCCAGCATCAATCTGTTTAGCAGGCTGTGGGACTTGGCAAATGCCACATGGTTTTTTAATTGCCTTTTGTTTAGTGCTGGCTTCTGGGCACTGATTCGACCATGGAGGACATTTTGAGACAGAATCCTACAAACTGTTTTAGTTGACACAGGGACTTGAGGTGACCAGGCCTGTTGGAGCTCTGCTGCAGTGGAAAAGGGGCTGGCTTTGAATTTTCTAACCAACCAACGTTCCTCCTGAGCAGTTGTCTTGCGGGGTCTGGTGGACCTTGGCTTGTCAAAAACATCTCCAGTCTCCTCAAATATTTTTTTAATTCTTTGTACTTGATGCTGAAACACATTAAACGTGCCAGCCACCTCTGCAATGGATCTGTTCTTCAGCATCTTGATAATCAAGGCTTTGGTCGCAGGGTGGGTTTTTGGCATGTTGTCAGAGGTCAAGTTGCAGTTCAAGTGAAGGTCTGGGGTGCTGGGTTTCTTTTTATACACACCTATTAATTAATCGATCATTTAGTGAGCACAGGTGAGGATGTAAACTAGGATTGGGTGCATTATATGACAAGGCGACAAAACTTTTGTCTTGCCAAAATCGGACCTTTCTGTGTTCATTAAATGATCAATATTTCAGCTTTGCAGCAACTTTATTTTCATAACCTAAACAAAATTTGGGAGGGTTTCAGCTTTCAAAAGAGTAATTTATAAAACCAAAGGATGAATTTAAAGTCAGGTTATAAGCTTTTATTTACATAACATGGATAAGCGACAGAACTTCTGTCAGGGAGTGTAGGATTGACTCAGGGGGCACTTCATAATTTTCAGATTTATATTTTAAAATATTTTAAAAATCATGTATCATTTCCATTATATTTCACAAATACTTGCTTTTTAGTCTTGGTACATCACATAAGATCCCAATAAAATACATTAAGGTTTCTGGGTGCAACCTGAAAAATGTGATAAAGTCTACAGGGTATCAATACTTTTTCAAGGCCCAGTAGTCAGAGGAAATTTTACTCCTATACATTAAAGCAAATAAAGAACACTACTATCACAGGTTTTGATTCTACTATGTAGCACCTCAAAAACGTCTTATACACGTTAGATAAAAGTCTGCCAAACCTGGTGGGATCAATTGACCTTGTAATGTTTATGGAGCAGAGATGAGTGAATTGATTCAATGTGAATCAAATTTGTGTATTTCTCTGAACGCTGCAAATTTGAAAAAAAAATTGATTAGCTCTTTGGAAATAGTTAAAATTGCCACCACTATTACACACTTTGCCAAACATTGTATCAGACAGAGAAGGCTCACATAACCATGAGCGTGGCTGGAGGGCTTCACTATAAAGCTGATCAGCTATCACATGAGATGATACAATACAGCCAATTGGAAGGACAATAATAGCAAAGGCAGGGAATGTGGCATTATTTGGTGAATCTGGATAGTGAGAGGATGTCACAGCTCATTGCTCAGCTATAGAGATTGAGAGAAATCCATAAACACTATACAATGTATATTAGTATATGAAGAATAGGCTGTTGGTTACCACCAATTACCACCTGCTTCTTTATATCCATATATGATGAGGTCATTTTGACATTACTAAGGATAAAGAGTTTCTAAGTTATTGGCTATAGTCCTAGGAGACATCAGAGTGTTATACACATTTTTTTCAGAGCAATTCTAGGCTTGGAAATAGTACGAATGCCGAAGGTCTCCTGATTCTCCCCTGACAGATATTATTAGGAATGAATCCTTGACTGAATTTGTATGTATTTGGGAAGGTCGGAAGAGACATCTGTTGACTGACCAAGTTATCTAAGGTGTGTGGGAACCTTAAATTATGAGAAATTATACTTTTTTTTTTCCCAGCACATCACTTTCTGATAACTCTCTGTGCCTGCACTGCTACACTACATCTACAATTTTATCTAGTTGGACTACCTAATCATCATTACTAAAGTTCCGTTCTTCATCTTCTTTTTTATTATTATCCCTAATGTTGACACATGCATATAGTCCGAAAAAAAGAACGTGCAGCTTTTTAATGCCATTTTTAAAGCCAAAACTGAGAATGGTCGAAAAATAGGGAACTAGCAGAATCTTTTCTACACTTTTCCCTTATTATCCTCTCATCACTGGCTCTAGAGACTTCAAAAAGTGCACTATGAAAGCACTTGAGAAAGCATCCTTGTTGATTTGTTCAGATCATTTTTGACTAAAATAACTTTTTGTTTTCTAATTTCTACCTTAACTATTAAGAGTTTGTCCATGGATTAATCCTGGTTTTCACTGTACAGGGGAGATGACAGACTGTGTGTATAGTGTATTGTTAGTGAGCTGATATCAACCTTGGGAATCGAGTGACCCATGGTAGCGGTGGGGTTATAGTATGGGCAGGTGAATGTTATGGGCAACAAACACAGATGCCTTTTATTGATGCCATTTTGAATGCACAGAGATACTATAACAAGATCATGAGGCTATGGTTGTGCCATTCATCCTCGACCTTCACCTCATGGTTCAGCATGATAATAAATGGTCCCATGTTACAAGGATCTGTAAACAATTTCTGGAAGCTAAAATCACCCCAGTTATTGAATGGCAACAAAACTCACCAGACATTGCACCTATTGAGCATGTTTGGGTTGCTCTGGATTGGCATATATGATAGTGTGTTCAGGTTCCAGCAAATATCCAGCAACTTCGCAGACTTTGAAGAGGATCGGACCAATATTCCACAGGCCACAATCAACAACCTGATCAACTCAATGTGAAGGAGATGTGTTAAACTGGGCGAGGCAAATGTTGGTCACACCAGATACTGACTTGTTTTCTGACCCCCTCTTCCCCCCAGACTCTTACAATACTGTAAAACTGCACGGTAAAGGGGCCTTTTTTGTGGCCAGCCTAAGGAACACCTGTGCAATCATCATGCTGCATAATCAGCATCTTGAAATGCCACACCTGAGTAGTGGATGGATTATCTCAGCAAAGGTGAAGTGATCACTAACACAGACTTACACAAGTTTGTGAACAATATGGGAGCAAAAACTAAAGTGTTACACTTATATATTTGTTTAGTGTACTCCTATATCCATTGTATTGTGGTAATTGTCCTGGTTGTGATATAGTAGCTTATCTGATGTCATCTCACCAAGTTTTTAACTCGTTTGCTGGTAACATTGTACTACGTTCTTTATACAGAAAATATCAAAACTTTAACAAAAAAGCAAAAAAAGAGCATATTTAAAAGGCTATATCAGAATTCTCAGTCCAAACAAACACACATAAAGTGGTTTAACCCAAGCAACTTGCAAGCATCTGTTTGCTGTAATCATCAGGTTTTGTTTGGTTTTCAACCATTCTTTGGCTAAAACATCAGGCCGCACTATGAGAGAAGAAAACATATGGACCCAGGATGTGATTTACGGACTGCAAAGAAATGATAGCAGAATACGTTGGCTGGATAGAAAATGAAGAACAGATTGGTCAAAACATTTTCATTGGTTATCATCCTTGTTCAAAATGCTACAAGACTTAAACGTCACCCAATCACAGTAGATGGTTGTCTTACAGTCGTTTCCAGAGATAGGGATATCATGTGCGACTTGAGATTATCACAAGTGATTGTAATGTAATGATATAAATTTATACAGCTGGAGAACATATATTACAATCTGTGTTGTATGGTTTCCTAAAAGCACAATAGACTCGATATCAGAACTGTGTTTATGACTTTACCTTGCCACAAAAATATATGAACCAACTGTATTTTCATACTTTTATGCCGAACATAAAGAAAGCAAGAGAATATCTGCCAGCATTTTACAATCATTTTACTCATTCAGCATTACAATTAGTTTTGGTACAATTTAATTTTGCCTACACTCAGGTCTGTCTCACTATGCTTGTAAGGGTATTGTCACACAGGGTTTAGCGCAAAACTCACCGAGTGTCAGGGCGGTGTATGACCCTGTTCACACATCAGAGTCTGACACTATACATTACAGTGCTGTGCAAATTAATTAGGACAAAGAAAACAAACACATATTTTTGAATATTTAATAATAAAATGGTATAATGCACTGTTACATACCAATTTTAGTAAGAAATATATCCTCCTTTAGCAGATATGAGATTTTCAATACATTTTGGCATTGATTCTACCAAGTTGCTGCATAAAATCTTCAATTCTTCATCATGGAGCCAAACTTGTATGGCACTGTTTATCATGCGTTCTTTGGTTGTAGAGTACATTTTGCTAAGACGTCTCTTCACAATGCTCCACAAATTTTCTATAGGATTTACCATATTTTTCAGACTATAAGATGCACTTTTTTTCCTCCAAATATTCGGAGAAAGTGGGGGGTGCGTCTTATAGTCTGAATGTAGGGCTGCGGGGAATGAGGTTGCTGCGGTGGAGCCGGTCATCGGGGGAACGAGCAGGCTGCAGCAGCTCCTGCCGTGACCACGTGGGCCCCCTCGTTACATATGCACGCCCATCCTCCCACCCATCTCTCAGTGCTGAAGCTGTTGCTGACAGCTGGAGTGATCTGGTCCAGGCGACAAGCAAACGGCAACCGAAGGGGAGAGAGGCTTCAGCAACTTCCCTGGGTGACCCCCATAGGGACTAAAAGTCGGGGTTACCCCAAACCACCAGGGGCTAAGGAAGGCGAGTCGGTAGTCACCATCATTAGTCAGCCGGAAGGATACCTGGTTCCAGCCTGGTTAATCCCAGCTACGCCCGGGTTACTCACTCTGCCACCTTCTGTGAGTAAAACCCCTGAAAGACAATCTGCTTGTGTGGAGTTATTCTGCGCCTTGTGGTTCTACACCTCTACACAGGGCCTTGGGGCTTGCCTCACTCTCAGGAGGCTACTACACCCGACTGCACCCACCATCAGCCCCAGGCATCCCTTAACCTGCAGTGGCGGTCCCCACTGACCGCAATTCTGAGAGTGGCGTCACGACAAATAGAAGATTTCCTACCAGTGACAAGATCCAGCCGAGTGGAGTCCCTGAAGGTAATGCACCGACACAACACCTGTGGGGCTTCACATCTGGCGTCACGAACAGGATAAGGACTAGACCTGTTCAGACAGGTGACCATGTGCCTGGGCGGTCTGCTTGAAAAATTGGAAGCGCCGCCATATTGCCACCATGAAAAGCGCGCTGAAAAACAACAGCAGCCCGCGCTGGGAGAAGTTACCGCCCACGAAGAGGTGTGGCTACCCAGAGATCCCCTGCAGAGTCCGGACCTCGCAAGTGAAGAGAGCGGAGGCGTTCAGAGACGTCGGGACAGAAAGGGAGCCAGAAGCCTGCTGCTGGAAGAGGCAGAGCAGAAACTGAAGAGCCTGCTACTGGAGGCAGCGACGAGTCCACTGCTGGGAAATCGTGCAGAAGAAGGCGCAGAGGAAATGGCGTCTGAACGCAGAAACCCAGAACCAGGCTCCGCTGCCTGGTGGTATCGGGAGCTTGCCCAGTTCTGCGACCGACTGGAGACCCGGGTCGTAGAGCAGATCAGAGAGGAACGCATGCAGCTTCTGGAGATGGCTGCAGCGGTTCAGGCCTACGAGGGGAGAGCCACGCGACGAGTGCCAGACCGAGCGGCGACGACTCAGACCCCCATGGTGCCACCGATGGGTGAGTCCAGTGTTGCCCCTGCCAGCGCGAGTGCCCCGACCCCTGCTGCCACGCCCGCGGTCCCTGAGGAGGCACCCGGCGCGGCGACGCTGAGCCAGGCCGCAGCCACGCCAGGTGCGGCCCGCCAAGCCCAGGCCGCCGCAGCGATGCCCTGCTCGGCCAACCAAGACCCGGTCCCTGCAGTAACGCCAAGTCCGGCCCGCAAAGAGCCGGCTGCCACCGCGACCCTCATCCATGCCGCGGGTGTGACGCTGACCCAGGCCGCCGGCTTGCTAGGCCCGGCCCGCCAAGACCCCACCGCAGCAGCGACGCTCATCCACGCCGCAGGCGAGGTGCTGAACCAGGCCGCAGCCACGCCAGGTGCGGCCCGCCAAGCCCAGATCGCTGCAGCGACGCCCAGCCCAGCCTGCACAGATCCCATCGCGACAGCGACGCCAATCCAGGCCGCCGCAGCGATGCCCTGCCCGGCCCGCCAAGAACCGGCCACAGTAGCGACGCCCGCTAAGCCGCCAGTTGCAACAGCGACGCTGATCCAGGCCGCCGCCATGCAGGGCGCGGCCCGCCAAGACCAGGCCGCCGCCATGCCAGGCGCGGCCCGCCAAGATAAGATTGTATCACCGTTTACCCCGGCCTGCAAGGCCAGAGCAGACACCGCTCCCCAGTCCAAGGAAGTCCCTGCTAGGAAGTCCCTGATAGGAGAGGACCCCGCATACTGGGAACTGAAGGCTAACCTAGAGTCCCAGTTCCCACAGGAGATGGTGGACCGGTATCTGCTCCCTCCACATACCCCCAGGAGGATTCCGGCAACTCTTGCAGCAACCACGCCAAAGAGTCCCCCGCCTGGGCCTGCTGAAGAACATCCATCCCCAGCACTGCCACGACAGGAGTGCTCAGAAGAACTAAGGGGGCGGGGAGGCCAGGAAGTTGAGGAGCTGACCCCGGAGCCATCAGCAGTGGATTCATACCCCGAGCCAGAGATGTTGCCATACTCCCGCTGGGACGAAGAAGACCCGATACCTTCCGCTGAAGAAGATCTGCCCAAAAGCCTCACCTGGGAGCTTGTAAGCTGTACTCCGCAGAACCCGGCCCGCAGGACACGGCGCCGTAGCAGAACCAAGTTTTCCCCTGCACCGCAGTCTCTAGAGAATAAAGATGAAGTCACGGCCAGAGACTTAGAGGAGAAACGGTTTTTGAGAAGAGCCAAATCCCAGGTCAGAGGTCCACTTTGTCGAGGTGTAGTAGAAGATTTCAGCCTAAAATCAGGATACGGCTTCATAGTAGCACCTGGTATGAAGGAAGGCATTTTTGTCAACAGAAGAGACGTTAGAGCTCATTTGCCCAGAGGACATCCTGGAAGGAACCTACAGATGGGAGATTCAGTGGAATTCACCATGCACCAAGGAGAAAGAGGATGGTATGCATTGGATGTTACACCATGTCCCAGCAATCCCTACAGTGAACCTGCTGTCTCAACAGAAAAAGAAACAGATACAGAAAAAGAAACAGATACAGAAGAAGAAAGAAAAGACAGAGATAGAGAAAGAACAGACAAAGAACCCACTGATGAGACTACCACAGACGAAGAAAGAGGTCAAGGAAGCAACAGGTGCCGCAGCCCTACAGGCCCAAGCCCTGGTGAGGAGGAATCCACATAAAGTACAGAAAGAAGCATAGAAGTTCCCAGTTTGACAAGTTTGAAGTTCTGCAACGTTGATGTTTAAGAGATGTGCCCACATAAACTAATGTGAGAAATGAACCTTGAGGCTATGAACTGGCTATAGCCACAAACTCTCGCAGTGTAAATAGTTACACCAGAGGCACCACCACCAGAGCCAGCCTGTTTAGGGGCTTGGCTCGTCTGCAACCAGGGAGCACGTCCATTATGGGGCCTTGGCTTACCTGCAACCAGAGAGCATGCCTGTTTATGGGGCCTGGCTCTCCACCACAAAGAGGGTACCTGGTCAGCACCAACTGTGGAGGCCGCCTCTACATCCTGCCAGAAGAGGCTGAAGGCGCGGCTCCACCAGGCCAGGTATGCCCTGAAAACCACCAGCCCATGGAAGCCGCCTCTACATCCTGCCAGAAGTGGCTGAAGGCGCGGCCAACGTGAGGGGGTTTTGGGTGGGTTAACGGACTTGTGGGTGGAGGGTGGCGATGTATGGTACCTGGTGGTTTTAAAAATGTTTTACATGTTTTAATGTTTTATGCATTTTAAAATGTTGTCTTGCAGCCCGAGGACGTGCTGGTGATAACTAAGGGGGAATGTGGCGCCCCTGACCTGGTCAGGCACCACTGAGTACTGCACCCATGCTGGGGACAGTACAATACAGGTAATCCAGAAGGCTGACCGAGGTGTGACTACACAGGCGCATAGTGATCAGGTCTCACACATGTACCTTTGAGAGGACCCCTGGGGATCCCAGGAGGGGGAAAAGCCTTCACCTCCACTGGAATAGTGGAGGGGGCCAAAAGCCTCCATCTCCAATCAAGGGGTGTGGAAGAGAGCCTGGTTGCTAGGTGGCGTAGGCAGGCACAAGAGGGAAGAGAAGGAGGAGGAGAGAGAGTCTGAAGCAGAGTGTGGAGGAGTGAGGAGCAGGAAAGTGGAGCTCAGACAGGAGCAGAAGCGCAGGTCCCTCAAGTGAGCCGGTTTAGTGCAGAGTCCAGGGAGCTCAGAGAGGAGCAGACCCCTGGGGCTGTTGCAGTCTAACAGCGCCCGCGCAGTGGCTACCGACGGGGGAGAACGGTCACCTAGGAGTGCTACCCGAAATCCATCTTCAGCTAGAGAGAGCACGGAGTGGGAAGTAAGGAGACTGCTAGGGAGTACCAGGCCCAAACGGGCGGCAGATCCCGGAGCGGGGATAGATCCACCTTTCCTTGCTAAACCTGCCGGTGTGGGGCCCTCAAAGCCCACACCACAACACCCAAAAGCCGCAGCCACGTAGCCACAGTTAGGGCCCATAGTTCACAGGAGGCAAGCAGCTGGAGTGATCTGGTCCAGGCGACAAGCAAACGGCAACCGAAGGGGAGAGAGGCTTCAGCAACTTCCCTGGGTGACCCCCATAGGGACTAAAAGTCGGGGTTACCCCAAACCACCAGGGGCTAAGGAAGGCGAGTCGGTAGTCACCATCATTAGTCAGCCGGAAGGATACCTGGTTCCAGCCTGGTTAATCCCAGCTACGCCCGGGTTACTCACTCTGCCACCTTCTGTGAGTAAAACCCCTGAAAGACAATCTGCTTGTGTGGAGTTATTCTGCGCCTTGTGGTTCTACACCTCTACACAGGGCCTTGGGGCTTGCCTCACTCTCAGGAGGCTACTACACCCGACTGCACCCACCATCAGCCCCAGGCATCCCTTAACCTGCAGTGGCGGTCCCCACTGACCGCAATTCTGAGAGTGGCGTCACGACAAATAGAAGATTTCCTACCAGTGACAAGATCCAGCCGAGTGGAGTCCCTGAAGGTAATGCACCGACACAACACCTGTGGGGCTTCACAATGGCATATAGCAGAATGATGGCATATAGCAGGATGATGGCATATGAGCAGGATGATGGCATATGAGCAGGATGATGGCATATGAGCAGGATGATGGCATATAGCATTATGATGGCATATAGCAGGATGATGGCATATGAGCAGGATGATGGCATATAGCATTATGATGGCATATGAGCAGGATGATGGCATATGAGCAGGATGATGGCATATGAGCAGGATGATGGTATATAGCAGGATGATGGCATATATAGCAGGATGATGGCATATATAGCAGGATGATGGCATATGAGCAGGATGATGGCATATAGCATTATGATGGCATATAGCAGGATGATGGCATATGAGCAGGATGATGGCATATGAGCAGGATGATGGCATATAGCAGGATGATGGCATATATAGCAGGATGATGGCATATATAGCAGGATGATGGCATATGAGCAGGATAATAGCATATAGCAGGATGATGGCATATGAGCAGGATGATGGCATATAGCAGAATGATGGCATATGAGCAGGATGATGGCATATAGCAGGATGATGGCATATGAGCAGGATGATGGCATATGAGCAGGATGATGGTATATAGCAGGATGATGGCATATATAGCAGGATGATGGCATATATAGCAGGATGATGGCATATGAGCAGGATGATGGCATATAGCATTATGATGGCATATAGCAGGATGATGGCATATGAGCAGGATGATGACATATAGCAGAATGATGGCATATGAGCAGGATGATGGCATATAGCAGGATGATGGCATATGAGCAGGATGATGGCATATAGCAGAATGATGGCATATGAGCAGGATGATGGCATATAGCAGGATGATGGCATATGAGCAGGATGATGGCATATGAGCAGGATGATGGTATATAGCAGGATGATGGCATATATAGCAGGATGATGGCATATATAGCAGGATGATGGCATATGAGCAGGATGATGGCATATAGCATTATGATGGCATATAGCAGGATGATGGCATATGAGCAGGATGATGGCATATAGCAGGATGATGGCATATGAGCAGGATGATGGCATATAGCAGGATGATGGCATATGAGCAGGATGATGGCATATGAGCAGGATGATGGTATATAGCAGGATGATGGCATATATAGCAGGATGATGGCATATGAGCAGGATGATGGCATATAGCAGGATGATGGCATATGAGCAGGATAATAGCATATAGCAGGATGATGGCATATGAGCAGGATGATGGCATATGAGCAGGATGATGGTATATAGCAGGATGATGGCATATATAGCAGGATGATGGCATATGAGCTGGATGATGGCATATAGCAGGATGATGGCATATGAGCAGGATGATGGCATATAGCAGGATGATGGCATATGAGCAGGATGATGGCATATAGCATTATGATGGCATATAGCAGGATGATGGCATATGAGCAGGATGATGGCATATAGCATTATGATGGCATATGAGCAGGATGATGGCATATGAGCAGGATGATGGCATATGAGCAGGATGATGGCATATGAGCAGGATGATGGTATATAGCAGGATGATGGCATATATAGCAGGATGATGGCATATATAGCAGGATGATGGCATATGAGCAGGATGATGGCATATAGCATTATGATGGCATATAGCAGGATGATGGCATATGAGCAGGATGATGGCATATGAGCAGGATGATGGCATATAGCAGGATGATGGCATATATAGCAGGATGATGGCATATATAGCAGGATGATGGCATATGAGCAGGATAATAGCATATAGCAGGATGATGGCATATGAGCAGGATGATGGCATATAGCAGGATGATGGCATATGAGCAGGATGATGGCATATGAGCAGGATGATGGTATATAGCAGGATGATGGCATATATAGCAGGATGATGGCATATATAGCAGGATGATGGCATATGAGCAGGATGATGGCATATAGCATTATGATGGCATATAGCAGGATGATGGCATATGAGCAGGATGATGACATATAGCAGAATGATGGCATATGAGCAGGATGATGGCATATAGCAGGATGATGGCATATGAGCAGGATGATGGCATATAGCAGAATGATGGCATATGAGCAGGATGATGGCATATAGCAGGATGATGGCATATGAGCAGGATGATGGCATATGAGCAGGATGATGGTATATAGCAGGATGATGGCATATATAGCAGGATGATGGCATATATAGCAGGATGATGGCATATGAGCAGGATGATGGCATATAGCATTATGATGGCATATAGCAGGATGATGGCATATGAGCAGGATGATGGCATATAGCAGGATGATGGCATATGAGCAGGATGATGGCATATAGCAGGATGATGGCATATGAGCAGGATGATGGCATATGAGCAGGATGATGGTATATAGCAGGATGATGGCATATATAGCAGGATGATGGCATATGAGCAGGATGATGGCATATAGCAGGATGATGGCATATGAGCAGGATAATAGCATATAGCAGGATGATGGCATATGAGCAGGATGATGGCATATGAGCAGGATGATGGTATATAGCAGGATGATGGCATATATAGCAGGATGATGGCATATGAGCTGGATGATGGCATATAGCAGGATGATGGTATATAGCAGGATGATGGCATATGAGCAGGATTATGGCATATAGCAGGATGATGGCATATGAGCAGGATGGTGGCATATGAGCAGGATGATGGTATATAGCAGGATGATGGCATATATAGCAGGATGATGGCATATGAGCAGGATGATGGCATATAGCATGATGATGGCATATATAGCAGGATGATGGCATATGAGCAGAATAATGGCATATAGCAGGATGATGGCATATAGCAGGATGATGGCATATGAGCAGGATGATGGCATATGAGCAGGATGATGGTATATAGCAGGATGATGGCATATATAGCAGGATGATGGCATATATAGCAGGATGATGGCATATGAGCAGGATGATGGCATATAGCATTATGATGGCATATAGCAGGATGATGGCATATGAGCAGGATGATGGCATATAGCAGGATGATGGCATATGAGCAGGATGATGGCATATAGCAGGATGATGGCATATGAGCAGGATGATGGCATATGAGCAGGATGATGGTATATAGCAGGATGATGGCATATATAGCAGGATGATGGCATATGAGCAGGATGATGGCATATAGCAGGATGATGGCATATGAGCAGGATAATAGCATATAGCAGGATGATGGCATATGAGCAGGATGATGGCATATGAGCAGGATGATGGTATATAGCAGGATGATGGCATATATAGCAGGATGATGGCATATGAGCTGGATGATGGCATATAGCAGGATGATGGTATATAGCAGGATGATGGCATATGAGCAGGATTATGGCATATAGCAGGATGATGGCATATGAGCAGGATGGTGGCATATGAGCAGGATGATGGTATATAGCAGGATGATGGCATATATAGCAGGATGATGGCATATGAGCAGGATGATGGCATATAGCATGATGATGGCATATATAGCAGGATGATGGCATATGAGCAGAATAATGGCATATAGCAGGATGATGGCATATGAGCAGGATGATGGCGTATATATCAGGATGATGGCATATTGCAGGATGATGGCGTATATAGCAGGATGATGGCATATATAGCAGGATGGGAGCACATATCAGGATGGGGGTATATAGCAGAATGCGGCCAAATGCCAGGATGGGGTATATAGCATGATGCGGTCAAATACCAGGATGAAGTATATAGCAGGATGGGAGTACATACCAGGATGGCAGTATATAGCAAGATGGAGCTATACCAGGATGAGGGACATATATATATACACAAGGCAGGAGGATCATTACCAGGATGGGGTACCTTAGTAGAGAATTTGGGGACATTACCCCCATAATAGTGTCAGCAGCAGATCCTCGCCCCATACCAGTGTGTCATGACCACATTTTTTGCTTAAAATTTTATTTTCCTATTTTTCTTCTCTAAAACCAGGGTGCGTCTTATGGTCCGGTGCGTCTTATAGTCCGAAAAATATGGTAAGTCTGGTGAATTGCCAGGCCAGGCCAGCACTTTTACTTTATTTTCTTCCAGGAATTTCTTCACACACTTGGAATTGGGACATGGAGCCATATCTTGTTGGAATGTCCCTTCAAATTTACACATGACTGGCACAATAAAATGTTTTAAAATGTCTATGTATTTGGATGAATTCATCATACCATCCGCAGGAAATAAGCTCCCTGTACCATCAGCTGTAAAAAAGCCCGAAAACATCTGTTTTTGAGGGCGTTTTACAGCTTGTTGAATATGATCAGCTCGCAATGGTTCATTTTTGCATCTTCTAACAACACTTGCTTTGTAACCTTGAACAAAAAGATGGGTTTCATCACTGAAAATTACCTTTTTCCACTGGCTAGTTGTCCAAGATTTATAATTTTTTGCCCATGCGAGTCATTTTGCCTTCATTGGAGATGTCAGAAGTTGTTTCTTTACTGGCTTTGTTTCCCTCCGACCAACTTCCAGAAGCCTGTGCCATACAGTCGAATCGCTAATACTGTATCAATACCTGCAGCAAACAAGTCTCTTTGGAGATTTTTACTTGTTTTTCTTGCATTAATTTTACTATTTCTGATAAGTGTTTTATCAGTTCTTGGTGTCGTTTTCCTTTTTCTTCCACATTTCCTTTTTCAAAGTAGTTAAAACTGTTTTGAATCACTGACTAGTAACCAACTTACGATTTTACTTAATGCTTAATGCTTTGTCCCAATCAGTGGCGTAACTAGAGTTGGATGGGCCCCGGTGCAAAGTTTAGACCTGGGCCCCCCCTCCACATACACAGACACTTGGGGTAGGGGATAATGACACTGACACTCGGGGTACAGGATAATGACGCTGACACTTGGCTCTCACCCACAGCACCCTGAAATCCCTCTATCAGCACCCAGCTTTCCTATGTTCTGATATTTATCTTGTCCTCAGCACCCAGCTTTCCCATATCAGAGCATGAGAAAGCTGGGTGCTGAGAGATGTATATCAGAACATGGGAAAGCTGGGTGCTGAGAGATGTATAGCAGAGCATGGGAAAGTTGGCTGCTGAGGGAAAGAGCCTTTTTCCCTCAGCACAAAACATTTCCATCCCATACTTGTATCTTTGTCCCCCCTGTATAAAGTTCTCAAAATACTATAACAGCCCCCACATAGCCTTCCAAATAATTGTATAAAGGGTCCCACATAACCCTTCATATATTAGAATGCAGATACATAGCCCTCCATATATTATAATGCACCCCCATAATCCTCCATGTATAAAGTAGCCCTTCAATTATAATGCATTTCCCATAGTTCTCCATGTATTAAAATTCACCCCATAGTTCTCCATATATTATACTGCACCACATAGTCCTCCATGTTTTATAATGCACTTCCATAGTCCGTGTATAAGGTAGCCTCCATAGTCCTCCATATATTATAATGTAGCCCCCATAGTCCTATATGTATTATAACACAACCCCATAAAACTTCAGATGGTATTATGCAGCCCCATACTCCTCCATGTATAATTCACCCCTATATTCCATGTATAAGGTGTCCCTTCATTTTGTATTATACAGCCCACCCCCGACCTCCATTTTAATGCAGCCCTATAGACCTCCAGTATAATGCAGCCTCATAGACCTCTATGTATATTACACCTCTATATTCAATGTATAAGGTGTCCTTCATGTTTATTATGCAGCCTCACCAGGCCTCCATATATAATAATGCAGCCAACCTCTCCAGGCCTCCATGTATAATATAGCAGCCAGCCTCCCAGGCCTCCATGTATAATATAGCAGCCAGCCTCCCCAGGCCTCCATGTATAATATAGCAGCCAGCCTCCCAGGCCTCCATGTATAATATAGCAGCCAGCCTCCCCAGACCTCCATGTATAATAATGCAGCTAGCCTCTCCAGGCCTCCATGTATAATAATGCAGCCAGCCTCCCCAGGCCTCCATGTATAATAATGCAGCCAGCCTCCCCAGGCCTCCATGTATAATAATGCAGCCAGCCTCCCCAGACCTCCATGTATAATAATGCTGCCAGCCTCCCCAGGCCTCCATGTATAATAATGCAGCCAGCCTCCCCAGGCCTCCATGTATAATAATGCAGCCAGCCTCCCCAGGCCTCCATGTATAATAATGCAGCCAGCCTCCCCAGGCCTCATGTATAATAATGCAGCCAGCCTCCCCAGGCCTCCATGTATAACAATGCTGCCAGCCTCCCCAGGCCTCATGTATAATAATGCTGCCAGCCTCCCCAGGCCTCCATCTATAATAATGCTGCCAGCCTCCCCAGGCCTCCATGTACAGTATCATGCAGCCTCCCCACCCCAGGCCTCCATGTACAGTATCATGCAGCCTCCCCACCCCAGGCCTCCATGTACAGTATCATGCAGCCTCCCCACCCCAGGCCTCCATGTACAGTATCATGCAGCCTCCCCACCCCAGGCCTCCATGTACAGTATCATGCAGCCTCCCCACCCCAGGCCTCCATGTACAGTATCAGGCAGCCTCCCCACCCCAGGCCTCCATGTACAGTATCAGGCAGCCTCCCCACCCCAGGCCTCCATGTACAGTATCATGCAGCCTCCCCACCCCAGGCCTCCATGTACAGTATCATGCAGCCTCCCCACCCCAGGCCTCCATGTACAGTATCATGCAGCCTCCCCACCCCAGGCCTCCATGTACAGTATCAGGCAGCCTCCCCACCCCAGGCCTCCATGTACAGTATCAGGCAGCCTCCCCACCCCAGGCCTCCATGTACAGTATCATGCAGCCTCCCCACCCCAGGCCTCCATGTACAGTATCAGGCAGCCTTCCCACCCCAGGCCTCCATGTACAGTATAATGCAGCCTCCCCACTCCAGGCCTCTGACCACCGTGTACTCACTTATATATATATAAAAAAAAAAGTACTCACCGCTCTCCTCCTTCCACTGCTGCTCTATCATGACGTCTCCTTGTTCCACTGCTGCTGTACTCCCTGCTTTCCTCCTTCCACTGCTGCTCATCCTCCCCTCTCCTCGTTCTCCCGGTGCTGCGGTCGGCGTCCTCCCTCCCTGCGCTCTGTGCACTCAGCACAGCAGTCGCACAGGAGTGACGTCACCGCGCAGACACAGGGGGAGAATGATGATGCAGAGCGGCGCCGGCCGCTCTATGCTTCATTATTACTGTGCGCGGTGACGGGGGAGGGGGGCCCCGGTGCCGCCGCTGACATCGGGCAGGAGGGCCCGGTGTTGGGGGCGGCAGCGGGTCATATAGTGGGCACGTGCACTGTGACAGATCAGCGCAGCTTCTCTCTCACTGAGAGGAGCTGGCTGCTGATCTGCCGGGTCCCCGCGGGCCCCAAACCGCCCGGGCCCGGTCGCGATGGCGACCGCTGCGACCGCGGTAGTTACGCCACTGGTCCCAATTAATTTGCACAGCACTGTAGGTCTCTTGTTAGGCTTCTGAGTATTTCTGACAGGCTCGGGTGTCAATCTAGCTATGGTCTCTTTGGTTCAGGCTTGCAGGAGTTAAGTTCTGCTAGCCTGATGATTGTCTCTGGAATCACATGTTGTGAGAGATCTATCACAGCTACTCCCTGCCCTTTTTAAGTAGGATTTCATCCTCCCACTCCGATTATAGCTCTTGCGATACCGATCCTTGTGCTGTGATGTTCCACTTTCTGGAAATCTTCTTTGCGTTATTTGGTGTATGGTGGAAATATTCGCGTTGTCTGTTTATTTCATCCCTGTTCTTTATTTCTCCCTGAGTATGTATTGTCTATACCTCTGTGTGTGCTTCCCATGAGTTTGAGTTTTGATTTTTCCCTGTCTGTCTTTTTGTGTGCATTTAAAAACTTCTGTCATGGTCCTCCCCGGGGGATAGGGGAGAGGAGGTATTACAGCAGGGCTGGCCAGGAGCAGGGTTAGGCTGGCAGGCCAGAACTCTTCACCATCAGAAGTGTCTCTCGGATAAGGGACATCTAGGGCCCCCTAGCTTGAGAGCCAGTCTATGAGTCCTGGTCCCCGGCTATCCTCTGATAGCACATGACAGTTGTACTCAGACTTGGTATTTTTTCTTCTGATTTTTTTTGGCAATATTTTGTGGAGGTGGGAGATGGTAGCACTTTTTTATACCTATAAATGAAAAAAAGGTATTTCTAAAGGATTGTTTTTGGAATTTTTTGGAAACCCTTAATTTTGTATATAAACTTTGTAAAATCTTTTTCCATGTTTCCAAAAATAATTTTTCTACAAACAAAAATTCCGGGAAAAAAAATACACTTAGTCAACAAATTAATTCAAAACACTTCCTATAGGACAAAATAATCCAGATGAAAAAAATGACTTCAAAAATATATCACTTTTGTTAGAAAAGAATTTCTTTATTTTTTTTTTAAAAAAATATTTTTATTAACAATAGATTAAAATAATATATAAAATAATGGAGCCTCCAATGCAAAAAAACACACACAAAAAAAGCTAATGGGAAGGATATGCAGGATAGTCACCCTAAAGCACTCCTGAAATAAGCAATACCACAAAAACACAAGAAAACAAGATTAGCTGCTTGTATTCCCTAGTTTTATATGGGTAACCAGGGTGTCAATACACCCTTAGTATAGTGAAGGAAAAAATTCATACACCAAATTAACCCACCAGAGACACTGCCTGTTAATAATCTGAATTCCTACAATACTAATAGCAATAGTGCCACAAATCAAAGGTGAATATAAACTGCATACCTGCACGTATCTAGTTCTTAATATGCTCTCCCAGCACTCCTCTAAAGCCCAACGCGCGTTTTGTACACATGACTTCCTCAGGGGGTGTGTCAGGAGGGTGAGAAAATGCCGTTAATTTATACTATAGTGAATTGGATAATGAGATCCTGCTGTGGCCCAACAGCGCATGCGTGATGACTGTGTAATCCGGCGCTGTGATCACCTGATCAATCCCTCATCATGTGATCGCCGAGTAACAAAAGGAAGTCAACAAAAGGAAACTCAGCTATGAGAGGAGACTAATGAGTTAAACAGAAATTCTGTTTGAAAATAGTAGAAATAAAATCATACAATTTACACCATTCTTTTCTAATGTCGCTATTAAGTTACAGTATTTTTGCATGGATAAAGTTCATTGCAAGCTCCTCTTTTTGCTGGTACAATGAGCAGAAATGCTGTGATGTATTAATCAAGAATTCTAGATGTAAAAAATAAAAGGTTGACAAGAAGTGAAAGTCGTGGAAGGTTTGTATTACCCTATCAATAAATCACATCTTAAAATCACCAGAATGTTCAGGATTTCACATTCTTTAGGACGTGAAAACATGACTTATCCCAAAAGAGAGAGACCAGTAAGATAAATGGAGGTGTTTAACATTCATATATAACATTTTTTCAGGTTTTATTGTGATGTAATGTGATAATTTATAGTTGGTGAGGTTAAATTGTTACGACCGTATACTAAATTTTGTAATTGAATATGTACCACAAGCTCGTTCCTGCAAAGGCGCAATAATGAAAAGTGACTGCATACATAGTAATATAATCAGAGTAATGGTTACATGCAAAGTCTGTCAAGCGAATTTTCTTCTAAAGGCCCCTTTACACACTGAGACTTTCAGCGATCCCACCAGCGATCCCAACCTGGCCGGGATCGCTACAAAGTCTCTGGTGAGTCTTTGGTGAGCTGTCAAACAGCCAAACCTGGCCAACGACGCAACAGCGATCCGGACCTGCAGAACGACCTAGCTAGTCAAACACTGGAAACGAGTGATGTGTCACAATATCTGTCAATCACTATTCTCTGTCAGTCGGTCTCTCCCTCTCGGTCTCTATTCTCTCTCTCTCGGTCCGTCACTATCTCTGTCCCTGTCTCACAGTCTGTCGGTCATTTTCCCCTCCTCTCTCATACTCACCGATCCCCGATCCCCGGTGCGGCGCTGCACGGCATTCACACTGCTGCGGCGGCTTTTACTATTTTGAAAAAGCCGGCCGCTCATTAAACAATTTCGTATTCCCTACTTTCCCCGCCCACAGGCGCCTATGATTGGTTGCAGTGAGACACGCCCCCACACTGAGTGACAGGTGTCTCACTGCACCCAATCACAGCAACCGGTGGGCGTGTCTATACTGTGCAGTGAAATAAATAATTAAATAATTAAAAAAAACGGCGTGCGGTCCCCCCTGTACTGTGATCTTTTCCCAGGTAGCCAGCACACCTATGGTTTCCCGCTACTTTATCTCAGGTAGTAAAGTTATAACCACTTCAAAAGGATTATCAATAATGAAGAGCAAGCACTAAAGTGCCCGGGTGCTCGTTACTCGAATCAGGCAGGGCGCACGCTCTGGTGGGTTCAACTCAAGTAAAGAGCATAATGGAAGTCAATTAGCATTGGGCAGTCCAGTTCTCAACCCACATAGAGCCTGCTAAAAAAGCATTTACGGGGAAGGATAGGCGGATGTGTTTTATTTTTTACATATCACATCCACACAAGTTGTTTTTACCCCCAGTGAGAGCCATTCAGAGACTGCAAGAGGCTCTCACTGGAGTGCGGACTCCCATCATTCACTGAAAGGAGCCAGCTCTTTATGTCAGATCATTTGTGAATGACATATCCGGGCACCCGCAATACTCTGCAGAGTACTGCGTGTACTAGAGCACTCTGATGCTAGATCGAGAACGCTCCCTCACCATTAATAATCATCGGTTTGCAGTGGTTACAGCTTTACCATCACATATAACAGTAAATTATTCATTGCCAAGTAAAATGTATTGCCCTATATGATATTGTGTCTAGAGTTGAGCGCGGTTCGTGGTTCGAGGTTCTCCAGTACTAGGCTCGAGTGATTTTGGGGCCTGTTCTAGATCGAACTAGAACTCAAGCTTTTTGCAAAAGCTCGATAGTTCTAGAAACGTTCGAGAACGGTGCTAGCAGCAAAAAAACAGCTAATTCCTAGCTTGGTTTCCGCTGTAATAGTGTAAGTCACTCTGTGAATCACACTATTATGACATTTCAGTGTATAGTGTGCGGGAACAGCGCCTTCAGATCACTGCTGTTTCTATAATGGCGATCGCCATTTTTTTTTTTTTCCCTTGTCTTCCTTCCCTAAGCGCGCGCGTGTAGTGGGGCGGGCCAGCATGTCAGCCAATCCCAGACACACACACACCTAAGTGGACTTTTAGCCAGAGAAGCAACGGCATGTGTGATAGGATGTCCATGTCACATGTCCCTGCATTATAAAACCGGACATTTTCCTCCAGGACGCCATTATCTCTTCTGCGTCTTTGGTGTCAGACATCACTGTCGCAGCTCCGTCCTCCTGAGTCCTATCGCCGATACAGCTGTATGCGCTCCATACACAGCGTTAGACAGCATAGGGATAGCACTTTCTATCAGTCCTTTTAAGGGCTGAAACCGGTAGGGTCAGAGCCATAGGTGACAGGTCCTGAAAACAGAGACAGCGTCTGTGTAGCCAAGGTCAGGGATTTCGTCGCTGCATTTCCCCATTAGGAGGGAATAGAAAGGCAGGCTTCCATTCCTCTACCCAGAGCCCCACAATCCTGGCACTGTACCCTCCTGTCCTCTGCACACTCCAACTCTTTTTAACTAAGCCATTATGCTAGCAAACAGTCAGTGTACCTAGTGGCATCCTAAATGTGGCTATTGGACTTTTGTGTAGTCACAGTAGTGCAAAGATATTTGAAGCACGTCTGCCTGCATTGCACACTCCAACTCTTTTTAACTAAGCCATTATACTAGCAAACACTCAGTGTACCTAGTGGCATCCTAAACGTGGCTATTGTACTTTTGTCTAGTCACACTATTGCAAAGATATTTGCATCACGTCTGCCTGCATTGCACACTCCAACTCTTTTTAACTAAGCCATTATACTAGCAAACAGTCAGTGTACCTAGTGGCATCCTAAACGTGGCTATTGTACTTTTGTCTATTCACACTATTGCAAAGATATTTGCAGCACGTCTGCCTGCATTGCACACTCCACCTTTTTTTAACTAAGCCATTATACTAGCAAACAGTCAGTGTACGTAGTGGCATCCTAAACGTGGCTATTGTACTTTTGTCTAGTCACACTATTGAAAAGATATTTGCATCACGTCTGCCGGCATTGCACACTCCAACTCTTTTTAACTAAGCCATTATACTAGCAAACAGTCAGTGTACCTAGTGGCATCCTAAACGTGGCTATTGTACTTTTGTCTATTCACACTATTGTAAAGATATTTGCATCACGTCTGCCTGCATTGCACACTCCAACTCTTTTTAACTAAGCCATTATACTAGCAAACAGTCAGTGTACCTAGTGGCATCCTAAACGTGGCTATTGTACTTTTGTCTATTCACACTATTGTAAAGATATTTGCAGCACGTCTGCCTGCATTGCACACTCCACCTTTTTTTAACTAAGCCATTATACTAGCAAACAGTCAGTGTACCTAGTGGCATCCTAAACGTGGCTATTGTACTTTTGTCTATTCACACTATTGTAAAGATATTTGCAGCACGTCTGCCTGCATTGCACACTCCAACTCTTTTTAACTAAGCCATTATACTAGCAAAGAGTAAGTGTACCTAGTGGCATCCTAAACGTGGCTATTGTACTTTTGTCTATTCACACTATTGTAAAGATATTTGCAGCACGTCTGCCTGCATTGCACACTCCAACTCTTTTTAACTAAGCCATTATACTAGCAAACAGTCAGTGTACCTAGTGGCATCCTAAACGTGGCTATTGTACTTTTGTCTAGTCACACTATTGAAAAGATATTTGCATCACGTCTGCCTGCATTGCACACTCCAACTCTTTTTAACTAAGCCATTATACTAGCAAACAGTCAGTGTACCTAGTGGCATCCTAAACGTGGCTATTGTACTTTTGTCTAGTCACACTAGTGTAAAGATATTTGCAGCACGTCTGCCTGCATTGCACACTCCAACTTTTTTTAACTAAGCCATTATACTAGCAAACAGTCAGTGTACCTAGTGGCATCCTAAACGTGGCTATTGTACTTTTGTCTATTCACACTATTGTAAAGATATTTGCAGCACGTCTGCCTGCATTGCACACTCCACCTTTTTTTAACTAAGCCATTATACTAGCAAACAGTCAGTGTACCTAGTGGCATCCTAAACGTGGCTATTGTACTTTTGTCTATTCACACTATTGTAAAGATATTTGCAGCACGTCTGCCTGCATTGCACACTCCAACTCTTTTTAACTAAGCCAGTATACTAGCAAACAGTCAGTGTACCTAGTGGCATCCTAAACGTGGCTATTGTACTTTTGTCTATTCACACTATTGTAAAGATATTTGCAGCACGTCTGCCTGCATTGCACACTCCAACTCTTTTTAACTAAGCCATTATACTAGCAAACAGTCAGTGTACCTAGTGGCATCCTAAACGTGGCTATTGTACTTTTGTCTAGTCACACTATTGCAAAGATATTTGCATCACGTCTGCCTGCATTGCACACTCCAACTCTTTTTAACTAAGCCATTATACTAGCAAACAGTCAGTGTACCTAGTGGCATCCTAAACGTGGCTATTGTACTTTTGTCTAGTCACACTAGTGTAAAGATATTTGCAGCACGTCTGCCTGCATTGCACACTCCAACTTTTTTTAACTAAGCCATTATACTAGCAAACAGTCAGTGTACCTAGTGGCATCCTAAACGTGGCTATTGTACTTTTGTCTATTCACACTATTGTAAAGATATTTGCAGCACGTCTGCCTGCATTGCACACTCCAACTTTTTTTAACTAAGCCATTATACTAGCAAACAGTCAGTGTACCTAGTGGCATCCTAAACGTGGCTATTGTACTTTTGTCTATTCACACTATTGTAAAGATATTTGCAGCACGTCTGCCTGCATTGCACACTCCAACTCTTTTTAACTAAGCCATTATACTAGCAAACAGTCAGTGTACCTAGTGGCATCCTAAACGTGGCTATTGTACTTTTGTCTATTCACACTATTGTAAAGATATTTGCAGCACGTCTGCCTGCATTGCACACTCCAACTCTTTTTAACTAAGCCATTATACTAGCAAACAGTCAGTGTACCTAGTGGCATCCTAAACGTGGCTATTGTACTTTTGTCTATTCACACTATTGTAAAGATATTTGCAGCACGTCTGCCTGCATTGCACACTCCAACTCTTTTTAAGTAAGCCATTATACTAGCAAACAGTCAGTGTACCTAGTGGCATCCTAAACGTGGCTATTGTACTTTTGTCTAGTCACACTATTGCAAAGATATTTGCATCACGTCTGCCTGCATTGCACACTCCAACTCTTTTTAACTAAGCCATTATACTAGCAAACAGTCAGTGTACCTAGTGGCATCCTAAACGTGGCTATTGTACTTTTGTCTAGTCACACTAGTGTAAAGATATTTGCAGCACGTCTGCCTGCATTGCACACTCCAACTCTTTTTAACTAAGCCATTATACTAGCAAACAGTCAGTGTACCTAGTGGCATCCTAAACGTGGCTATTGTACTTTTGTCTAGTCACACTAGTGTAAAGATATTTGCAGCACGTCTGCCTGCATTGCACACTCCACCTTTTTTTAACTAAGCCATTATACTAGCAAACAGTCAGTGTACCTAGTGGCATCCTAAACGTGGCTATTGTACTTTTGTCTATTCACACTATTGTAAAGATATTTGCAGCACGTCTGCCTGCATTGCACACTCCACCTTTTTTTAACTAAGCCATTATACTAGCAAACAGTCAGTGTACCTAGTGGCATCCTAAACGTGGCTATTGTACTTTTGTCTAGTCACACTAGTGCAAATCTATGTGCAGCACCTCTGCATGACACCCTCCTGCTCTGTTTTTAATAAGCTATAATGATAGCAAAAATACTGCCATTTAGTGGCATCATAGAACTGACTGTTGTATTCCATTATTGCCCCACTGGTGCCAAGCTATTTCTAGCACCTCTGCATGACACTCTCCTGCTCTGTTTTTAATAAGCTATAATGATAGCAAAAAATACTGCCATTTAGTGGCATCATAGAACTGGCTGTTGTATTCCATTATTGCCCCACTGGTGCCAAGCTATTTCTAGCACCTCTGCATGACACCCTCCTGCTCTGTTTTTAATAAGCTATAATGATAGCAAAAAATACTGCCATTTAGTGGCATCATAGAACTGGCTGTTTTATTCCATTAGTGCCCCACTAGTGCCAAGCTATTTCTAGCACCTCTACATGACACCCTCATGCACATTTTGCTACGCTAATGTTATAGCAAACTCATGGAATTCATTGCTGCATTTGATAATTCGGAGGGATAGAAAGTCAGGCTTCCTTTAGCTTTTCCTTCTGTTCATAGACAGCATCTCCAAGAGCAATTTCCCCTCCACGTCTAAGTGTGGAGAGGCAGCTACTGCGCATGCGTGTGCCGGTTTACCCCAGCTGCAGCCTAATTACAGTGTTTCGCCTAGTGAGTATGCTCAGCCTGACTGTGCTATTCCTGACGCTAAGTCTTCATTTCGGGATACAGCGCATGCTCCCACACTAAGTGTGAAAACCCTCTTTGCACAGGTGCTTGCATTACGTGCCGGGTCTAAGTCCTGTTTTGTGCCTAGACACCATGCTAAAGCTGATAGTCTTTTTTCAGCGACTGTATTTCATGCTACTGAGAATGCTCAGGCACTTACTGCATCAGAGACTAGGTCCGGTAATGAACTCTTTGGCCCTGCCCCTGATGTGGGGGGGCACATATAGAACACAGGGCATCAGGTGTCCTCCCAAATGGCTTGCAGAGGGCCACCCCTATGACTTGTCACCGCATTATTGATGGTCAGACGATGACTGGTGAGATGTTTGGGTCATGGCAGCCATGACGTCATCATTGAAGTTGCGTTTCCAAATAGGACGCTAGTTATGCCACTCATGACGTGTCACTCTACTTTTGTCTCCAGTAGGTGCATTGTGGTTCACCCTGGTTTGGGGCGGACCCAGGTTATAAAAGGGGCTGGAGCCAACAAGGAGGTGCGCAGTCTTCTATTATGCTCCGAAAGAGCACACTTCCATGTGTTGAACCCATTGCGGCTTTAGGCCAGAGGTAGGCAAGGATAGGGTGTCGATGCAGGCCACCACCACAGTTGGTAACGCAGAACGGTTAAGACCAGCTCCTGTCCTACCAGTCCTGCTTGTGCAGCCCAGTGGCATTAACAGGCCTGCTGCTGCTGATGCGCCTGCTGTCTACAGGTGTGCCCCTACGCACACGGTCAGCGTACTCAATGGCCCCTGTGTTGTTAACAGGGAGTTCCTGGGCTGGGTGGGCATGTGGACCCTGTGACGCTAACAGGGCTCACAGTCTCCAGATCCGAATGGCGTCTAACTCGGTTCAGGCTACTATTAGTTTCATAGCCACACAGCTCTGTATCCTCCACCAAACCTTCCAGTTGCCAACCTCTCCTTTTCCAACTGGGAGCACGGTGGACACTGACTGCTGATGGGGATATATACCTTTCTCTTTCTTTTCTTATTAATTTTCGTTATATAGCGGTAACATAGTATATACCACTTTATCCAAATCTGCCAGTCCCACTGTAACAGATGGTGTTTCTTCAGCAAATGTTACTGTTGCTTAACCACCAAATCCACGGACCAAAACTTTTTTCCCCTTTCCAACACACCTGTTCCCCTTTCCACCAGCATCTGTCCTTTTTCAACTCATTTTGGTATATGACCAAAAGTGCAACTGTGCAGGGACACCGTACTCAACACCATCTCAGCACAGCAGCCAGCCCTCGGTCCCTCCCTCAGATGTGGACAAGTAAAAGACCATTTCCTCCTATGCATGACAAAGCGTTGAGATTCACTCTGTGCAGCACTGGTGTTTAGTGGAAAAGTAGATCTAAGATTGCGTACCACATTCTGCAGATACTCCTGTATACGTGCGTCCATTTCTATGGCAGGAATTATTTTGCCAAATTTTGTCTTGTACCGGGGATCTAACAGTGTGGCAACCCAGTATTCTGGATTACTTTGAATTTGTACAATCCGAGGGTCATGTTGTAGGTAGTGCAGCAAGAAGCCGCTCATGTGTCTTGTGCATCCAGGAGGACCAAGTCCTTGGTGTGTTGGTGGCAGAGAGGTGAGAATCGTGCCTCCTTCCTCTGCCCTCTCCCCACAACCTCGCACAACCGAAATGTGAGCAAGCTCTCACTCATCTGCTGAGTCTTACATGCCCATCGCCAGTTCGTCCTCCATTTCTTCCTGGGCTCCTGCACCTTCCTCAACACTTTTTGCTGATACTATGCGCCCTTGTTAATCCCTCTCCCTCACCATGACTGCCGCATAGGTGCCGCTGACCATCTGGACCTCGTAGATCTTGTTATCCCTTCCGCATATGACTCCTCCTGTACTTCCTCCCCTTCCTCTTGTCCCAACACCTGACTCCGAATAATAATTACAGTGTGCTCCATCATGTAGATGACCAGAATTGTCACGCTGAGAATGACATTGCCAGTGCTAAACATCTTCGTCGACATTTCAAAACTGTGTAGCAGGGTGCATAGGTCCTTGATCTGACACCACTCCAGCAGCGTGATCTGCACCACCTCTGGATCAAGTTATCCCAGGCTATATGTCATACCGTATTTCAGCAGGGCTCTGCGGTGCTGCCACACACGCTGCAACATGTGCAGATTCCAATTCCTGCGTGTCGGAACATCGCATTTCAGGCGTTTAACCACCAGACCTAAAGACTTCTGTAGCGACAAAAGTTGTTGAGCTGCTGTGTGCGCACGATGGAAGTGAGCACATAGCGAGCGTGCACGCTGCACAAGGCCATGTAGGCCGTGATGGTGTTTTAAAAATTGCTGGAGAATTAGGTTCAACACGTGAGCCATACAAGGCACGTGTGTCACATTGCCCTGACGATGGCCCGCAGCCAGGTTTGCATCATTGCCGCACACGGCTATTAAGTCACCAACGGAGTCCGCTCCGTCAATTTGTACTCCGGTCGCCAGGTGACAACGTGTTCCTTTCATGAATAGTGCTGATGATGGGAGAGGAGTCGATGCCAGCGGCGCAGGTGGACGCAGGTTATGCTCACCCACTGGGCTGCATTACCTTGACAGATGCAGAATCTCTGGCTGAATGTAGCTGGTGGGTATCTCACAGATGAAATACCATCATTCAGCTACAACCAATGGGAAGACACCACACCCTTTTTTATGCCCATCCTGTCTGCAGACCACTGCCAGACATAGCTATGAACCTCTGGTTAATTTTACCCCCAGTTCAGTTTTATGATTTTGTGTGCTTGTTACCTGACTACTTTTCCTGCTTGCTGTTTATGTACCTTGTTGGCCGATCCGCATTTCACCTCTGCTTGTTTTCTGATTAAGTCCTGGCCGTCCCATTCTGTTCCTGTTCCTCAATTAATGTTTTGACCCTGCCTGACTACTATTCTCTGGAACTGCAGCCTTCCACAGGTATTAATCACCTTGGGCCCTGTGCAATTCCTAATCCCTGTATAGGGGTTAAAGGGTTTCAGGGTTCTAGGGTGTGAAGATGTAATTTACCCTCTCACTGTATATGCTGTACAGATTCCTATTTCAAGCTGGGTTCTTTGTCTTATTTGAACTACGTCTGTGTACATTTCTATTGTTGTAGGTAATCACCCCCTAAAATGCAAGGTTATATCCTCTTGAGGCACTTCCATCCCTGGGAGTAGGGGGAGGTGGGCCTAGAGTCCAACTAGTGTAAACTCTGCTTACCTGGGAGATTCAGGCAGAGTGAGCTGAAACTTGAAGGGAGCAGGAGCTCCAGCCTGTGTGGCTGTGGACACGGACGGAGCTAGGCCTGTGTGGCGGCCCGTGGGATTGTGTGGAACTGTTTGGACTACTGTAAGGACGATTGCTTTGTAATCCGGTCCGAGGATTGTCGGGAAGGGCCCCCGAATCTGTTTTACGTGGACTTATCGTGTGCTGTTCCAGTGTTCTTGTGAATAAACCTGTTGGATCGTTCCTCGGCCTGTTGTCTCTCCTTGCTCTGCTGTACACGCCCGTCACAAACTGGTTGGCAGCGCTGGGATCAGAGCAGAAGGAATGGAGGACAATGGCTCAACATCAGGAACCAGCACTGCAGAGTACAAGACCTGGACTTTGGGGAGCCTGCAATCAAAGGCCCGTGAAGTAGGAGTTCGTTTCAAAGGACTCTCCAAGGAGCAGCTGATTGAGGCGCTAGAAGGAGTCTGCTCGCAAAATGACGTGGAGGAAGGATCCTCACAGCAAAGGGAGGAAAGACGGGAGCTGGAGGTAAATACCCAAAAAAGTCAATGGATTGTGTGGTACAAGGAAAAGATGGCACTGCTTGGAGATGAGGCCACCATAGAAGATAAGAGGGAGGCCATGCGTGGAGCTGAAGAGAAGGAGCGCAGGATGGAGGAGATGGCATTGCTGGATAAGCAGCTCGCTGTGGAAGCCGCGAGAGGTTCCAGACAGACTGTAACCCCAGCACCCATCATGAGGGAACTTCCCAGGGTGTCCCGCAAAGACTTTAAGCCGTTTAATGAGGCTGCAGGCGACATTGAGGGCTTCTTCCAGGACTTTGAGCATTAGTGTCGATTAATGGAAGTCCCGGACAGGGAGCGTGTCCGGCATCTGGTTGGGCTCCTAGAGGGGGGAGCTGCTGAAGCCTATAGAGCTATGGACCCTCGGTGGAACTGTGAGTATGCGGATATTAAACAGACTATTCTAGAACATTATGCTGTGACCCCAGACACTTACAGGACTCAGTTCCGTGCTTTAGCCTGTGATGGGGAAGTGTCTTTTAAGATATATGCTCATAGACTCAAACAAATATGTAATCGCTGGCTGGAGGCAGAGGAGGCCTTATCTTGGGAGACCTTCCTGCCGGTCATCCTAAAAGAACAATTCTTTGCCCAGTGCCCCGCTGAGATCCGGGAATGGGTGCGTGAGAGAAAACCAGCGACAGTGGAGGAAGCTGCTGCTCTCGCTGATGAGGCTCTCACCATCAAGCCTCAGTGGAGGGTTCTGTTGGAGGATGGAGAGACGCCTAACAGCTCCACAACACCGGATGCCCCCAGTTATTCTGTCCCCATTGTTCCCCGTTCCTCTAAGCCACCACATGTTGATACCCGTGTTAATGTGCCTCCAGTTGCTTCTACTGCACTTTCTGGAATACGCCGGGGAGAGGAAGTAACAGAGCGCAGGTGTTATGTTTGTAGGCATCCCGGGCATTTGCAGGCCTCATGCCCAGCCAGGCCATGGAGGAATCATCCTCAAACCCCTACAGCACCTTCAGGTGGGAGCCGGCCTCCAAGTTCCCCTACCCCTTACCCAAGAGGACGCCTTGGATGGAGGGAGACCCAGCTCAGATGCTATCAATGTGGACAGCCAGGGCATCGGCAAGTCTCCTGCCCAGCTGTTCAAATGTGGACTGATCCTGCGCCCAATCGGATTGTTAATTATTTACAGCCCAGCGCCATGGAGGAAGATGTGGCACCGCTATGTGAGGACTGGCCTAGTGACTCAGCCCCCCATGTTGCACCACCAGGAGTTTACGGGGTGCGACCTGCAGTTATGACGACTTCTGCTCATCGAGGTAAGCACTTGCAGGAGGTTGTGCTGGATGGACAGAGACTTGTTGGATTTTGTGACTCGGGTGCTTTCCTCACACTGGCTGATCCCCGAGTGGTTCGGCCTGAGGCAATCCATAGAGGACCTGGGATTGTCATTGAACTGGCTGGTGGACAATGGAGGACTATTCCCACAGCCACTGTGGATCTGAACTTTGGTTTTGGGGTCCGGCGATGTGTGGTTGGGGTGATGGGTGGTCTGCCTGCAGCTGTTCTCCTGGGCAATGATGTGGGAGAGCTACGATGCCAATTCGTGGCTGCATGAAGCCACATGTAAGTAACGCTCTGCCTGTGTGTACTTAACCAGTGACCTGTAGAGGTCCCTAGTACGTACACAAGTTGGGAGGGGGAGGGATTGTGAAGATGTAATTTACCCTCTCACTGTATATGCTGTACAGATTCCTATTTCAAGCTGGGTTCTTTGTCTTATTTGAACTACGTCTGTGTACATTTCTATTGTTGTAGGTAATCACCCCCTAAAATGCAAGGTTATATCCTCTTGAGGCACTTCCATCCCTGGGAGTAGGGGGAGGTGGGCCTAGAGTCCAACTAGTGTAAACTCTGCTTACCTGGGAGATTCAGGCAGAGTGAGCTGAAACTTGAAGGGAGCAGGAGCTCCAGCCTGTGTGGCTGTGGACACGGACGGAGCTAGGCCTGTGTGGCGGCCCGTGGGATTGTGTGGAACTGTTTGGACTACTGTAAGGACGATTGCTTTGTAATCCGGTCCGAGGATTGTCGGGAAGGGCCCCCGAATCTGTTTTACGTGGACTTATCGTGTGCTGTTCCAGTGTTCTTGTGAATAAACCTGTTGGATCGTTCCTCGGCCTGTTGTCTCTCCTTGCTCTGCTGTACACGCCCGTCACATAGGGGTCCTGCTTGGTGAGTGGCTTCCCTCTAGTCTATCATTAACAGCCCATCTGAGTGTGTGGATCAAGGAAGGCGTTACACCGTGCTCTCTGCAGAAGGCCATGTGGGCCAGGATAGTGCTTTAAAAATTGCTGGACAACCAGGTTCAACACGTGAACCACACAAGGCATGTGTGTCACATTGTCACAACGAAGGGCCGCACCCATGTTTGCATCATTGTCGCACCCGGCCTTCCCTGGCTGCTGGTTGAGTGGAGACAACCATTGATGAAACTCGGTATCCAGAGCTAACCGTCCACAACTTCTCAGCGGTGTGACTCACATTTCCCATACATTTCAAAGTAAAACTTTGACCGCCTGATGGCATTGAGCTCTGCTGCCAGCATAGTAAGGAGGTGTGTGGTAGTCCTTGTGCGCAGTTACAAGGAAGGGTGGCCTGACCACACAGGGTTTGCGCCAAGGTGGAGGACCCACACGAGGTTGAAGAGGCAGAAGCAGTGTATTAACTTCTACATACAGAAGAAGGATTGAAACAACTCGTGGGGACGGCAAGACTTGTACAGCAGACCCTTCTCCATCTCTCCCCACAGTAACCCATTGCCCAGTCAGCGACATGTAATGACCCTGTCTATGCTTACTGGTCCAAGTATCTGTGTTGAAATGCACCCTGTTGCACACAGAGTTTCTCAAGGAAGTGGTGATGTTGTGTGCGACATGCTGGTGTAGCGCGGGCATGCTTTTCTTGGAGAAGCAGTGGTGATTGGGCATCTGGTACTGGGGCACAGCGACAGACATAAGGTCTCTAAAATCCTGTGTGTCCACTAGGCGGAAAGGCAGCATTTTGGTAGCCAACAGCTTACAGAGGGATAGAGTCAACCTCTTAGCTTTGTCATGGGTCGCAGGAAGTGGCCTTTTATTTGACCACATCTGAGGGACAGAGATCTGGCTGCTGTGTGTAGACGGTGTTGAGTAGGGTGTCCCTGGAAAAATGCAGGTTTGTGAGGAAAGTGCAGGCGGAGACATGATGTTGCCTTCATCCAACGTTGGTGCTATCGATGTCTGAGAGAGCTGTACACACTCACTTGTTTCCCCTTACAAAACAACTGACGACCTACCAAGCAAACTGCCTGTTGCGGTTACAGTGGTGGAAGTTGTGGGTGGAAAAACAGGTGTGACAGCTGTCCCCACAGTCCTAGAAGATGACGAGCGCGCGGATGCACTGGAAGGGGCAGGCGGTGGATGGTTCGCTCCGCTAGGCCGCATTGCAGCACGGTGAGCTTCCCACCGGGCCATATGATATTTATTCATGTGACGATTCATGGAAGAAGTTGTCAAACTGCTGAGGTTTTGACTTCTACTAAGAGAACCATGACAAATTTTACAGATCACATAATTTGGGTGATCTTTTTCTATGTCAAAAAAGGACCAGGCTAGGCAAGGCTTAGAGGCCATGCGACCTGTTGATCCACCCCGAATAATGCTCAGAGGCAGAGTGGTGGCTGAGGATGCAGTTGTAGACGTGCTACCAGTGCTCCGACTGTGTCCAGGAAGGCGCAAGGTAACTTCGTCGTCGGTTGCATCCTCCTCAACCGCCTCTGTTGACCTCCTCGAGTGTCTGACTGTGGGTTGACAGTAGGTGGGATCTAGAACTTCATCATCAATTGTTGTGTTTGCACTCCCCTCCCCCTCAGACCGAGCCTCTTCTTGCCCTGACCGAATATTTAAGTTGTCATCCCAATCGGGTATCTGCGTCTCATCTTCATCAGTATGTTCCTCATTTTCTATAACCACAGGTGTTGGAAAGGCAGCATTTTGGTAGCCAACAGTTTGCAGATGCTGAAAGTCAACCTCCAAGCCATGTCATGCCCTTCTAAAAGCATGTAAAACACAGCGAGGGGACTCCAACCACAGTCTCCCTTGTTTCCACTAACTGGGCCACACACACCCCACTTGCCTGGGATCGGTTGAGCCCCCTTTTGAAAAAGAAAAAGATGCTTTGCATGAAGCACTCTCAAAAATACGCGTGCCTTTCCCGTCCCCTGGCTGACCCAGGGGAAGAAAAGTCCTCTGAGAGCCATAACTTGTTCATCTTGGTTCTTTTAGAGACACTGCGAGGGGACTCCAACCACAGTCTCCCTCGTTTCCACTAACTGGGCCACACACACCCCACTTGACTGGCATCGGTTGAGCCCCCTTTTGAAAAAGAAAAAGATGCTTTGCATGAAGCACTCTCAAAAATACGCGTGCCTTTCCCGTCCCCTGGCTGACCCAGGGGAAGAAAAGTCCTCTGAGAGCCATGACTTGTTCATCTTGGTTCTTTTAGAGACACAGCGAGGGGACTCCAACCACAGTCTCCCTCGTTTCCACTAACTGGGCCACACACACCCCACTTGACTGGCATCGGTTGAGCCCCCTTTTGAAAAAGAAAAAGATGCTTTGCATGAAGCACTCTCAAAAATACGCGTGCCTTTCCCGTCCCCTGGCTGACCCAGGGGAAGAAAAGTCCTCTGAGAGCCATGATTTGTTCATCTTGGTTCTTTTAGAGACACAGCGAGGGGACTCCAACCACAGTCTCCCTCGTTGCCACTAATTGGGCCACACACACCCCTCTTGACTGACATCAGTTGATGCCCCTTTTCAAAATGAAAAAGATGCTTTGCATGAAGCACTCTCAAAAATACGCGTGCCTTTCCTGTCCCCTGGCTGACCCAGGGGAAGAAAAGTCCTCTGAGAGCCATGACTTGTTCATCTTGGTTCTTTTAGAGACACAGCGAGGGGACTCCAACCACAGTCTCCCTCGTTTCCACTAACTGGGCCACACACACCCCACTTGACTGGCATCGGTTGAGCCCCCTTTTGAAAATGAAAAAGATGCTTTGCATGAAGCACTCTCAAAAATACGCGTGCCTTTCCCGTCCCCTGGCTGACCCAGGGGAAGAAAAGTCCTCTGAGAGCCATGACTTGTTCATCTTGGTTCTTTTAGAAACACAGCGAGGGGACTCCAACCACAGTCTCCCTCATTTCCACTAAATGGGCCACACACACCCCACTTGACTGGCATCAGTTGACCCAATTTTCAAGATGAAAAAGATGCTTTGCATGAAGCACTCTCAAAAATACGCGTGCCTTTCCCGTCCCCTGGCTGACCCAGGGGAAGAAAAGTCCTCTGAGAGCCATGACTTGTTCATCTTGGTTCTTTTAGAGACACAGCGAGGGGACTCCAACCACAGTCTCCCTCGTTTCCACTAACTGGGCCACACACACCCCACTTGACTGGCATCGGTTGAGCCCCCTTTTGAAAAAGAAAAAGATGCTTTGCATGAAGCACTCTCAAAAATACGCGTGCCTTTCCCGTCCCATGGCTGACCCAGGGGAAGAAAAGTCCTCTGAGAGCCATGACTTGTTCATCTTGGTTCTTTTAGAAACACAGCGAGGGGACTCCAACCACAGTCGCCCTCGTTTCCACTAAATGGGCCACACACACCCCACTTGACTGGCATCAGTTGACCCAATTTTCAAGATGAAAAAGATGCTTTGCATGAAGCACTCTCAAAAATACGCATGCCTTTCCCGTCCCCTGGCTGACCCAGGGGAAGAAAAGTCCTCTGAGAGCCATGACTTGTTCATCTTGGTTCTTTTAGAAACACAGCGAGGGGACTCCAACCACAGTCTCCCTCGTTGCCACTAAATGGGCCACACACACCCCACTTGACTGGCATCAGTTGACCCAATTTTCAAGATGAAAAAGATGCTTTGCATGAAGCACTCTCAAAAATACGCCTGCCTTTCCCGTCCCCTGGCTGACCCAGGGGAAGAAAAGTCCTCTGAGAGCCATGACTTGTTCATCTTGGTTCTTTTAGAAACACAGCGAGGGGACTCCAACCACAGTCTCCCTCGTTTCCACTAAATGGGCCACACACACCCCACTTGACTGGCATCAGTTGACCCAATTTTCAAGATGAAAAACATGCTTTGCATGAAGCACTCTCAAAAATACGCGTGCCTTTCCCGTCGCCTGGCTGACCCAGGGGAAGAAAAGTCCTCTGAGAACCATGACTTGTTCATCTTGGTTCTTTTAGAGACACAGCGAGGGGACTCCAACCACAGTCTCCCTCGTTTCCACTAACTGGGCCACACACACCCCACTTGACTGGCATCGGTTGAGCCCCCTTTTGAAAAAGAAAAAGATGCTTTGCATGAAGCACTCTCAAAAATACGCGTGCCTTTCCCGTCCCCTGGCTGACCCAGGGGAAGAAAAGTCCTCTGAGAGCCATGACTTGTTCATCTTGGTTCTTTTAGAGACACAGCGAGGGGACTCCAACCACAGTCTCCCTCGTTTCCACTAACTGGACCACACACCCCACTTGACTGGCATCGGTTGAGCCCCCTTTTGAAAAAGAAAAAGATGCTTTGCATGAAGCACTCTCAAAAATACACGTGCCTTTCCCGTCCCCTGGCTGACCCAGGGGAAGAAACGTCCTCTGAGAGCCAAGATTTGTTCATTTTGGTTCTTTTAGAAACACAGCGAGGAGACTCCAACCACAGTCTCCCTCATTTCCACTAACTGGGCCACACACACCCCACTTGACTGGCATCGGTTGAGCCCCCTTTTGAAAAAGAAAAAGATGCTTTGCATGAAGCACTCTCAAAAATACGCGTGCCTTTCCCGTCCCCTGGCTGACCCAGGGGAAGAAAAGTCCTCTGAGAGCCATGACTTGTTCATCTTGGTTCTTTTAGAAACACAGCGAGGGGACTCCAACCACAGTCTCCCTTGTTTCCACTAAATGGGCCACACACACCCCACTTGACTGGCATCAGTTGACCCAATTTTCAAGATGAAAAAGATGCTTTGCATGAAGCACTCTCAAAAATACGCGTGCCTTTCCAGTCCCCTGGCTGACCCAGGGGAAGAAAAGTCCTCTGAGAGCCATGTCCACATTGTCAGTGGACATACACGTGTGCTTATCTGCCAGCAGACCCCCAGCAGCACTGAAGACAGGTTCCGAGAGAACGCTGGCTGCAGGACACGACAAGATCCCCAAGGTGTACGTGGCGAGCTCACGCAATTTATCCAGATTGGAAGCCTAAAATGAGCAGGGCTCAAGTTGCACATTAATGGAATCGATGTTTCCTTGCATATACTCATATATCTGTGTGTCCTCCTCTTTTTCCTTGTCCAGCTGTTTTGTTTTCGCATGAGTATATGTCCTTGTCACTTTCCCATGTGTTGTGAGTTGTTTGTCACCTTTTGGACACCTTTGAGGGTGTTTTCTAGGTGTTTTTCTGTGTTTGTGATTGCCTGCCATTGTTTCCTATGCAGTTCGAGTTCGGTTCGTCGAACGTTCGACGAGCCGAATTCGAACGGGACCTCCGTTCGGCGAACCGACCTCGAGCCGAACCGGGACCGGTTCGCTCATCTCTAATTGTGTCTCCAACCACCAAGTGCAAATATTCAGCAGGAAATATAGACATGGCTACATTTAGGCTATGTGCACATGCTGCGGATATACCGCGGATTTTACCGCGGATTTGCCGTGGATTTGCTGCAGAAAATGTGTTCAACATTTTTGCAGTCATTCCCCAGCAAAACCTATGGGTATTAAAAAAATACTGTGCACACACTGCGTTTTTATACCTGCGGATTGATCCGTGGAATTTCTGCTGCGGAATTAATGTGCATGTTAGATAATGGTAAAAGAATGCAGGAACCAACCCGCGGAAAAACCACTGCAAAACCACAGCAAAGATGTGTCAGAAACACGTCAAATCGCGGCAAAAATGTGGGTGCGGTTTTACCGCGGTTTTTATCACGGGTGCAGTATTCTGCCAGAGGGTGCAGATTTTTCTTAAGAAAAGTCCACTTTCTAGTGCGCACATAGCCTAAGGGTTTGCTCACAATAGCATATAAAAATTTGGTCCCATTCTCATCCAGAAAAGTTGGACTCCTGAAATCCATTTGGTATTCCATATTGCCAACTGTCCAGAAGTTCCAGGACAATCAGTAAAAATAAGGCACTTTTTTGCCCTGTCTGTAAAATTTTATTAAGGTAGCAATGATTTTTTTGAAGCTGAATGAGTTTATACTGATTTTTCTTACTGTAATTATCATCATTTTGCAGTTTACAGTGAATGCAGCTAATGTCTTTAAGCTGAAGAGATGGATCATTTATAATCATAATGATTTATTACAGTTTTCTAATGTGTCCATAAAAATTATTGACTGTCAATGATTTTTTTCATGAGCTGTCCATAAAAATTAAAATGTCAAGTTGGCGTCCCTGTTTCATATGTCATGTAAGGTGGGCTTTACACGTTGCGACATCGCTAGCATCGGCTAGCGATGTCCAGCGCGATAGTACCCGCCCCCGGCGCACATGCGATATCTGGTGATCGCTGCCGTAGCGAACATTATCGCTATGGCAGCTTCACATGCACATACCTTGTCGGCGACGTCACGGTGACTGCCGAAAAAATCTCTCCTTCAAGAGGGAGCTGCGTTCGGCGTCACCGCGATGTCACTAAGCGGCCGGCCAATAGAAGCGAAGGGGCGGAGATGAGCGGGATATAACATCCCGCCCACCTCCTTCCTTCCGAATTGATGGTGGAGGCAGGTAAGGAGATGTTTGTCGCTCCTGCAGCTTCACACACAGCGATGTGTGGAGCTGCAGGAACAATAAACAACATCGTATCTGCAGCTGGAGCGACATTATGGAAATGAACGATGTGACACAGATCAGCGATTTTTGACTGTTTTGCGCTCTTTCATCGTCACTCCTAGGATTTACACATTGCGATGTCGCTACCGGCGCCGGATGTGCGTCACAACAACCGTGACCCCGACGATATAGCGGTAGCGATGTTGCAACGTGTGAAGTACCCCTAAGGCTATGTGCGCACGTTGCGTATTTGCATGCAGTTACGCTGCGATCTGCACCGCAGCATAACTGCATGCGTCCTGCGTCCCCAGCATAATCTATGAAGATTATGCAGGAGACGTGCCCACATGGCGTATTAGAGCGCAGCGCTTCAGCTGCTGCCCGAAGCGCGTGTTCTAAGAAGTGACATGTCACTTCTTTCCTGCGCTCTGCATGCAGTCTTTGCCTCTGCATAGGCTTTTTTTTTTTCATTACGGACTCTTTCTGCAGCGATTTGAAGCGCACGTGTGCTGTTCAAATTGCTGCAGAAAAACGCTACGTGCGCACATAGCCTCAGTGCTATGCAAGTGTGCAATTTTTTTCTCATCTAGCATCCATATGCCATTCGTAAGACATGCATTTTTTTTCGCAGTAACTATTATTCAACAGTCATTAGAGGACCATTTACAGTGGTCTATGCTACAGAATGGTATTGTATCCGTAAACTTCAAATGTCATAGAAATGGTCCTTGTGACATCTGTTTTATTTTCTCAAACCCATTGACTTCAATTGGATACTCTTGTCCATTTTACGATACCCGATTATAGCTGAGGAAACACTCACAGATCTGCTCTGCCTCATTGAAAAATAGTAGCCTTTGTCTGCTTTCCTTTGCCTGTCTGTCAAAATGAGCTGCTTCTTGACTTTGCTTTCTTTTGCCAACTGGTTGCTATCTCGATGCTTTGGTGAGAGTTACCCAGTAAGCGGAGTTTGTATGAGGCATCGCCTATTCTAGCTGTATCCACTAGTTTGGCAAAGGAGCACAAGAGGACACTTCCAGCACATGTACGTGGTGAGTTCAGGCATCATCCAGAGGAGTTTTATGTCTACTGCCACATGAGTATATCAACGTGTCTGTTGGAGGTCTGACTTGGAATTACATTCCAAAATACAAACATGTGGAGGTATATTTTGCCAGGGGAGTGACTTTTTAGTTTTTGATGCCATTTTTTTCTTCCTTCTTTTTTTTCTTTCTTCTTTTTTTCTTCTGTGGTTTTATTCTATATAGAGGTACGCCTACAGATATGAGTACACTAGTAAGATATGACTATGATATGACTAACAAATTGTATGTATAATTTTTTTTTTTTTTTTTACCTTTTTCTGACTAATTTTTTTCCCTATAATTTTCCACTCTAGGTTTCTGTCCACCGGACTATTATATGCCGGGTTACATCTTGCATTCCTGCATGGCAAGTTCACAATTTCTGCAATAGTTCGGGCAACCTGTACTGAAATCTGGAACCGACTCCATAATTCTGTAATGCCGGAGCCAAAGAAACAGGACTGGGAACGGATAACCAATGAATCTACATACATCATAATCAGTTGTGTCTGTCCACCTATTCCGGCATGCACCGCGCCACTGTCAGTGGCGCAGGCGCAGTGACATGCACGTTACCGCAGCTTCCGGTAAGTCACCAATGCTGTGGCCACAATGCTCCAGCTTCCAGGTCCTCACTACACACAGACACAGACACACACAGACACACACACACACACCAGTGAGTACATATACATGCATAGTAGACACACATGCCACATGGCATCCTCCGATAACCAGTCTGATTCTGCACCGAGCACATATGCACACATACATGTATACACTGAACACACACACCTGGTTACTCACCTGTCCCCAGTGATGCGGTCCCCGGCACTGAAGTCTCCAGCGCTGCTACGGCTTCCAGCTCCTCAGTGGACTGAATATTCAGTGAGAAGAATGAGCGGTGGTCAGGAGCGGAAAGCAGCAAAGCCAAACATCATCGCTGGAGAGAGGTAAATAAAGACACATGTGTTCTCCGGGGGAGGGGGAGAAAGAATACACACACACATATACACACACTCCACCTACACACAGCGTACAGCCATATACACACATATAAACACACAGACACCACCTACGCTCAGACATATACACAGATGCCACCGACACACAATGTACAGCCATATACACACACATATACACAGACGCCACCTACACACTACATACAGCCATACACACACACATATACACACACAGAAGCCACCTACACACAGTGTAAAACCATATACACACACATATACACAGGTGCCACCTACACACAGCGTACAACCATATACACATATACACAGACGTCACGTACATAGCCATATGCACAGACAACAGTACACACAGCGTACAGCTGTATACACACATATACACAGACGACACGTACAAACAGCGTACAGCTACAGTATATACACAAACATATACACAGATGACATGTGCACACAGCATACAGCCATATATAAACACACACATACACACAGATGACACGTGCACACAGCGTACACCCATATATACACTCACATATACACAGACGACACGTACACACAGCATACCGCCATATATACATACACATATACATAGACGGCATGCACACATAGCGTACGTACAGCCATATACACACACATGTACACTACACCTCCCAGTATGTTCATGTTAAATAACTACAGGAGGGAACTACACCTCCCAGCATGTCCATGTTATATAACTACGAGAGAGAACTACACCTCCCAGCATGTCCATGTTATAGGATTACAGGAGGGAACAACTCTCTTTATGTCCATGTTCTATAATTACAGTATAGAACTACAACTCCCAGCATGTCCATGTTATAGAATTACAGCAGGAACTACAACTCCCAGCATGTCCATGTTCTATAATTACAGGAGAGAACTACACCTCCCAGCATGCCCATGCTATATAACTACAGGAGGAAACTACACCTCCCAGCATCTCAATGTTCTAGAATTACAGGAGGGAACTACAACTCCCACTATGTCCATGTTATATAACTACAAGAGAGAACTACACCTCACAGCACGTCCATGTTGAAGAAACAGGACAGAGACTAATGCGGGCGTCACACGGTACGATCTATCGTGCAATCGCACGAGCGATCGTACCCGCCCCCATCGTTTGTGCGTCACGGGCAAATCGTTGCCCTTGCCGCACAAAGTCGTTAAACCGCCGTCACACGTACTTACAGTTAGGTCCAGAAATATTTGGACAGTGACACAAGTTTTGTTATTTTAGCGGTTTACAAAAACATGTTCAGAAATACAATTATATATATAATATGGGCTGAAAGTGCACACTTCCAGCTGCAATATGAGAGTTTTCACATCCAAATCGGAGAAAGGGTTTAGGAATCATAGCTCTGTAATGCATAGCCTCCTCTTTTTCAAGGGACCAAAAGTAATTGGACAAGGGACTCTAAAGGCTGCAATTAACTCTGAAGGTGTCTCCCTCGTTAACCTGTAATCAATGAAGTAGTTAAAAGGTCTGGGGTTGATTACAGGTGTGTGGTTTTGCATTTGGAAGCTGTTGCTGTGACCAGACAACATGCGGTCTAAGGAACTCTCAATTGAGGTGAAGCAGAACATCCTGAGGCTGAAAAAAAGAAAAAATCCATCAGAGAGATAGCAGACATGCTTGGAGTAGCAAAATCAACAGTCGGGTACATTCTGAGAAAAAAGGAATTGACTGGTGAGCTTGGGAACTCAAAAAGGCCTGGGCGTCCACGGATGACAACAGTGGTGGATGATCGCCGCATACTTTCTTTGGTGAAGAAGAACCCGTTCACAACATCAACTGAAGTCCATTGAAGTCCAGGCTTTCAATGGCACTGGGTCACTTGTGTTTATTGATGACATAACAGCAGACAAGAGTAGCCGGATGAATTCTGAAATGTACCGGGATATACTTTCAGCCCAGATTCAGCCAAATGCCGCAAAGTTGATCGGACGGCGCTTCATAGTACAGATGGACAATGACCCCAAGCATACAGCCAAAGCTACCCAGGAGTTCATGAGTGCAAAAAAGTGGAACATTCTGTAATGGCCAAGTCAATCACCAGATCTTAACCCAATTGAGCATGCATTTCACTTGCTCAAATCCAGACTTAAGACAAAAAGACCCACAAACAAGCAAGACCTGAAGGCTGTGGCTGTAAAGGCCTGGCAAAGCATTAAGAAGGAGGAAACCCAGCGTTTGGTGATGTCCATGGGTTCCAGACTTAAGGCAGTGATTGCCTCCAAAGGATTCGCAACAAAATATTGAAAATAAAAATATTTTGTTTGGGTTTAGTTTATTTGTCCAATTACTTTTGACCTCCTAAAATGTGGAGTGTTTGTAAAGAAATGTGTACAATTCCTACAATTTCTATCACATATTTTTGTTCAAACCTTCAAATTAAATGTTACAATCTGCACTTGAATTCTGTTGTAGAGGTTTCATTTCAAATCCAATGTGGTGGCATGCAGAGCCCAACTCGCGAAAATTGTGTCACTGTCCAAATATTTCTGGACCTAACTGTACGTGCTGAGTGACCTCACTGTGGGTGGTGAACATCTACTTCCTGAAGGCAGAGGGACGTTTGGCGTCACAGCGACATCACACAGCCGCCAGCCAATAGAAGCAGAGGGGCGGAGATGAGCGGGACATAAACATCCCGCCTACCTCCTTCCTTCCGCATAGCCGGCGGGTGCCGCCGGACGCAGGTAAGCTGTATTCATCGTTCCCGGGGTGTCACACGGAGCGATGTGTGCTGCCCTGGGTACGATGAACAACTGGCGCCATGAAAAATAAACGATTTTTTAAAAAATAAGTGATGCGTAGACGACTCACGATTTGTAACCGATTCAGTGTCGCTCGGAGGTGTCACACGAAACAACGTCACAAACGATGCCGGATGTGCGTCACGAGATCCGTGACCCCGACGATGCATCGCATGATAGCTCGTCTCGTGTGACGCCCACATAAGAGCAAGAATGAGATCTCACTGCCACACAATTACAGACGAAAAAAGCCATTTACCTGTGGCCAAACATTTCTGCACTTCAGGACACAACATAGACCACATGAAAGTTGTCATATTAAAAGGCAACTTCAGATCACAGTACCATCAAAGGGTCTGGGAATACAAATTCATTACAATGTTTAACTCTGTTCACACAGGACTCATTCTGTCAGGAGGATTTATGACCCACTACAAAATCTGAGGGGTCTGCTCCAGAGATGTGAGGACACCAGACCTCCTCCTACATGGATATTGGGACAATGAAACTCTCACACCACTAATCAAAGCTAATTAAGGATTCACTTTCTAAGCTCAGTGTTTGTTTATTTAAATGTCCTTTTCTTATGCCATCCCTCTGCTCTGTTTGTGTATATATTTGTATATATTTGTGTTTCTTCAGATATTTTGTCATACCATGCCTGATGAAAGGACTTGAGATGTCTTGAAAGCTTGCTTTGTAACATCATTTTATTTTAGTTAGCCATTAAAAGGTATCACAACTACAAAATTTTAATTTTGTTTGTCACTGAGAACAATCAATCATTTTTCAACTGGCTAACACGGTACCAAAACCTTTTTCTTTTAAGCATAGAATTACCTGAGTCAGCCTGCTGCCATGACTAAGGTTAACTAAGCTTACTCCAGGGGCCTCCCCGCCCGCTGTCACACAGTTAAATACATAGATATATAATTTCTTAATATGATAAACATAGACGATAGATATATAGACATATATAGGTCGAGGAGACATTATAGATACAGATATACATAAATAATATATCTACATCAATATACCTAATACATATAAATAGCATATAATAATGTGACGCCCTGGCAAAACCAGGTTGTCACAGAGACTGCACAAATCTTCCAGGTGCAGGACTCCATCCTCCTTGGCATACCAACACAAACTAACACCCAGGTACACAACATCAGCCAGCAAAGCCTAGTAACCCCCCATGACAATAGGGACACACCAGTGGGCGGAGCCAAGTGGATGGTGACACCCACATAGGGGTCCTGAGGTGTTCTGGGAGGGAACAAGAAAGTTCAGTGCAGACTGAGGAAGAGAGAGGAGTGTGAAGGGACAGGGTAGTCAGGGGTTGGAGCCTCTGGACTACCGGATTACTAACCAGGTGGCAGTTGGCAGACAGGGCCACAGATGACGGAGATCCGGTCGCGGGAGACCTTAAGTGGACCTGTGCAGGGTTGTAGCCCGCCGGTATCAATAGCGGGAATCCAATCCGGAGGCCATGCACAGTCGGGGTACCTGGACCCTAGAGCAAATACAGCTTCAAGCACCTTTCTAATTGACCAGCCGGGGACAAGATTCCACGTCTTGTCTCACAGGAGGCCCAGATAGAGTGAGACGGAATCCCAACGAGGGGGACAGGACTCCGCAATTGCCTGCTAAGATCCCACGGGTCAGTTCTCGAGGGCCACAGCTCGCTACACACAAAAATCACCGGGAGTAGACGTCCCCGTTTCAAGCGGAGTAGTCAAACTAAGGACACAAACACTAAGTGCAGAAGGAAGTGACCCCTGTTTGCTGTACCAGAGTGTGGGACCTGAATATGCCCGCCAGAGGTTACCGGTCACTGGCAATTTTATTTACCATTTGGACTCTGTGTGAATTCTTCTAGAACTGTGAGTACACCAATACCACCCGGTCCAACCCTGCAGAATATGCTCCGCAGCATCCTTTCCCATACACCTGGGCCCCGGTACAACACCTCCCCTACCTGTGGAGGGGATACCATCCTACTGCCCCGCTCCATCAGCCCCGGGCGTCCCATACCAAGCTAGCGGCGGTGTCACCAATCATCACTGCAATCCACAGATGGCGTCACTGACAAACTCTCCCCTGTAAATAACCCCTTTTTATTTGGTTGTGAGGACGGACGGCAAAAGAGCCCGGGATCCAACTACCACTCGAGCCACAGACACGATCCCGGATCTGAGCGTTCCGAGCAGCCCCCTTGCAGTGGTCTTCCCCCCATCCGCAACAATAATATTTCCATTTATTGTCTTTCTGTTGCTGTTATTTAAAAGAAAGAAGCTTTGCCATTATTTTTGACATGTGAATAAATTGTATCCTCTCACTTCCTTTGTGTTTTTGGTTCACTTTGGGAATGGACAAGCACATACATCACACTGCAAAAAACAATGTACCACCTCCAATTATAGTCACAACAGCTTACAAGAGACCATATAGTGTAAACACACACACACAGCACAAGGGGAGACACCACATAGTGAATAAAGCTCAAGAAACACAACTCCAGATATCAATATACAGCACACAACAAGGAAGAGACAGTGCACAGGGGTGAAAGAGGTCAAATGACGCAACACATACAATACATAAATGCAGAGGGATGACATACAACAGATATGTTGGAAAGCGCAAACAGTGTGACACATGTCCCCTACTCCTGTCAGCACCACTAAGCATCGGCCTATTTCTAGTTTCAGAATAAAAGTCAGTTTCCAAACTGTATAGATGCCCTTGACGGGGAAACATAAGCACATTAAGAGGCCGTCAAACTCAGGGACCCAATATTTCAATAAAAAAGAATATTTTTCTGTTGTGCTGTTAGCCTTCGTTAACAGCACATACAAAGCTATAATTGTGGCTATTGGGGCCTATGAATGTACAGAAGATATTGGGGACATTGAGGATGATAAAAAGAACTGAGAAAATCAGGCACCACTCCCAGATTTGGGTAGTAGACAACTTTAGGATCCATGAATCCTCAGTGTTCGAGACATTTTTGTGTCTTATTTTGTAGTAAAAGGAAAGCTCCTCCAGGGTGTTTTGGTGAAAAAATGTTTTCTTTAACCCATGTGCAATGTTTCCACCATGAGGTCTTTTTCAATGCATGGTTGAAACGTTGCACATGGATTAAACAAAACATTTTTTCACCAAAACACCCTGGAGGAGCTTTCCTTTCACTACTTTGTTGTTACAACTTTCCAAGAGAATCCCTTGGTCTGGTCGTGCATCTCCTGTTGTTATAGTCAACGTCTCCATTATATAAGTGCTGTGAGGAATACTGCATTGTGTCTTAGTTTGTGTCACCACAGGGATCAACTCATTAGCAAGACTCATATGCTTTTTAGGAGTTATGTTTTTAGAGTTTTTTTGTGATGACGGATTAAACAAAAATAAAATTGTAATGAGAATTGCGTTTGTTGTTAATGTTTTATGATGCTACAACAGTAGATAAGATTATTTTCAAGACACAATTAATGACATAAATTTTTATTGTAAGAAAAATAGGCAACCATATACTAATTCCCATATTAAAGTCATATGGTATGTTTCCCATATATTAAACATATGTCAATGCTTGTAAATGTAATAAAACCATTTTTTTAAAACAAAAAAAAAAAAGAATTTTTACATTTTAACCCCTTTATGACCATGGACATCCTTGGTCGCCTCACTCCACTGACAGCAAGATTTAGGCTATGTGCGCACGTTGCGTACAGTCACTGCAGAAATTTCGGCAGCTATCTGAAGAGCACACGTGCGCTTCAAATCGCTGCAGAAAATGTCCATAGTGGAAAAAAAAAAGCCGATTCCATGCGCTCTGACTACAGCTCCTCCCATAGACAGAGCGGGGGTTACAGTCACTTCTTAGAACGCGCGCTTCGGGCAGCAGCCGAAGCGCTGCGCTCTAATATGCCACGTGCGCACGGCTCCTGCATAATCTTCATAGATTATGCAGGAGACGCAGGACGCATGCAGTTACGCTGCGTTACAAAGCGCAGCTAACTGCATGTAATTACGCAACGTGCGCACATAGCCTTAAATTACTGCAGCGGGGATCGCGCTGTTCCCTGCTACCATCGGTGGCCCGGTGATGGGATCACGAGGCGCCAATGGGTTGTCATGGAAGCACAGGGTCAGGTAATGACCCCTGACACTGCCATGACTCACTTCCTGTGAGAGCCGACAGAGCGCCGTCACTATATCACTAGGGACTGGTTATAACTGTAAATGTCCTCTGATTTCTTTATAGAAAGTCAGATCATATTATCCTTAGTCATACACCCAGTGCAGTAAATGCGCTAATATATAGATCGGATGGAAATATCTGACTTCCTAGAAACTACAAGACAACAGCACCTATAAACTTTCCTAGTCACTCTCAAACTCCTCACCAAGCTCCATCTTCTCTATCCCTCCTAAGTAAAGATATAGTGAGGACTGCACTGCTTCCCATCTTCCCCTGCCAGCCGAAAGCAATTGGTATCACCAGATGTGGTGAGTGAGTGTGTGTGCGATCTGATGTGTGTGTATTAGTGTGTGTATTCTGATGTGTGATTGTGTGTGCGATCTGATATGTGTGTGTGTGTGCCATCTGATGTATCTCAGTGTGTTGGCCAGAAGCAGGGGAGGATCACATGAAGCATATCTGCTGGGAGTGAGAGCTGAAGATTGCAGTAGGACCTGGGAGCTACGTAGACGTCTGGGATCTGGTAACTATGATTCTCCTGGGAAGGGCAGCTGCTTTTTTGGGGGGATAAGCTTACCCCCAACCATGTTTTCCCAAGAATAGACCCTACTCCGAAAATAAGCCCTAACGCTTTTTTCGGGGCAAAAGAAAAAATAAGACAGTGTCTTATTTTTGAAAAAACACCGTATTATACTTACACATCATTACATGGATAATTAGGATGACTTAGGGTACCTTCACACTTAGCGATGCAGCAGCGATCCGACCAGCGATCTGACCTGGTCAGGATCGCTGCTGCATCGCTACATGGTCGCTGGTGAGCTGTCAAACAGGCAGATCTCACCAGCGACCAGTGAACAGCCCCCAGCCAGCAGCGACGTGCAAGCGACGCTGCGCTTGCACGGAGCTGCCGTCTGGAAGCTGCGGAGACTGGTAACTAAGGTAAACATCGGGTATGGTTACCCGATGTTTACATTAGTTACCAGCGCACAGCTGTGTGTGCAGGGAGCAGGGAGCCGCGCACACTGAGCGCTGGCTCCTTGCTCTCCTACCATAGCTACAGTACACATCGGGTTAATTAACCCGATGTGTAATGCAGCTACATGTTCAGAGAGCAGGGAGCCGCGCACACTGCTTAGCGCTGGCTCCTTGCTCTCCTAGCTGCTGGACACATCGGGTTAATTAACCCGATGTGTCCAGCAGCTACATGTGCAGAGAGCCGGAGCCGGCAGCACAGGCAGCGTGAGAGCTGCAGAGGCTCGTAACTAAGGTAAATATCGGGTAACCACCTTGGTTACCCGATGTTTATCTTGGATACAGCTTACCTCAGCTGTCAGATGCCGGCTCCTGCTCGCTTCATTTGTCGCTCTCTCGCTGTCACACACAGCGATCTGTGTGTCACAGCGGGAAAGCGGCTTTGAAGAAAACGAACCAGGGCTGTGTGTAACGAGCAGCGATCTCGCAGCAGGGGCCAGATCGCTGCTCATTGTCACACACAGCGAGATCGCTAATGAGGTCACTGCTGCGTCACAAAAAGCGTGACTCAGCAGCGATCTCGGCAGCGAGCTCGCTGTGTGTGAAGCACCCCTTAGTAGTAAAAATACAGATTATTAAGACTTCTTCTTTAACAGTACTGATCTATTCTTGAAGAGTCAACAGAAAACTGGAAGTGGAACAGATGAAGGGGTCTTATCTACAATCTCACACACAAGCTGTGGGCACTCTTTTGGGTGGAAAATAGCCATGTTTTTAATGGCATTTGACCTATGTTCAGTATTTTTGTCACCTGCTATCTACATTGGCTTTAAATTTATGGTGAAATTTTGAGTCAAGTAAATACTTATTGGGATGTTTTTCATCTAATATACTGTGATTACACAGTTATTTTAGATAGACGTAAAATCTTTTTCAGATTTACATATTTTCTTTGCCGTTGTGTAACGGCTACTGAACATGTAAACTATACAAATAGAAAGGTCTTATTCAAGTTTACATCTTGTTAAGGAGGAACGCTGATTGAATGTGTCACTTTATTTTGCTCCTAGTAAATCTGATATAGCTTTTGTTTTTCTTGTCTGTATTCAGATGTTGGAGATGGAGTAAACATATAGATACTTAAAACAGCTGCCTGGCTCCATTTTACCAAGCCACATGCAGCAAGTTAGCAGTAAAGATGGAGATGCTTATTAGCCAGTCTGTAGCAATAAGGGGAAATTAATCTTAGCTATGAATTTACTATGATACATAATACTCTCTTAAGGTGTACATTATATTTAAGATACATAAAATAGTTGTACAGTTAAATATGTAGACTAGAATTTTGCATACAAGATCAAGTAACACATTGGATTGTAAAATGTTTAAAAGTAATACTAGCATATTGGTATGATATTGCATTACTTACTCATCTTGATACATTTACTGATCTTGGGATGCCAGTCTTTATTGGCCTAAATGAAACCTGACAGCTGATACCTGCTGCCTAATTCATGGGCAGCATGTATCAGACATTGGTTGCATGTGTTCAGTCAGATATGTTTGAGTCTGAAATGCATGGAAACATATTTTAATAGTCACCAGGGACCGAGCCACACTGGAGATTATTCGGACAGGCAAGTCTCCACACCTGCTATCCTGGAGTGATGGTTCTCTCCCAATATGCGACCCATGGATTGGATAGCATGTACCAGCTGTCAGTTTCCCGTTAAATCTCATTTAGATAGTATGAAACATGATGCACTGACTGGCCACATGTCCCCTGACCCAAATTTGACAGCAAAACTAGAATATATTTGACTGTTGAGTTAAGGTTGTGTACGAGGTGATCAGATACCTGCCCATGAAGACACAAGCATGTTAATCTATATATGTTGGATATAGTTTTAAGAATGTATGTAGTGTAACATAGGACTTGCCCTGTGCTAGGTGACTACAGGACATGGAGATAGTTAAGTTGTAGGTTTAGCCCACAGGGGGAGGAGCCAGTGACTAGGGATCAGGATTGACTCCATCTTAGATTTAGAAAAGATTTGACTGTGATTAAGTTCAGACGTGTAGGCTGCTAAATGACTAGGCTGCAGTTAGTGGGTGATCGCGTTAGCTACAAAGTAGCAAAATGACTTTGAGATAGCATGAAGTCCGCTTAAGGCCACGTCTCACTAAGGGACATCGCTAGCGACATCTCTGCTAAGTCACGTTTTTTTGTGACGCAACAGCGATCTTGCCAGCGATGTCGCTGTGTGTGACATCCAGCAACGACCTGGCCCCTGCTGTGAGGTCACCAATCATTGCTGAATGTCCTGGACCATTTTTTGGTCGTTGCTCTCCTGCTGTGAAGCCCACATCGCTGTGTTTGACAGCGAGAGAGCAACGATCTGAATGTGCAGGGAGCAGGGAGTGTGACGCCCTGGACTAGTCAGGTCGTCCCAGGTAGTCACACACAACACCACACCCCCTCCAAATTAGGTGACATCAGTCAAACTAAAAACCTTGTCACCACCCTCCAGGTTTGATGTCCACACCAGGGGGCGGAGCCAGGCGGTTGGCTCTGCCCACCGAGGAGTTCACAGGCCTGGAGGCGGGAAAATACAAACACAAGTTCAAGATGACAGTGCAGAGTAGTTATGACAGTGAAGGAGGGAGGTTGGGTCCAAGGGCAGACCTGCCCCCAGACCTGCCATAGACTACTCCGGTGGCTGGGTCGGAGCCCAGTCACCTTTGGCAAGGAGGCAGACGGTGGTGGCCGCCTGCAGGAGCTGGGATTACAGCCGGTGGAACCGTAGGGACCAGGGTCGGGCGGTGGCCCGCCGGTACCGAACCGGGGAACCGATTGAAAACTGAAGCACCAGGAGGGGTACTCAGACCCAGACAAAGCCCCAAACCAACAGGGCCGAGTTAAATCAACTGATTGCGGACTGGACTTAAGGACCTATCCCACACAAGACCCGTTAGAAGACAACAGTCTAACCATACAGGGTAAAGCTACTGCCAAGGCATAGAGACCCAAAGGGGCAGCGTCTGCGGGCAAACGGGCTCCTACGGCATATACAAGTCGGGGAGCGGACTACCGGTGTCTAGGCATAGGAGTCAAACATTTACACACAGAGGTGCAGGAGAAAGGCGGAAACCACCAACCTATACCGGGAGAAGCGGCAGCCAGCTGCAGGCCCCGTTCATCACTCCGTTTAGTTTACCAGAGACTCCAGTGTATTGTGTCAGAGTGAGTACACCAGTGCCTTCGGGCCGCACACCAGCGTCCAACCCGCTCCCCCGCCTCAGCACCTCCCTCGGGCCCCCGGGACCATCGCTCCCCTACCCACGGAGGGGTCAACACCAAGCTGCCTAGTTAACGGCAGCGGGGGTGTCCATCCATTCATCACAACCCGTGGGTGGCGTCACCAACTTACAATCCAAACCAAACAACCATGGCCCCGGCCGTGGAACTCCTCACCCAAGTCCCCGCGTGTAGCGCCAACTCCCTTGCAGAGCGACGTGACCCCTGGGTCCATGAGAGGCTCGAACCAACACCCTTCAGTACGAGCACGGATCCGAGTGGCTCGGCGGTCGCAGCCGAGCCCGCGAGGCGGTACACATCGACTCTTCTGGCATCTGCGAACAGGATAGAACCATCCACTTACCTGTGGAAGTGTGCCTTGGGATTGTTGTTAGTGGCGTCCCGCTGAAAAATTCGAGAATCCGCCATCTTGGACACGAAAAGGTTTCGCCCAAGCCTTCTTCCCTGAACAGAAAAGGCGCAAAGACGAAGCCCCGCCCCCCAAGAGCGGAGCGGAGCAAAAAGCAAGTGAAGTGCACGTAAAAGACCAAGGGGGTCGGGTGAAGATCCAGCCTCATGTGACTGAGGAGACAAAGGGCAGGGACACCAGGACTCTGCTACCCGTGTTGTTCCTTGATCCTGAGAGTGCAACATGTCCGCCCCATTTGAGAAGCCCAAGTTCCCGGAACCCACGCCCGGAACAGCGGCGTTGGTGGAAGCCCGGACAACTCTGATGTGTTGCCGCCTACAAGTACAGGTGAGGTACTTAATGGAGCAGTGGGCAACCGAGATGGGGGAGATAGCTTCGGCTGTGCGGGCACGTGAAATGGAGGAGAATTTGGAGGAGCGAGTGGGCGACCCACACCCCTATGTCCTGGAGGGACTGGTCGCTGCGGCTGAGGGACCCGGTCTGCCCCCGCTTCCCCTGTCTCCTCTTCCACAGCCCGTTCCAGCTGCGGCTGCCCTCCCGCTCGGTCCGCCGCCTCTGACACTGATGGTGGAACCCGCCCCAACTGCCCATGAGGACCCGCCTGTAAACGCGGCTCGCGGACGGCCGTATACCCGGCCCGCACCAACCCCGTTGCCATGGAAGGTGCCCGTCCTGGACGTGATCCCGCCAGCCCCGGCGAAGGCGACGCACAGAGAGGCCCCGGCCCCGGCAGTCCGCCCGGCTGAGGGGGAGAGCGTCACCCGGAATAAGGCCCCGAAGGTGAGGCAGGTCGTTCCCGGCTCTAGGGCCTCTGCTGAGGTCCTGAGGGGAGGCCGCTGCAAGGCAGCAGAGCCGGCCGCGACGCAGCGAGGTTCCCCCAAAGGGTGAAGGTCATGGCCGCCACCGGGGAACTCCAGCTGGGCCAGACCCTTACCCGTACAGACCCCGGGCACGCAGACGCCCCGTGTTGGGAGCGGCGACCAAACCAGATGGTCCGGGAGATCGAGGCGTGCAAAAGAAGGAAAGCCGAAATCCTCGCTCGCACAATCCGGGAGAAGGACAACCTGTGGACTGCCACCTACCGGGTACGAGGCCAGAAGTACCAGGGCCAGGTCCGGAGGTTTGACTGTGACCGCGGATGGGGGTTTATTTATGAGCCCGGCCTGGAGGCCGAAGTGTTCTTCTCCCGCAGAGATGTAAACCCGCACCTACCCTATGGTCACCCGGATCGTGACCTGCTACCCGTCAGTGTGGGGAGAGGGGCTGGTTTGCCCTGGATGTCTGCCTGAGAGAGGGTCGCAGTGCCCTGGAGCGGCCCCAGTCCCCTCCCCCGCCATACAGCCTTGGAGTGACCATTGAGGCTGAATACGAGGAAGATGAAGAAAGTTAAAGGCAGCGGAACCCGGCTGCCCATGTGACACAGTCCCCGATGGGACCCTACTGCCTGTCCCCATTGGGACTTTGTTTTGCCCCGTTTTACAAAAGACAAGGCCGAGAACTGGCAGGCCACCCAAAAACTATTGGGCATGTAAATAACCCTTCCCTTAACTGGCCGTCCGGTTTCACCGTCTCCGGAGAGGCAGACTGGAGGATGGGCCTGCGGGAAGCTGTTGGCCGAGGCCTGCCATCCTCTGAGTCAGGGGCCCCCTGGACGTGGGGCCTCTGAAAGGACTGTGAAACCTGCACCCGTCCCATTAAACACACCTGGGCCCGTTCCTGGACTGGGGAAAAGGGGTGCTGCCCACTTCTTAGGGGCAGCATCAAGGCTGGGTTATTTGGGTGGGTGACTGGAGGACCCGGTTCCCGTATTAATAAAAAGAACAAGTAAAAGTGTTAAAAAGTTTGTACGAATGTTAGTATTCTTGTATTATGTTCCCGTTTTTCTATTTTTCAGAAACAAAAATAAACCGGTGATGGACGGGCAGCCTGCAGATGGTCTGCATTAAACCAAGGGGAAATGTGACACCCTGGACTAGTCAGGTCATCCCAGGTAGTCACACACAACACCACACTCCCTCCCGATTAGGTGACATCAGTCAAACTAAAAACCTTGTCACCACCCTCCAGGTTTGATGTCCACACCAGGGGGGCGGAGCCAGGCAGTTGGCTCCACCCACCAAGGAGTTCACACGCCTGGAGGTGGGAAAACACAGACACAAGTTCAAGTTGACAGTGCAGAGTAGTTTTGACAGTGAAGGAGGGAGGTTGGGTCCAAGGGCAGTCCTGCGCCCAGGCCTGCCATAGACTACTCCGGTGGCTGGGTCGGAGCCCAGTCACCTTTGGCAAGGAGGCAGATGGTGGTGGCCGCCTGCAGGAGCTGGGATTACAGCTGGTGGAACCGTAGGGACCGGGGTCGGGCGGTGGCCCACCGGTACCGAACCAGGGAACCGATTGGAAACCGGAGCACCAGGAGGGGTACTCAGACCCAGACAAAGCCCCGAACCGACAAGGCCGAGTCAAATCAACTGATTGCGGACTGGACTTAAGGACCTATCCCACACAAGACCCGTTGAAAGACAACAGTCCAACCATACAGGGTAAAGCCATCGCCAAGGCATAGAGACCCAAAGAGCCAGCGTCTGCAGGCAAACGGGCTCCTACGGCATATACAAGTTGGGGAGCGGACTACTGGTGTCTAGGCATAGGAGTCAAACATTTACACACAGAGGTGCAGGAGAAAGGCGGAAACCACCAACCTATACCGGGAGAAGCTGCAGCCGGCTGCGGGCCCCGTTCATCACTCCGTTTGGCTAACCAGAGACTCCAGTATATTGTGTCAGAGTGAGTACACCAGTGCCTTCAGGCCGCGCACCGCGCCGCACCACACCAGCGTCCAACCCGCTCCCCCGCCTCAGCACCTCCCTCGGGCCCCCGGGACCATCGTTCCCTTACCCACGGAGGGGTCAACACCAAGCTGCGCAACACCATCCCCGGGAGGCCTAGTTAACGGCAGCGGTGGTGTCCATCCTTTCACCACAACCCGTGGGTGGCGTCACAAACTTACAATCCAAACCAAACAACCGCAGCCCCAGCCGTGGAACTCCTCACCCAAGTCCCCGCATGTATCGGCAACACCCTTGCAGAGCGACATGACCCCCGGGTCCGTGAGAGGCTTGAGCCACCACCCGCAGTACGAGCATGGATCTGAGCAGCTCGGCGGTCGCAGCCGAGGCCGCAGGGCGGTACAGGAGCCGCCTTCTGCGGACGCTGGTAACCAAGGTACACATCGGTTAACCAAGCAAAGCGCTTTGCTTGGTTACCCGATATTTTACCTTGGTTACCAGCGTCCGCAGCTTCTAGAAGCCAGCTCCCTGCTCCCTGCACACGTAGCCAAGGTACACATCGGGTAACTATAAGCAAAGTGCTTTGCTTAGTAACCTGATGTGTACTATGGTTACCAAGCACAGGGTCGTTACACGGGTCGCTGGTGGCTGGTGGCTGATCTCTGAACGCTGTAGAGATCTGCCTGTTTGACAGCTCACCAGCAATAATGTAGCGATGCTCCAGCGATCCCTGCCAGGTCAGATCGCTGGTGGGATCGCTGGAGCATCGCTAAGTGTGACGGTACCTTCAAACAACCAGAACTTGAGAAAAGAGAACTATGGGCTAGAAATAGACAAATGGCTCCATTACTTGAGACTGAGCTAGTGGACGCACTGCAAGCCTGGCATCTTACCCTTCCTGGCAAGGGTAAGCAACAACTCCAATGTGATAGGGATCCGCGTTTTGACATGGACCTTCAACAGCAACTGTGGGAAAGAACTTTTCACTGGGACTATGGCAACCCCCTTAGCCCCCTCTTTTTTAAAAAGGATAGGGCTTCTAGAGGAAATGCCTGAAATGCTAGGACTCAGTCTATCTGAGAGTCTGGGTCTCTATTCCCATCAAAGTGAGTGTACCCCTTCTTCTGTGGAGAATGGAAAGATAAAGGTAGTCCATTGGGTAGAAAACTGATCTTAAGGACCATTATTGCTGAATACCTGAAATTGTGTAAAGAGAATCTCCAAAAGATATGTGCTTTCTATCTGATGCTTGAAGTTGAATTTGTTGAACTAAAACACCTATTAAAAAAGATCTGTTTGCCTTGTTATCTATCTCCATTGTGGATGGGACCTGGTTTGGCCTAGACATCAGTGATATGCAGCCTTCCCAAAGGTACGACCAAAGGTATTGTCTGCTCGTCCTGTTCCCTGACTACCCGTGCTGTTTTTCCCTGTCCTAATCTGTTTGTCTTCCTCCCTTATCTGTATTTAGACTTCCCGGACGCTGACCTGTATCTTCGCTCCTGACTCCAGCATTCGTCTCTCCCTTTTGGTTTGTACGCTTCTCTTCGGCTCCTGACTCTTTGCTAGCTTCTGACCACGATTTGTCTCTCGTCGGGCTTCTGGCTTAGACCGGTAGTGGAAAACCCTTTTAAGAGTACACTAAACTTAAAAATGAATAAATAAAGTAATCAGAATATTATGGGGTCGTCCACTACTTTTACATTGATGGCCTATCCTTATCCATTAAAATTGCAACACCAAGAAGGAAAAGTCATGGAGTTATGGAAATCAGTTGACATATTAGTAATATGCAAATTATCAAAAAATGGAAACAAAAATTTCCAATCTGCTTGATTTATTATCGAGTTTGAGCAACATGAACAGAAATCCTCTCATTTACATGCCTTGGCTGCTATCAAGGATGTTATTAATGGTTGTCTAAGGAATGTTCTGCAACACTAAATGCATTTGGGTATGTATATCACCAAGATCCGCTGCTGGCAGCTACCTTTGCAATAATCGACCAATGACATCCCATATGTGCTCAATGGAAAACAAACCCATAGATTTGAGTTATGCAGGCAGCTGACAGTGGCATGAGCAAAATGAACACACATTATAAAAGATTTAGATCCTGATTCATTATTGCATTTGCACCTTTTTTTGTCAAGTTTTTGGTGTTTTTCAAATGTTTTTCATGCTGCTTGTTCTTATTTTAATATATGCATTTTAAAGTCTATTTTATAAATGCTGACCTAGTTTTTTTTTGCTTGCCAGTGTGGGGAGGGTTTTAAAATGTTGTAATATCTGATGCTGATTCATGGATGTACATCTGAATTTTTTGACACATTTTAGTAAAGCATGCAACTTTTTACTCTAAAAAAAACTATGAATCATGTATGCTATATTGAATAATTTTGTGTAGACAATTATCAATGAAAACCACAAAACAAAAAAGAAAATTAACTTAAAAAAATCGGTGTCTGAAATCATTGATATTACTGGAAGAGAAACATGTTCGATATGCAGCTGTATGGAAATAACACAAGGTAGCTTTTTATGGTAAAACAGGTCTTGAATCTTTCCAAGATTTCTCCCAATTTTTCTATCATCCTTTGCCATGTCCTTATGGCACAATATTGCAGCTGCATACCTTCTAAATTTTTATATTCTTGATGACACTCCTAAAAGTCTTATCATGATATAAGTAATTTAATTTACAGTCAGAAAATAGTAAGTTTAGAAAAATAAAATGTGTTTTTGAGTCTGTTTTTAATGCCGCTTAAATGACCACTTTCTCTTTTGGTGGTTGTTTTGTAAATTCGTGTCTATTTAGCAGTTTGTTCTATGGGACTGTTTTGGCAAAGTCAGGACTGGTGGCAAGTATTATCCGAGACAGTTGCGTAACGAGAGTATGATGGGCCCCGGTGCAAAGTTTGGACTTGGGCCCCCCAATTGACACTGACACTCGGGGTACGGGATAATGACACTGACACTCAGGGTACAGGATAGTGTTGCTGAAACTTGGCTCTTTCCCTCAGCACTCATGTTTCCCATGATCTGATATCCCTCTTTCTATTAGCATTTAGCCTTCCTATGTTCTGATATCCATCTTTCTTAGCACGCGTCTTCACCATCCTCTGCTATATATCTTTCCCTCAGCATGCAGCGTTCCCATGATATCAGAGTATGGGAAAACTAGGTGCTGAGGGAAAGATGTACAGAAGAGCATGAAAAAGCTGGGTGCTGAGGGAAAAATGTATAGGAGAGCATGGGAAAGCTGGGTGCTGAGTGAAAGAGCCTCTATCCTTCAGCACAAAAATTTCCCAACCCATGCTTTTATCTTTGTCCATATAGCTCTGACATATAGCTCTGAAAAAACTATAATGGCCCCCACATAGCTTTCCATATAGTATAATGGGTCCCACATAACCCTTCATATACTATAATTGCAGCCCCTATAGTCCATCATATTGTTTTATGCAGCCCAAATACTGTTTAATGCAGCCCCATAGTCCTCCATATTTTATAATGCAGTCCCGTAGTCCTTCATATTATATTATGCCATCCCCTGACCATTTAATGCACCCCATAGGTCACCATGTACTATAATGCACCCCCCTAGTCCATGTATAAAATGTCCTTCATATTGTATTATACAGCCCCCATACCATTTAATGCAGCCTCATAGCTCTCTGGCCACCATGCACTCACTAATTAAAAAAAAATAAACAAGTTCTCACCTCTTCTCATTCCCTCGCTGCTCCAGTCAGTCTCCCTGCACTCTGCAGTCTCAGCTCAGCAGCGCGCAGTGGTGACTTCTACTGCATTGAGAAGTCAAGTGCAGGCATAGAGGTAGAATAATGAAAGATGGAGTGGAGAGCTCCGCTTCATCCTTCATCATTACTTTTTGCGATGACGGCTAGGAGGGCCTGGTGCTGCCGCTGGTACTGGGCCCCCCTGACTCACAGGTCCCATAGCGGCCACATGGTCTGCCACTGAACAGCACAGCTCCTCTCTCACAGAGAGAAGCCGGATTTTTCTCTGCAGAACAGGCACCAGGGCCCTAACCCTGCCGGGCCCAGTTGCAGTCGCGACCTCTGCAACTACTATCGTTACACCCCTGATCCCAGAGCTAGGTCTAATTGTATTTACTGCTAGCATTCCTTCTAAAACGTAATTGTCATATATTGCTAGTTGACTAGAAAAATTGTAGCTTTGTAATTTGTTACATCATAGCTCAGGTGCATTAATATTTTTTAACCCTTCATTTGGTTCAACTGTGTCATGTGAGCTCCAGTCTGTCTACCAGTGTGGTATATACTATCCACTGTAGAATGAATCTCTGAATCTAAGGGGAACTTTGCACTCTACGATATCGCCTGCGACGCCGGATGTGCATCACTTTCAATTTGACCCCACCGACATCGCACCTGCGATATCATAGTGTGCAAAGTGCCCCTTGGTCTCTGACTTTTTAGGAATTACAGAATGATCTACTGGTAATGATCTACCAAATCCCTTCTGACATGTAATGACCTGTTTAAGTATGCTGGTGACAAATCTGCAAATACAGAATAATAGTTACCATGATCATTCTGTGAACATAGAATATAATTTTATTACCATCACGTGTCCTTTTTTTGGTTGCATAGGACAAAATGCTTCTAATAACAATGATTTTTAATGATCATACCTGACGATTGAACTTCCTGCTCATCAATTCAGGTGGGCCCATAGTCAATAAGGAGAATTCCTATGAAAATGCATTCACCAGCCCCCTAGATCCTTCTCCCCAACAAGCTCTGCTATCCTTTTTAATCCATATGTGTCATGGCTCCGTTTGAGTAATCAATCCTGTGACCTGCTGCTGCATGGTCAGTTCCACTGTCTGCTTTGCTATTGCCTTTTCTTCCCTGTCCAAATGCTGATGATTCCAATTGTCTTTGTCCTCCCTTTGTGGTTCACTCCTGTCCAGATGTTTTTCATTTTCCCATTTTGGTCTGCCCTATCAGATTCTGAGTTGTATTTTATATGTTCACCTTTCACTGCACTTCCTTGCCGGCTATATCTGTAGGTGGACTTATGTTTAGGAGTTACAGCCCTTCTGCTAAGGGGTATACCTTAATTGGTAAATGCCAGTTTAGTTCCTGCAGTGAGTCAGTTTGTTTTCATTCCCAGCACCTTTTCCTTTCACCTCTTTTAGGTTTATGAGAGGCATTATTTGCTTCACTTTTTTGTACGTCTCATTAGCTTTCCCTCTCTACCTTAGATGAATATGTTTTTGTTTTCTCTTTTTGGCTTTTTGTATCTTCCTGCAAACTTTCCTCTCCCCTTGTTGGCTGTGGGTTGCAGCCTCCCTTCTTGTCCTTACAGAGGTACGAGAAACCCCTCAACGGAATTTTAGAGAGTCAGGTCTGATGTGGTGTTTTGAGTTGCACAGCTAGGGTCTTTCTAGTCTGTACAGGGATCAGTTGGGTGTGGGTGCGAGATCTCCCTTTACTAGGCTTTCCCCTTTTTCATTACCTGTGTGTGAGAGTGTTTACATTCATAACATTATGTTCCACATGCAGTTCGAAGTATGAACTTTATCTCAGTGGTAAAGTAACTGAGTGACTCCAATGATTAACTGGAAATATATATACCTCTCCTGACTCACATTGACTCTGCTGTGTGAGCTGTGTTTGCTACAGCCAGTCTCCTCTGCCTTACCCTTGTAACAGTGGATAAAGAAAAATCTCTCAAAAGCAGGAGACAAGCTGAATTCACATTACACAGGATATGCTGATACTCTGTAGTGTGAATCAGGTGACAACAGCTCTGTTGGTACTGCTATTAGAAAGGTTGTAAACCAAGTGCAATGTGGTGAGTCTCCAAAAAAAAAGCCAAAGGCTTAATGTTAAATCAAGTGTGCATTATAGGGGTTGTCCGATCTAAGAAGAAAAATCAGCAATCACTGTATGGGACCATGACAGTATGCAATGCCTACATTATCTCAATTCCCTCTATTGCCCATGCGACAAGTCAACATGTGACTGTAAATTTTCAAATCACATACATGCGGTTACGTTGCCATCCATGTGCATTCAGCCATAGAGGGAAAATTGTGCTATTGTGCGCATTGCACACTCTCTCAATTCAACAGTCTACAGATATGCAATATAACTGGATACTTGTTCTTAGACCAGACAACCACTTTAAAGAAGCCATATGTGTTCGGAAGATGGCAGAGAAGTCAGAAATGGCTCATGAATTAAAACAGATATTTTGTGGCATAAATAAAAGCCTGTAGACTATTCATTTCTCAATAATATATGTTGCACTATCACTATCACAAGGTATCGATTCGTATTGAATTGATGATGCCCTACAATTTTTTAATTCCCTTTTTTTCTCTATTCCGATCTGTTTTCAAGATAAAAATGCTAACTCCATTGTTTTCCACCAGGTGGTGCTATAGGTGGTTTCATGGCGTAGCGCATGGCTACTTTACTATACCTAGACACCACTTCTATGCCTATAGCTGCCGCTGTTCTCAAGTTAATGGCAGTGGACAGGATATGGGTGGACACACTGTATAGATGCAGGTCAACTACTGCTTTAATAGGACTTGTATAAAAGCCGCTTCATGTTTTACACAATGATCTTGGAAGCTGTACTGGTCAGCGTCCTGCCTCCTCCATTCTAAGCCCGCTTCCTTATTTTTTAATTTTACCATACATGCGCTTATAGCGGCTTTAACAAAATTTCTCATTTTGATATTAAATTAATTTTGGTCTCCTTTTTCCTCATCTTTATATTTTGTTTATTTTTGTTTACATCAGTGGAAAATATAAAGACAAAAATCTTTGTTTTTTAATTTTCTTCTATAAAACAGAAAGTTGCTAACTCTAAAATGTGAGAATATGTGTAAATTTTTCTAGAAATAGGAAATGTGTTCCGTACACGTTACAGTATTCTTGAGTGGACTACATCATATCCAATTATTTTGTGCAACATAATAAATAGAGTTGAGCGCGGTTCGTGGTTCGTGGTTCTCCAGTTCGCGGCTCGAGTGATTTTGGGGCATGTTCTAGATCGAACTAGAACTCGAGCTTTTTGCAAAAGCTCGGTAGTTCTAGAAACGTTCGAGAACGGTTCTAGCAGCCAAAAAACAGCTAAATCATAGCTTGGTTTCTGCTGTAATAGTGTAAGTCACTCTGTGAATCAAACTATTATCACATTTCAGTGTATAGTGTGCGTGAACAGCGCCTTCAGATCACTGCTGTTTCTATAATGGCGATCGCCATTTTTTTTTTTTTTTTTTCTTGTCTTCCTTCCCTAAGTGCGCGCGTCTTGTGGGGCGGGCCAGCATGTCAGCCAATCCCAGACACACACACAGCTAAGTGGACTTTGAGCCAGAGAAGCAACGGCATGTGTGATAGGATCTGCATGTCACATGTCCCTGCATTATAAAACCGGACATTTTCTTCACGGACGCCATTATCTGCCTTCTGCGTCTTTGGTGTCAGACATCACTGTCGCAGCTCCGTCTTCCTGAGTCCTATAGCCGATACAGCTGTATGCGCTGCATACACAGCGTTAGACAGCTTAGGGAGAGCACTTTATAGCAGTCCTTTTAAGGGCTCCAACCGGCAGGGTCAGAGAGCCATAGGTGACAGGTCCTGCAAACAGCAACAGCGTCTGTGTAGCCCAGGTCAGGGATTTCCTACCTGCATTTCACCATTAGGAGGGAATAGAAAGGCAGGCTTCCATTCCTCTACCCAGAGCACCACAATCCTGCCACTGTACCCTCTTGTCCTCTGCACACTCCAACTGATAACTAAGCCATTATACTAGCAAACACTCAGTGTACCTAGTGGCATCCTATACGTGGCTATTGGACTTTGCTATAGTCCCACTAGTGCAAAGACATTTGCAGAGCGCGTCTGCCTGCATTGCACACTACAACTCATTCTAAACAAGCCATTATACTAGCAAACACTCAGTGTACCTAGTGGCATCCTATACGTGGCTATTGGACTTTGCTATAGTCCCACTAGTGCAAAGACATTTGCAGAGCGCGTCTGCCTGCATTGCACACTACAACTCATTCTAACCAAGCCATTATACTAGCAAACACTCAGTGTACCTAGTGGCATCCTATACGTGGCTATTGGACTTTGCTATAGTCCCACTAGTGCAAAGACATTTGCAGAGCGCGTCTGCCTGCATTGCACACTCCAACTCATTAAAACCAAGCCATTATACTAGCAAACACTCAGTGTACCTAGTGGCATCCTATACGTGGCTATTGGACTTTGCTATAGTCCCACTAGTGCAAAGACATTTGCATAGCGCGTCTGCCGGCATTGCACACTCAAACTCATTTTAACTAAGCCATTATACTAGCAAACACTCAGTGTACCTAGTGGCATCCTATCTGTGGCTATTGGACTTTGCTATAGTCCCACTAGTGCAAAGACATTTGCAGAGCACATCTGCCTGCATTGCACACTCCAACTTTTTTAAACTAAGAAATTTTACTAGCAAACACTCAGTGTACCTAGTGGCATCCTAAACGTGGCTATTGGACTTTGCTATAGTCCCACTAGTGCAAAGACATTTGCAGAGCACGTCTGCCTGCATTGCACACTACAACTCATTGTTACTAAGCCATTATACTAGCAAACACTCAGTGTACCTAGTGGCATCCTATACGTGGCTATTGGACTTTGCTATAGTCCCACTAGTGCAAAGACATTAGCAGAGCACATCTGCCTGCATTGCACACTCCAACTTTTTTAAACTAAGCAATTTTACTAGCAAACACTCAGTGTACCTAGTGGCATCCTATACGTGGCTATTGGACTTTGCTATAGTCCCACTAGTGCAAAGACATTTGCAGAGCACATCTGCCTGCATTGCACACTCCAACTTTTTTAAACTAAGAAATTTTACTAGCAAACACTCAGTGTACCTAGTGGCATCCTAAACGTGGCTATTGGACTTTGCTATAGTCCCACTAGTGCAAAGACATTTGCAGAGCGCGTCTGCCTGCGTTGCACACTACAACTCATTCTAACCAAGCCATTATACTAGCAAACACTCAGTGTACCTAGTGGCATCCTATACGTGGCTATTGGACTTTGCTATAGTCCCACTAGTGCAAAGACATTTGCAGAGCGCGTCTGCCTGCGTTGCACACTACAACTCATTCTAACCAAGCCATTATACTAGCAAACACTCAGTGTACCTAGTGGCATCCTATACGTGGCTATTGGACTTTGCTATAGTCCCACTAGTGCAAAGACATTTGCAGAGCGCGTCTGCCTGCGTTGCACACTACAACTCATTCTAACCAAGCCATTATACTAGCAAACACTCAGTGTACCTAGTGGCATCCTATACGTGGCTATTGGACTTTGCTATAGTCCCACTAGTGCAAAGACATTTGCAGAGCGCGTCTGCCTGCGTTGCACACTACAACTCATTCTAACCAAGCCATTATACTAGCAAACACTCAGTGTACCTAGTGGCATCCTATACGTGGCTATTGGACTTTGCTATAGTCCCACTAGTGCAAAGACATTTGCAGAGCGCGTCTGCCTGCGTTGCACACTACAACTCATTCTAACCAAGCCATTATACTAGCAAACACTCAGTGTACCTAGTGGCATCCTATACGTGGCTATTGGACTTTGCTATAGTCCCACTAGTGCAAAGACATTTGCAGAGCGCGTCTGCCTGCGTTGCACACTACAACTCATTCTAACCAAGCCATTATACTAGCAAACACTCAGTGTACCTAGTGGCATCCTATACGTGGCTATTGGACTTTGCTATAGTCCCACTAGTGCAAAGACATTTGCAGAGCGCGTCTGCCTGCGTTGCACACTACAACTCATTCTAACCAAGCCATTATACTAGCAAACACTCAGTGTACCTAGTGGCATCCTATACGTGGCTATTGGACTTTGCTATAGTCCCACTAGTGCAAAGACATTTGCAGAGCGCGTCTGCCTGCGTTGCACACTACAACTCATTCTAACCAAGCCATTATACTAGCAAACACTCAGTGTACCTAGTGGCATCCTATACGTGGCTATTGGACTTTGCTATAGTCCCACTAGTGCAAAGACATTTGCAGAGCGCGTCTGCCTGCGTTGCACACTACAACTCATTCTAACCAAGCCATTATACTAGCAAACACTCAGTGTACCTAGTGGCATCCTATACGTGGCTATTGGACTTTGCTATAGTCCCACTAGTGCAAAGACATTTGCAGAGCGCGTCTGCCTGCGTTGCACACTACAACTCATTCTAACCAAGCCATTATACTAGCAAACACTCAGTGTACCTAGTGGCATCCTATACGTGGCTATTGGACTTTGCTATAGTCCCACTAGTGCAAAGACATTTGCAGAGCGCGTCTGCCTGCGTTGCACACTACAACTCATTCTAACCAAGCCATTATACTAGCAAACACTCAGTGTACCTAGTGGCATCCTATACGTGGCTATTGGACTTTGCTATAGTCCCACTAGTGCAAAGACATTTGCAGAGCGCGTCTGCCTGCGTTGCACACTACAACTCATTCTAACCAAGCCATTATACTAGCAAACACTCAGTGTACCTAGTGGCATCCTATACGTGGCTATTGGACTTTGCTATAGTCCCACTAGTGCAAAGACATTTGCAGAGCGCGTCTGCCTGCGTTGCACACTACAACTCATTCTAACCAAGCCATTATACTAGCAAACACTCAGTGTACCTAGTGGCATCCTATACGTGGCTATTGGACTTTGCTATAGTCCCACTAGTGCAAAGACATTTGCAGAGCGCGTCTGCCTGCGTTGCACACTACAACTCATTCTAACCAAGCCATTATACTAGCAAACACTCAGTGTACCTAGTGGCATCCTATACGTGGCTATTGGACTTTGCTATAGTCCCACTAGTGCAAAGACATTTGCAGAGCGCGTCTGCCTGCGTTGCACACTACAACTCATTCTAACCAAGCCATTATACTAGCAAACACTCAGTGTACCTAGTGGCATCCTATACGTGGCTATTGGACTTTGCTATAGTCCCACTAGTGCAAAGACATTTGCAGAGCGCGTCTGCCTGCGTTGCACACTACAACTCATTCTAACCAAGCCATTATACTAGCAAACACTCAGTGTACCTAGTGGCATCCTATACGTGGCTATTGGACTTTGCTATAGTCCCACTAGTGCAAAGACATTTGCAGAGCGCGTCTGCCTGCGTTGCACACTACAACTCATTCTAACCAAGCCATTATACTAGCAAACACTCAGTGTACCTAGTGGCATCCTATACGTGGCTATTGGACTTTGCTATAGTCCCACTAGTGCAAAGACATTTGCAGAGCGCGTCTGCCTGCGTTGCACACTACAACTCATTCTAACCAAGCCATTATACTAGCAAACACTCAGTGTACCTAGTGGCATCCTATACGTGGCTATTGGACTTTGCTATAGTCCCACTAGTGCAAAGACATTTGCAGAGCGCGTCTGCCTGCGTTGCACACTACAACTCATTCTAACCAAGCCATTATACTAGCAAACACTCAGTGTACCTAGTGGCATCCTATACGTGGCTATTGGACTTTGCTATAGTCCCACTAGTGCAAAGACATTTGCAGAGCGCGTCTGCCTGCGTTGCACACTACAACTCATTCTAACCAAGCCATTATACTAGCAAACACTCAGTGTACCTAGTGGCATCCTATACGTGGCTATTGGACTTTGCTATAGTCCCACTAGTGCAAAGACATTTGCAGAGCGCGTCTGCCTGCGTTGCACACTACAACTCATTCTAACCAAGCCATTATACTAGCAAACACTCAGTGTACCTAGTGGCATCCTATACGTGGCTATTGGACTTTGCTATAGTCCCACTAGTGCAAAGACATTTGCAGAGCGCGTCTGCCTGCGTTGCACACTACAACTCATTCTAACCAAGCCATTATACTAGCAAACACTCAGTGTACCTAGTGGCATCCTATACGTGGCTATTGGACTTTGCTATAGTCCCACTAGTGCAAAGACATTTGCAGAGCGCGTCTGCCTGCGTTGCACACTACAACTCATTCTAACCAAGCCATTATACTAGCAAACACTCAGTGTACCTAGTGGCATCCTATACGTGGCTATTGGACTTTGCTATAGTCCCACTAGTGCAAAGACATTTGCATAGCGCGTCTGCCGGCATTGCACACTCAAACTCATTTTAACTAAGCCATTATACTAGCAAACACTCAGTGTACCTAGTGGCATCCTATCTGTGGCTATTGGACTTTGCTATAGTCCCACTAGTGCAAAGACATTTGCAGAGCACATCTGCCTGCATTGCACACTCCAACTTTTTTAAACTAAGAAATTTTACTAGCAAACACTCAGTGTACCTAGTGGCATCCTAAACGTGGCTATTGGACTTTGCTATAGTCCCACTAGTGCAAAGACATTTGCAGAGCACGTCTGCCTGCATTGCACACTACAACTCATTGTTACTAAGCCATTATACTAGCAAACACTCAGTGTACCTAGTGGCATCCTATACGTGGCTATTGGACTTTGCTATAGTCCCACTAGTGCAAAGACATTAGCAGAGCACATCTGCCTGCATTGCACACTCCAACTTTTTTAAACTAAGCAATTTTACTAGCAAACACTCAGTGTACCTAGTGGCATCCTATACGTGGCTATTGGACTTTGCTATAGTCCCACTAGTGCAAAGACATTTGCAGAGCACATCTGCCTGCATTGCACACTCCAACTTTTTTAAACTAAGAAATTTTACTAGCAAACACTCAGTGTACCTAGTGGCATCCTAAACGTGGCTATTGGACTTTGCTATAGTCCCACTAGTGCAAAGACATTTGCAGAGCGCGTCTGCCTGCGTTGCACACTACAACTCATTCTAACCAAGCCATTATACTAGCAAACACTCAGTGTACCTAGTGGCATCCTATACGTGGCTATTGGACTTTGCTATAGTCCCACTAGTGCAAAGACATTTGCAGAGCGCGTCTGCCTGCGTTGCACACTACAACTCATTCTAACCAAGCCATTATACTAGCAAACACTCAGTGTACCTAGTGGCATCCTATACGTGGCTATTGGACTTTGCTATAGTCCCACTAGTGCAAAGACATTTGCAGAGCGCGTCTGCCTGCGTTGCACACTACAACTCATTCTAACCAAGCCATTATACTAGCAAACACTCAGTGTACCTAGTGGCATCCTATACGTGGCTATTGGACTTTGCTATAGTCCCACTAGTGCAAAGACATTTGCAGAGCGCGTCTGCCTGCGTTGCACACTACAACTCATTCTAACCAAGCCATTATACTAGCAAACACTCAGTGTACCTAGTGGCATCCTATACGTGGCTATTGGACTTTGCTATAGTCCCACTAGTGCAAAGACATTTGCAGAGCGCGTCTGCCTGCGTTGCACACTACAACTCATTCTAACCAAGCCATTATACTAGCAAACACTCAGTGTACCTAGTGGCATCCTATACGTGGCTATTGGACTTTGCTATAGTCCCACTAGTGCAAAGACATTTGCAGAGCGCGTCTGCCTGCGTTGCACACTACAACTCATTCTAACCAAGCCATTATACTAGCAAACACTCAGTGTACCTAGTGGCATCCTATACGTGGCTATTGGACTTTGCTATAGTCCCACTAGTGCAAAGACATTTGCAGAGCGCGTCTGCCTGCGTTGCACACTACAACTCATTCTAACCAAGCCATTATACTAGCAAACACTCAGTGTACCTAGTGGCATCCTATACGTGGCTATTGGACTTTGCTATAGTCCCACTAGTGCAAAGACATTTGCAGAGCGCGTCTGCCTGCGTTGCACACTACAACTCATTCTAACCAAGCCATTATACTAGCAAACACTCAGTGTACCTAGTGGCATCCTATACGTGGCTATTGGACTTTGCTATAGTCCCACTAGTGCAAAGACATTTGCAGAGCGCGTCTGCCTGCGTTGCACACTACAACTCATTCTAACCAAGCCATTATACTAGCAAACACTCAGTGTACCTAGTGGCATCCTATACGTGGCTATTGGACTTTGCTATAGTCCCACTAGTGCAAAGACATTTGCAGAGCGCGTCTGCCTGCGTTGCACACTACAACTCATTCTAACCAAGCCATTATACTAGCAAACACTCAGTGTACCTAGTGGCATCCTATACGTGGCTATTGGACTTTGCTATAGTCCCACTAGTGCAAAGACATTTGCAGAGCGCGTCTGCCTGCGTTGCACACTACAACTCATTCTAACCAAGCCATTATACTAGCAAACACTCAGTGTACCTAGTGGCATCCTATACGTGGCTATTGGACTTTGCTATAGTCCCACTAGTGCAAAGACATTTGCAGAGCGCGTCTGCCTGCGTTGCACACTACAACTCATTCTAACCAAGCCATTATACTAGCAAACACTCAGTGTACCTAGTGGCATCCTATACGTGGCTATTGGACTTTGCTATAGTCCCACTAGTGCAAAGACATTTGCAGAGCGCGTCTGCCTGCGTTGCACACTACAACTCATTCTAACCAAGCCATTATACTAGCAAACACTCAGTGTACCTAGTGGCATCCTATACGTGGCTATTGGACTTTGCTATAGTCCCACTAGTGCAAAGACATTTGCAGAGCGCGTCTGCCTGCGTTGCACACTACAACTCATTCTAACCAAGCCATTATACTAGCAAACACTCAGTGTACCTAGTGGCATCCTATACGTGGCTATTGGACTTTGCTATAGTCCCACTAGTGCAAAGACATTTGCAGAGCGCGTCTGCCTGCGTTGCACACTACAACTCATTCTAACCAAGCCATTATACTAGCAAACACTCAGTGTACCTAGTGGCATCCTATACGTGGCTATTGGACTTTGCTATAGTCCCACTAGTGCAAAGACATTTGCAGAGCGCGTCTGCCTGCGTTGCACACTACAACTCATTCTAACCAAGCCATTATACTAGCAAACACTCAGTGTACCTAGTGGCATCCTATACGTGGCTATTGGACTTTGCTATAGTCCCACTAGTGCAAAGACATTTGCAGAGCGCGTCTGCCTGCGTTGCACACTACAACTCATTCTAACCAAGCCATTATACTAGCAAACACTCAGTGTACCTAGTGGCATCCTATACGTGGCTATTGGACTTTGCTATAGTCCCACTAGTGCAAAGACATTTGCAGAGCGCGTCTGCCTGCGTTGCACACTACAACTCATTCTAACCAAGCCATTATACTAGCAAACACTCAGTGTACCTAGTGGCATCCTATACGTGGCTATTGGACTTTGCTATAGTCCCACTAGTGCAAAGACATTTGCAGAGCGCGTCTGCCTGCGTTGCACACTACAACTCATTCTAACCAAGCCATTATACTAGCAAACACTCAGTGTACCTAGTGGCATCCTATACGTGGCTATTGGACTTTGCTATAGTCCCACTAGTGCAAAGACATTTGCAGAGCGCGTCTGCCTGCGTTGCACACTACAACTCATTCTAACCAAGCCATTATACTAGCAAACACTCAGTGTACCTAGTGGCATCCTATACGTGGCTATTGGACTTTGCTATAGTCCCACTAGTGCAAAGACATTTGCAGAGCGCGTCTGCCTGCGTTGCACACTACAACTCATTCTAACCAAGCCATTATACTAGCAAACACTCAGTGTACCTAGTGGCATCCTATACGTGGCTATTGGACTTTGCTATAGTCCCACTAGTGCAAAGACATTTGCAGAGCGCGTCTGCCTGCGTTGCACACTACAACTCATTCTAACCAAGCCATTATACTAGCAAACACTCAGTGTACCTAGTGGCATCCTATACGTGGCTATTGGACTTTGCTATAGTCCCACTAGTGCAAAGACATTTGCAGAGCGCGTCTGCCTGCGTTGCACACTACAACTCATTCTAACCAAGCCATTATACTAGCAAACACTCAGTGTACCTAGTGGCATCCTATACGTGGCTATTGGACTTTGCTATAGTCCCACTAGTGCAAAGACATTTGCAGAGCGCGTCTGCCTGCGTTGCACACTACAACTCATTCTAACCAAGCCATTATACTAGCAAACACTCAGTGTACCTAGTGGCATCCTATACGTGGCTATTGGACTTTGCTATAGTCCCACTAGTGCAAAGACATTTGCAGAGCGCGTCTGCCTGCGTTGCACACTACAACTCATTCTAACCAAGCCATTATACTAGCAAACACTCAGTGTACCTAGTGGCATCCTATACGTGGCTATTGGACTTTGCTATAGTCCCACTAGTGCAAAGACATTTGCAGAGCGCGTCTGCCTGCGTTGCACACTACAACTCATTCTAACCAAGCCATTATACTAGCAAACACTCAGTGTACCTAGTGGCATCCTATACGTGGCTATTGGACTTTGCTATAGTCCCACTAGTGCAAAGACATTTGCAGAGCGCGTCTGCCTGCGTTGCACACTACAACTCATTCTAACCAAGCCATTATACTAGCAAACACTCAGTGTACCTAGTGGCATCCTATACGTGGCTATTGGACTTTGCTATAGTCCCACTAGTGCAAAGACATTTGCAGCACGTCTGCCTGCGTTGCACACTCCAACTAATTATAACTAAGTTGCATTGTCAGGGATATTTATTCTTTATTATTCTGCTGTTAATAAAGCTAGACCACCACTGCAATCTTCACCACCTCTCAATTTTTACTACCACATTTTCAGTCCACAATCTTGTCGCAATCAACATGAGTGGCAAAATGACAGATGCTGGTGGAAAGGGGAAGAGGCGTGGTGTAAAAGGCAAAAAAGGTTTTGTCCGTGGGGAAGGTGGCAAAGCTCCATTATCATCTGCTGAAGATAGACCATCTACCAGCAAAAGTAAGATGTCTACTACTTACCGTGGACAATCCGATGTGCTCCCTTTGTTACGGACACGAACAACAGGAACAAAGGTAGATGATGGGCAAAAAAGGAAAATGCTTGAATGGATCTCAAGTGGTCCAACAAGTGCCCTCTCTGCCACTTCAAGTACCGCATCCAAAAAACACCAGTCCTCTGAGTTGTCATCCCAATCAAACTTGCTTTCTCCCAGCTCTGAAGTCTCCATCAGCCCTGCACAGTATGGTGGAACTGAGATGGCTGAGTCTGCAGAGCTGTTCAGTCACACTATAGCCTGGGAATCAGAGGTCTGCTCCCAAGCTACAGTGAGTACAGAACAGGAAATGGTCTGCAGTGATGCCCAGAACCTTTGTGACTCAGATTCAGGCCGTGAGGACCAAGTTTCTGAGCATAATGTTGACCCTTTGTCACAAACTGTAACACCTGTGGTTATAGACAATGAGGAACATACTGATGAAGATGAGACGCAGATACCCGATTGGGATGACAACTTAAATATTCGTTCAGGGCAAGAAGAGGCTCGGTCTGAGGGGGAGGGGAGTGCAAACACAACAATTGATGATGACGTTCTAGATCCCACCTACTATCAACCCCCAGTCAGGCACTCGAGGAGGTCAACAGAGGCGGTGGAGGAGGATGCAACCGACGACGAAGTTACCTTGCGCCTTCCTGGACAGAGTCGGAGCACTGGTAGCACGTCTACAACTGCATCCTCAGCCACCACTCTGCCTATGAGCATTATTCGTGGTGGATCAACAGGTCGCATGGCCTCTAAGCCTTGCCTAGCCTGGTCCTTTTTTCACATCGAAAAAGATCGCCCAACTCATGTGATATGTAACATTTGTCATGATTCTGTTAGTAGAGGTCAAAACCTCAGCAGTTTGACAACTTCTTCCATGAATCGTCACATGACTAAATATCATAAGTCCCGGTGGGAAGCTCACCGTGCTGCAATGCGGCCTAGTGGAGCGAACCATCCACCGCCCGCCCCTTCCACTGCATCCGCGCGCTCTTCATCTTCTAGGACTGTGGGGACAGCTGCCACACCTGTTTTTCCACGCAAAACTTCCACCACTGTAACCGCAACAGGCAGTTTGCTTGTAAGGTCGTCAGTTGGTTTGGAAGGGGAAACAAGTGAGTGTGTACAGCTCTCTCAGACATCGATAGCACCAACGTTGGATGAAGGCAACATCATGTCTCCGCCTGCACTTTCCTCACAAACCTGCATTTTTCCAGGGACACCCTACTCAACACCGTCTACACACAGCAGCCAGATCTCTGTCCCTCAGATGTGGTCAAATAAAAGGCCACTTCCTCCGACCCATGACAAAGCTAAGAGGTTGACTCTATCCCTCTGTAAGCTGTTGGCTACCGAAATGCTGCCTTTCCGCCTAGTGGACACACAGGATTTTAGAGACCTTATGTCTGTCGCTGTGCCCCAGTACCAGATGCCTAGTCGCCACTACTTCTCTAAGAAAGGTGTGCCCGCGCTACACCAGCATGTCGCACACAACATCACCGCTTCCTTGAGAAACTCTGTGTGTGAACGGGTGCATTTCACCACCGATACTTGGACCAGTAAGCATGGACAGGGACGTTACATGTCGCTGACTGGGCACTGGGTAACTATGGTGATAGATGGTGAAGGGTCTGCTGCACAAGTCTTGCCGTCCCCACGACTTGTGTGTCAATCCTCTGTCTGTCCAAGTTCCGCCACTGCTTCTGCATCCTCCACCTCATCTGGGTCCTCCACCTCCGCCCCAAGCCTGCCTGGTCAGGCCACCAGCGTTCTCACTGCGCAGAAGGAATCACGCACCCCTCATTACTATGCTGGCAGCAGAGCGCAACGGCATCAGGCGGTCTTTAGCTTGACATGTCTTGGTAATAAGAGTCACACAGCTGAGGAGTTGTGGTCAGCTTTGCGGTCCGAGTTTAATAAATGGTTGTCTCCACTCAAACTGCAGCCTGGTAAGGCCGTGTGCGACAATGCTGCAAACCTGGGTGCGGCACTTCGCCTGGGCAAGGTGACACACGTACCTTGTATGGCTCACGTGTTGAACCTTGTCGTGCAGCAATTTTTAACACACTATCCCGGCCTAGATGGCCTTCTGAACAGGGCACGAAAACTGTCAGCTCACTTCCGCCGTTCAAGCGCCGCAGCAGAGCGACTTGCATCGCTCCAGAAGTCTTTCGGCCTGCCGGTTCATCGCCTGAAATGCGATGTGGCGACACGCTGGAATTCAACTCTCCACATGTTACAGCGACTGTGGCAGCACCGCAGAGCCCTGGTGCAATACGTCATGACGTATAGCCTGGGCCAACGAGATGCAGAGGTGGGGCAGATCACCCTGATGGAGTGGTCTCAGATCAAGGACCTATGCACCCTTCTGCACAGTTTCGACATGGCGACGAATATGTTTAGCTCTGACAATGCCATTATCAGCATGACGATTCCAGTCATTTACATGCTGGAGCACACGCTAAACACTATTCGGAGTCAGGGGGTGGGACAACATGAAGGGGAGGAACTACAGGAGGATTCATATGCGCAAGGGACAACAACATCACGAAGGTCCAGACGTTCATCATCACCAACGCAGCAGGCATGGGACCATGGGGGACAGGGATCGACAAGGGCGCATAGTAGCAGGCGAAATGTTGAGCAAGGTGCAGGAGAACATGAAGAAATGGAGGACGAACTGTCCATGGACATGGAAGACTCAGCGGATGAGGGAGACCTTGGTCAAATTTCAGTTGAAAGAGGTTGGGGTCAGATGTCAGAGGAAGAAAGAACGGGTAGCACCTCTATGCCACAAACACAGCATGGACTTGGTCCGCATGGCTGCGCAAGACACATGAGTGCCTTTTTGTTGCACTACCTCCAACATGACAGTCGTATTGTCAAAATTAGAAGTGATGATGACTACTGGATTGCCACACTATTAGATCCCCGGTACAAGTCCAAATTTTGTGACATAATTCCAGCCATAGAAAGGGACGCACGTATGCAGGAGTATCAGCAGAAGCTGTTACTAGATCTTAGCTCGGCTTTTCCACCAAACAACCGTGCAGGTGCAGGGAGTGAATCTCCCAGTTGTAACTTGACAAACATGGGACGGTCTCGTCATCTTCAACAGTCTACCCGTACCAGTAGGACCTTTTCTGGTGCCGGTAACAGCAATTTTATGGAATCTTTTCATAATTTTTTTAGACCCTCTTTTGCAAGGCCACCAGAGACAACAAGTCTGACACATACTCAACGGCTGGAGAGGATGATACAGGAGTATCTCCAAATGAACATCGATGCCATGACTGTGCAACTGGAGCCTTGCTCCTTTTGGGCTTCAAACATAGAAAAATGGCCAGAGCTCTCCAGTTACGCCTTGGAGATTTTGTCGTGTCCAGCTGCCAGCGTTGTCTCTGAACGTGTATTCAGTGCTGCTGGGTGTGTGCTGACAGATAAGCGCACGCGTCTGTCCAGTGACAATGTGGACAGACTGACGTTCATCAAAATGAACAAGTCATGGATCCAGAAGGAATTTACTACCCCTGTGTCATCCTGGGGAGAGTAAATGCTTGTGGATTTGGAATGTGCTTGATGCAAATCAAAACATCCTGTTTGCAACTAGGGCCCAAGTGCTGCCACTGATGTGGTGGGTGTCTGTGTGGCCCAATTTTTGGAAAAAAGGGAGACTCCGCTTGGAGTAACCCTTGCTTGCTGTGTTTTTAAAAGAAGCCAAGATGAACAGAGCTGGGATCAGGAAAGACTTTGCTACCTACCCCGGTGTCATCCTGGGGACGGCTAAGAATAGCGTATTTTTGAATGTGCTTGATGCAAATCAAAACATCCTGTTTGCAACTAGGGCCCAAGTGCTGCCACTGATGGGGTGGGTGTCTGTGTGGCCCAATATTTGGAAAAAAGGGAGACTCCGCTTGGAGTAACCCTTGCTTGCTGTGTTTTTAAAAGAAGCCAAGATGAACAGAGCTGGGATCAGGAAAGACTTTGCTACCTACCCCGGTGTCATCCTGGGGACGGATAAGAATGGCGTATTTTTGAATGTGCTTGATGCAAATCTAGCTGTGAAGTGTACAACTGGGGCACAACTGCTGCCACTGAATGGGTGGGTGTGTGTGGGGCCCAATTTTTGGAAAAAAGGGGAGACTCCGCTTGGAGTAACCCTTGCTTACATTGTTTTTAAAAGAAGCCAAGATGAACAAGTCATGGGTCAGCAAAGACTTTGCTACCTACCCCAGTGTCATCCTGGGGACGGCTAAGAATAGCGTATTTTTGAATGTGCTTGATGCAAATCAAAACATCCTGTTTGCAACTAGGGCCGAAGTGCTGCCACTGATGGGGTGGGTGTCTGTGTGGCCCAATTTTTGGAAAAAAGGGAGACTCCGCTTGGAGTAACCCTTGCTTGCTGTGTTTTTAAAAGAAGCCAAGATGAACAGAGCTGGGATCAGGAAAGACTTTGCTACCTACCCCGGTGTCATCCTGGGGACGGATAAGAATGGCGTATTTTTGAATGTGCTTGATGCAAATCTAGCTGTGAAGTGTACAACTGGGGCACAACTGCTGCCACTGAATGGGTGGGTGTGTGTGGGGCCCAATTTTTGGAAAAAAGGGGAGACTCCGCTTGGAGTAACCCTTGCTTACATTGTTTTTAAAAGAAGCCAAGATGAACAAGTCATGGGTCAGCAAAGACTTTGCTACCTACCCCAGTGTCATCCTGGGGACGGCTAAGAATAGCGTATTTTTGAATGTGCTTGATGCAAATCAAAACATCCTGTTTGCAACTAGGGCCCAAGTGCTGCCACTGATGGGGTGGGTGTCTGTGTGGCCCAATTTTTGGAAAAAAGGGAGACTCCGCTTGGAGTAACCCTTGCTTGCTGTGTTTTTAAAAGAAGCCAAGATGAACAGAGCTGGGATCAGGAAAGACTTTGCTACCTACCCCGGTGTCATCCTGGGGACGGATAAGAATGGCGTATTTTTGAATGTGCTTGATGCAAATCTAGCTGTGAAGTGTACAACTGGGGCACAACTGCTGCCACTGAATGGGTGGGTGTGTGTGGGGCCCAATTTTTGGAAAAAAGGGGAGACTCCGCTTGGAGTAACCCTTGCTTACATTGTTTTTAAAAGAAGCCAAGATGAACAAGTCATGGGTCAGCAAAGACTTTGCTACCTACCCCAGTGTCATCCTGGGGACGGCTAAGAATAGCGTATTTTTGAATGTGCTTGATGCAAATCAAAACATCCTGTTTGCAACTAGGGCCCAAGTGCTGCCACTGATGGGGTGGGTGTCTGTGTGGCCCAATTTTTGGAAAAAAGGGAGACTCCGCTTGGAGTAACCCTTGCTTGCTGTGTTTTTAAAAGAAGCCAAGATGAACAGAGCTGGGATCAGGAAAGACTTTGCTACCTACCCCGGTGTCATCCTGGGGACGGATAAGAATGGCGTATTTTTGAATGTGCTTGATGCAAATCTAGCTGTGAAGTGTACAACTGGGGCACAACTGCTGCCACTGAATGGGTGGGTGTGTGTGGGGCCCAATTTTTGGAAAAAAGGGGAGACTCCGCTTGGAGTAACCCTTGCTTACATTGTTTTTAAAAGAAGCCAAGATGAACAAGTCATGGGTCAGCAAAGACTTTGCTACCTACCCCAGTGTCATCCTGGGGACGGCTAAGAATAGCGTATTTTTGAATGTGCTTGATGCAAATCAAAACATCCTGTTTGCAACTAGGGCCCAAGTGCTGCCACTGATGGGGTGGGTGTCTGTGTGGCCCAATTTTTGGAAAAAAGGGAGACTCCGCTTGGAGTAACCCTTGCTTGCTGTGTTTTTAAAAGAAGCCAAGATGAACAGAGCTGGGATCAGGAAAGACTTTGCTACCTACCCCGGTGTCATCCTGGGGACGGATAAGAATAGCGTATTTTTGAATGTGCTTGATGCAAATCAAAACATCCTGTTTGCAACTAGGGCCGAAGTGCTGCCACTGATGGGGTGGGTGTCTGTGTGGCCCAATTTTTGGAAAAAAGGGAGACTCCGCTTGGAGTAACCCTTGCTTGCTGTGTTTTTAAAAGAAGCCAAGATGAACAGAGCTGGGATCAGGAAAGACTTTGCTACCTACCCCGGTGTCATCCTGGGGACGGATAAGAATGGCGTATTTTTGAATGTGCTTGATGCAAATCTAGCTGTGAAGTGTACAACTGGGGCACAACTGCTGCCACTGAATGGGTGGGTGTGTGTGGGGCCCAATTTTTGGAAAAAAGGGGAGACTCCGCTTGGAGTAACCCTTGCTTACATTGTTTTTAAAAGAAGCCAAGATGAACAAGTCATGGGTCAGCAAAGACTTTGCTACCTACCCCAGTGTCATCCTGGGGACGGCTAAGAATAGCGTATTTTTGAATGTGCTTGATGCAAATCAAAACATCCTGTTTGCAACTAGGGCCGAAGTGCTGCCACTGATGGGGTGGGTGTCTGTGTGGCCCAATTTTTGGAAAAAAGGGAGACTCCGCTTGGAGTAACCCTTGCTTGCTGTGTTTTTAAAAGAAGCCAAGATGAACAGAGCTGGGATCAGGAAAGACTTTGCTACCTACCCCGGTGTCATCCTGGGGACGGATAAGAATGGCGTATTTTTGAATGTGCTTGATGCAAATCTAGCTGTGAAGTGTACAACTGGGGCACAACTGCTGCCACTGAATGGGTGGGTGTGTGTGGGGCCCAATTTTTGGAAAAAAGGGGAGACTCCGCTTGGAGTAACCCTTGCTTACATTGTTTTTAAAAGAAGCCAAGATGAACAAGTCATGGGTCAGCAAAGACTTTGCTACCTACCCCAGTGTCATCCTGGGGACGGCTAAGAATAGCGTATTTTTGAATGTGCTTGATGCAAATCAAAACATCCTGTTTGCAACTAGGGCCCAAGTGCTGCCACTGATGGGGTGGGTGTCTGTGTGGCCCAATTTTTGGAAAAAAGGGAGACTCCGCTTGGAGTAACCCTTGCTTGCTGTGTTTTTAAAAGAAGCCAAGATGAACAGAGCTGGGATCAGGAAAGACTTTGCTACCTACCCCGGTGTCATCCTGGGGACGGATAAGAATGGCGTATTTTTGAATGTGCTTGATGCAAATCTAGCTGTGAAGTGTACAACTGGGGCACAACTGCTGCCACTGAATGGGTGGGTGTGTGTGGGGCCCAATTTTTGGAAAAAAGGGGAGACTCCGCTTGGAGTAACCCTTGCTTACATTGTTTTTAAAAGAAGCCAAGATGAACAAGTCATGGGTCAGCAAAGACTTTGCTACCTACCCCAGTGTCATCCTGGGGACGGCTAAGAATAGCGTATTTTTGAATGTGCTTGATGCAAATCAAAACATCCTGTTTGCAACTAGGGCCCAAGTGCTGCCACTGATGGGGTGGGTGTCTGTGTGGCCCAATTTTTGGAAAAAAGGGAGACTCCGCTTGGAGTAACCCTTGCTTGCTGTGTTTTTAAAAGAAGCCAAGATGAACAGAGCTGGGATCAGGAAAGACTTTGCTACCTACCCCGGTGTCATCCTGGGGACGGATAAGAATAGCGTATTTTTGAATGTGCTTGATGCAAATCAAAACATCCTGTTTGCAACTAGGGCCGAAGTGCTGCCACTGATGGGGTGGGTGTCTGTGTGGCCCAATTTTTGGAAAAAAGGGAGACTCCGCTTGGAGTAACCCTTGCTTGCTGTGTTTTTAAAAGAAGCCAAGATGAACAGAGCTGGGATCAGGAAAGACTTTGCTACCTACCCCGGTGTCATCCTGGGGACGGATAAGAATGGCGTATTTTTGAATGTGCTTGATGCAAATCTAGCTGTGAAGTGTACAACTGGGGCACAACTGCTGCCACTGAATGGGTGGGTGTGTGTGGTGCCCAATTTTTGGAAAAAAGGGGAGACTCCGCTTGGAGTAACCCTTGCTTACATTGTTTTTAAAAGAAGCCAAGATGAACAAGTCATGGGTCAGCAAAGACTTTGCTACCTACCCCAGTGTCATCCTGGGGACGGCTAAGAATAGCGTATTTTTGAATGTGCTTGATGCAAATCAAAACATCCTGTTTGCAACTAGGGCCGAAGTGCTGCCACTGATGGGGTGGGTGTCTGTGTGGCCCAATTTTTGGAAAAAAGGGAGACTCCGCTTGGAGTAACCCTTGCTTGCTGTGTTTTTAAAAGAAGCCAAGATGAACAGAGCTGGGATCAGGAAAGACTTTGCTACCTACCCCGGTGTCATCCTGGGGACGGATAAGAATGGCGTATTTTTGAATGTGCTTGATGCAAATCTAGCTGTGAAGTGTACAACTGGGGCACAACTGCTGCCACTGAATGGGTGGGTGTGTGTGGGGCCCAATTTTTGGAAAAAAGGGGAGACTCCGCTTGGAGTAACCCTTGCTTACATTGTTTTTAAAAGAAGCCAAGATGAACAAGTCATGGGTCAGCAAAGACTTTGCTACCTACCCCAGTGTCATCCTGGGGACGGCTAAGAATAGCGTATTTTTGAATGTGCTTGATGCAAATCAAAACATCCTGTTTGCAACTAGGGCCCAAGTGCTGCCACTGATGGGGTGGGTGTCTGTGTGGCCCAATTTTTGGAAAAAAGGGAGACTCCGCTTGGAGTAACCCTTGCTTGCTGTGTTTTTAAAAGAAGCCAAGATGAACAGAGCTGGGATCAGGAAAGACTTTGCTACCTACCCCGGTGTCATCCTGGGGACGGATAAGAATGGCGTATTTTTGAATGTGCTTGATGCAAATCTAGCTGTGAAGTGTACAACTGGGGCACAACTGCTGCCACTGAATGGGTGGGTGTGTGTGGGGCCCAATTTTTGGAAAAAAGGGGAGACTCCGCTTGGAGTAACCCTTGCTTACATTGTTTTTAAAAGAAGCCAAGATGAACAAGTCATGGGTCAGCAAAGACTTTGCTACCTACCCCAGTGTCATCCTGGGGACGGCTAAGAATAGCGTATTTTTGAATGTGCTTGATGCAAATCAAAACATCCTGTTTGCAACTAGGGCCCAAGTGCTGCCACTGATGGGGTGGGTGTCTGTGTGGCCCAATTTTTGGAAAAAAGGGAGACTCCGCTTGGAGTAACCCTTGCTTGCTGTGTTTTTAAAAGAAGCCAAGATGAACAGAGCTGGGATCAGGAAAGACTTTGCTACCTACCCCGGTGTCATCCTGGGGACGGATAAGAATGGCGTATTTTTGAATGTGCTTGATGCAAATCTAGCTGTGAAGTGTACAACTGGGGCACAACTGCTGCCACTGAAGGGGTGGGTGTGTGGGGCCCAATTTTTGGAAAAAAGGGAGACTCCGCTTGGAGTCACCTTGCGGTGTTTTACAGGACTTTAGAAGGGCGTGCCATGCCTATATCTGTGTGTCCTCCTCTTTTTCCTTGTCCAGCTGTTTTGTTTTCGCATGAGTACATGTCCTTGTCACTTTCCCATGTGTTTGTGTTGTGTTGTGAGTTGTTTGTCACCTTTTGGACACCTTTGAGGGTGTTTTCTAGGTGTTTTACTGTGTTTGTGATTGCCTGCCATTGTTTCCTATGGGCTCGAGTTCGGTTCGTCGAACGTTCGACGAGCCGAACTCGAGCCAGACCCCCCGTTCGGCGAACCGCCTCGAGCCGAACCGGGACCGGTTCGCTCATCTCTAATAATAAAATACCTAATGTGAATGTATTTGGATACCCCACAGTAATGTAATGATAAAAAAAAAAATTATGAAACCATGTGCAATCGAGGAACTTTTATGTGTAATTTAAGAATAAATATTGCTTTTTTTGTTTTTTAAAAAAAGTTCCACCTTTCATTCAAATGAAATAAGGCAAAAATTATTTTTCCCCCCAAAAAAGGACATGCAATTTTGCGTTATTGAAATGATAATAGTAATAACTAAGCAACTTCTATTATTCGTTTTTTAACAAATATGGTATAAAACAGTTAATTATAAGTTCAATATGTACAAAAGAAGTGTTTAAAAATTATTTTTTCCTATGAATTTTAGATTCAAAAATTCAATTTTTTTCGATTTCGCATGTAGTTCCTCCATCAGTTTTACAGCACGTTCAGCATTTTGGTTAGATCTGGGAATGTCAATTAATGACTCCTCCACCAACCAGTGCACCTTGAAACACTTAATTGCCTTCTTGCACTTTGTCTTGGTGAGTGAGGTTAACAGTTCATTGAAGGACGCTTCGTTGTAGTGTTGCGACTGGAACCAGGCATTTGCCCATTCATAGCAGATGAAGTCGCATGCTATACCGAGGACGCGGCGCCACTCTGGTATCAGAAAAAATGCTATAACAGCATATACAGCTCGCGAGTTCCATCTTGCCATGTGCAGGTTTGGGAGTTTCTTCCAACTGATTCGAGGCCAACGTGATGTTGTTTTGTAATGACAATATGCCTGACATAGTTCATATAAGAACTTTAAATCATCTCGCCATCCAGGATTCTCGCCTGTGTTGACATCATGTGTTGCAACTTGGTGGTATTCAATCTGAAGTGAGGTATAGTTTTCTGTTAATTTGTCAATGAAAAAATAATTGAGTTCTGGTTTCTTCGTTGACTCTGGAATAAGGAAATTCATGACGTGCTTCAGTAGGAGGTCAAGTACATGGTGTTGACAGCCAATATATTGTGGCTTCTGAAAGCCCTTTCTCAAGAAACCATCCTGTATCAGCGTTACAATCCCGTTCAAACAACCAGTATTTACTGCTGCCGTGTCGCAGATTATCATGCGAATATTTTCCCAAGCGTCGTATTCATCAATTAGCTGATGTAGTTCCTTGTGAATAGCCATGGCAGAACCATTCTCACATTTCAGAATACCGAGTTTGATTTCGGTTGTGGTATTTTTCAGCAGAACTACTTGATACTCTTCCCCTTGGATTCTTTTACCATCGAAGTGGAGACAATAGGGATCTTTGCTTTGAAGTTTTTCAAAAATTTTGGTTTTTATTTTCTGTCCTCCCAATATTACTTAGAAATCTGTAAACATTTACACTATTTATTTATTACGATAATTTTATCACTTATTCTCATTTTCATATACACTTTTTAAATTAAAAAACGTATTCACAGTAAAATTCACTTTCTAGTATCCAAGATGGCTGCCTGACTCCAAATGTACCACATGCTTTTCAATTCTTTCAGCTCTTCTTATAGCACATGTTTGTAAGGCTAGATCTAACTTTTAAAGAAAACGTTAAATATAATTTTTAATGGGTAACAATTAAAAATGTCATTTTCTCACTAGATTATTCTTATTCTAGATGTTCTAAATTATTCTTGAATATTCTCAATCATTCCAGAATCTTCAAAAAATTAAGACACGAAAAATCAAAAAAAAATTTTTTATAAATTTTGAAATGAAAAAGAGGGGGAACTTTTTTGAATATTTTACAAATTTGATGATACTAATGTCATTTGAATGCAATTGTTCCTCGAATGTAAGGGGTTTCATTTTTCGTTTTGCAAAATTTTTAAAATAGTCATCACACAATCCCACAGGTGGTGACACCTTTGAATGGAGTTGACATACTAAGATCATTATAATCAAAGCTTCTCTGCAGCCTGTGGTGAGCATCAATCACAGGCATTAACTTCATATCTTGTTTACTATGAAGGTGCAATATTTTAGTTCCCAGTAGAAACTGGAATCACGAATCGTGAGTTACTAAAACCACATGAACGTTATTTGTTCCATTATTTTGCATCATAAAAACAGATTAAATTGTGTTCTGCTTTCCGTTATATTTTTTATATATTGAACATATTTTTTTTTACAGCAGGGTGGGGTTAGAAATAGTTATTGGAAATAATGATGTTCCTTTTTTAATTAATTTGTTAAACACTAAATATAAGAAGAAAAAACAAAAAGCCAGCACCAAATGTGCACTACAGCACTAAACATTCCAAACTGTACTTATTATAAAAAAATTTTTGAGATTTTTGGCAAAAAATTGCAATTTCTTGAGCTGCTTCGCCACGTCACGGCAAATCTCATTTGAAGCAGTCCTACACTAAAATAACCGGTTGGTGACTGTTCACATTAAGTCATCAGGCTTTGTCCACAGGCTATTTACTTCATGCAGCATTTGCTTGGACCTGTCCCGCCCACAGCCATGACTCAGTCATGGGTACGGGATTGAAATAGACCAGGTGAGTGCTGCTAAGAGCAGTTCTACTATTCATATGTGAGGCCGTATGGCACATTTTATAAAAATATTTTAGTGTAGGACTGCCTCTAATGAGATTTGCCGTGACGTGGCGAGGCAGCTCAAGAAATTGCAATTTTTTGCCAAAAATCTCAAAATTTTTATAATAAGTACAGTTTGGAATGTTTAGTGCTGAAGTGCACATTTGGTGCTGGCTTTTTGTTTTTTCTTCATTGAATTGGTCGGTGGTTGACCTCCACCTTGCTATGCACCCCAATTTGGGATGTATTCCATCTGTCTGGATTTTGGCGGTTGGTGACTGTTCACATTAAGTCATCAGGCTTTGTCCACAGGCTATTTACTTCATGCAGCATTTGCTTGGACCTGTCCCGCCCACAGCCATGACTCAGTCATGGGTACGGGATTGAAATAGACCAGGTGAGTGCTGCTAAGAGCAGTTCTACTATTCATATGTGAGGCCGTATGGCACATTTTATAAAAATATTTTAGTGTAGGACTGCCTCTAATGAGATTTGCCGTGACGTGGCGAGGCAGCTCAAGAAATTGCAATTTTTTGCCAAAAATCTCAAAATTTTTATAATAAGTACAGTTTGGAATGTTTAGTGCTGAAGTGCACATTTGGTGCTGGCTTTTTGTTTTTTCTTCATTGAATTGGTCGGTGGTTGACCTCCACCTTGCTATGCACCCCAATTTGGGATGTATTCCATCTGTCTGGATTTTGGCGGTTGGTGACTGTTCACATTAAGTCATCAGGCTTTGTCCACAGGCTATTTACTTCATGCAGCATTTGCTTGGACCTGTCCCGCCCACAGCCATGACTCAGTCATGGGTACGGGATTGAAATAGACCAGGTGAGTGCTGCTAAGAGCAGTTCTACTATTCATATGTGAGGCCGTATGGCACATTTTATAAAAATATTTTAGTGTAGGACTGCCTCTAATGAGATTTGCCGTGACGTGGCGAGGCAGCTCAAGAAATTGCAATTTTTTGCCAAAAATCTCAAAATTTTTATAATAAGTACAGTTTGGAATGTTTAGTGCTGAAGTGCACATTTGGTGCTGGCTTTTTGTTTTTTCTTCATTGAATTGGTCGGTGGTTGACCTCCACCTTGCTATGCACCCCAATTTGGGATGTATTCCATCTGTCTGGATTTTGGCGGTTGGTGACTGTTCACATTAAGTCATCAGGCTTTGTCCACAGGCTATTTACTTCATGCAGCATTTGCTTGGACCTGTCCCGCCCACAGCCATGACTCAGTCATGGGTACGGGATTGAAATAGACCAGGTGAGTGCTGCTAAGAGCAGTTCTACTATTCATATGTGAGGCCGTATGGCACATTTTATAAAAATATTTTAGTGTAGGACTGCCTCTAATGAGATTTGCCGTGACGTGGCGAGGCAGCTCAAGAAATTGCAATTTTTTGCCAAAAATCTCAAAATTTTTATAATAAGTACAGTTTGGAATGTTTAGTGCTGAAGTGCACATTTGGTGCTGGCTTTTTGTTTTTTCTTCACTAAATATAAGAGGTACAGAGTAAGGATGTATAAAACACATGTGCACAAGAATACAGTAGAAAACAAGAAGGTGCCACCACCTAGATATGAATAACACAATAAAGTTTGATACTGAATAATTAGAAGGTAGCAGTGTCACTATCCAGCATGAATAGAATTAATAACTGAAGTACCTGAAGTATATAAACAACTTAGCAAAGAACAAAAGTAACAGAGTAACCGCTTCTTCTGTTGGGTGCCAACCGGAAAGTATTCTAAACAGATCCCAGTCCATACTTAACAAAATACATCACATAGGTGAGAAGACAAGAATCACCATAATCAGGTGGATAATGTCAAGGGGGAAAAGTTCTATATCTCCCAGACCTTAGCAAACGTTTCATGGCATCCTCTATTTTGGTACACAGTCCATTCTAAAGGAATCATTGCATTGCATTGACTAGCTCTATCCAAGCACGTGCAGTTGGGTGAGAGTTGCCCATCCACCGTAGAGCTACAAGTTTGCTGGCCATGAAAAGAGACTCCCGTAAGAAAATTTTGAGGTGATAAGACCAGCATCCTTTGTTAAAAATGACAGAGCAGTGGATCAAGGGGTATGTGAAAGGAGATTAGGGAGGATAGGATTCAGACAACCTCTTGCCAAAAGGAGGCAATCACCAGGCAGCTCCAGATCATGTGGATAAAGTCCACATCTTCCCCAGTACACCGCAAGCACAATGATATTCCTTTTTTGTATAGTTTAGGTTTGTTTTTGGGGTTTTTTTGGGGGGGAATTTTGTGCTACTTTTATTTGTTTATTTTCAATTTTTGTATACATTTTGTATACATTTTGCAATCAGCAGCTCCTGCTCCCTCCATGCACTCAGCGACAAATTGATCACTCAGAGTGGAGAAGGAAGCACTATTAGTGCTTCGTAATTTGCATATACTATGCTTGATTAATGTTATCTATACATTGATCAGAAAGGCAAATATGATACTAAATCATGTTTAGCAGTGGACCACATGCCTCCACAGACTTACAATCTCATGCAAGCAGCTAACTCAGAATTAAGGTTTTAGAATGTCAGTACAGAGTAAAATATTTGTAAAAGCTCTGGGCTTTCCTTTAGCACACTGTGTTAACAATTCTTAAGCAATTTGTATTTTTCATAATTAATTTTATTATTTAACAACTGTGGTGCTGTCGGAAACTCGGAATGTCCAAAAGGTTAATAATAGAGATGATCGAATATCAAAATATCTGCTTCAACAAATAGGTTGCCGCAATTTGACTATTCGCGAATATTCGATATTTTTTCTGTATTTCTGCCACTGATCTCACCTTTCACATGTTGATTCTTGCATATATATGTTTAATTTTAATTAAGTAGGCTTGGTTTCATATATCCATGTTCTTCTTTATCTAATATTTATTCATTTTTTCATCTCTCTTTTATTCTTTATTTATTTTTCATTTTTTCATTTTTTTATTCTCATATTTATTCATGTCCCTTTTGGGGTATTTTTCTTCATCATATATCTTTTCCGTACCATTTTTCATTCCTTATTCATTCACGATTTCATATTTCCTAAATATACACAATATAATACACGTATGTTATATGTAACCCATTGGTTGCATTCGCATCTTCTATGCACGTTTGCACTTTAATTGTGTTCTGCCGATCCGCTATTGTATTGCTCTGCCTGGGTTCTGTGTTTTGCCGTGATGTGCGCTCCTGGGTCCCGCCTGCTTCTGGGTTGCTGTGGCGACGCGTCTCATGTACCTCCCTGACTTCCGTCAACGTCATGACGCGTCAGGCGTGGGCTGAGCGCGGTGACGTCAGACGCTGCGCCCGGCGGTCGTGGAGGTGGGGCGGGATGCAGGAGCGCTACCCATCATCATGGCTACCAGTGAGTATAAAAACCCTGGGTATACCCCTTATTTGCACCCCCTGGAAGAAGCTAGACGCGAAACGCGCGCGTAGGGAGTACTTCTTTTTTGGTTCCCTGGTTGTCCCATTTGAGCACACGCTATACCATAGGTAACTCTCATTGCTGCATCCTTAATCCTCCATTTTCTTTCTTGCCTTCGCTTCGCTTTGGGTTTCCTTTCTTTGAAAGTAACCCTTATAGCTGTTTCATCGACTTTATTATTTGCCATTATGGCGAGCGTATTGATATGATCTAAGTCGGGCATGGCAGCAATCATCATATTTATGGGGTCTTTATATTGAATCCCTTCAGGTTCTATCCCAGCACATGCAATCTCTTTAGGTTTTTTCCATTGTTGCATTCTTGGCTTCCCTAATCTGAATTTTTCCTATCTCTCTTTTATTTGTCCTTGGTTATCTTCATATTACTGTTATAGTTGGTCTGCTAGCCCTACTATGTGCCATTATGGCGTGGATATAAGTATGGTTTAATGCTTTGTGTGGCAGCAGTTCTTATATACAGTCACCAACTGACTGTTGTTTTTCCATAGTAATAAAAACCCTTCTTGGGATACTTCTACAGAGGTCTACTAGAGTAACTAGCCTGTTGGGAATAATTTCTTCTTGTATATATTTAACTTTTTGAGGAGATTTCCTTTCTCCCTGCATATGTTCAGCAGCATTCACCTGTTCTAATTCTGTGTGTCTCACTATTATTTATCGCTGTGTATATGCCTATATTTGCATGCATAATTTTTGACAACCTCGATCCTATGTCAGTGTCCTCTTCTTTTTAACAAAATCCTTGTTTTTAATATTTTCCTAATAAAAATTTCTATTTTATTATATATAAAAAAATTTCCTTGGCTCTCTTTACTCATTTCACTACATAGGTTTTCTCTTAGGCTATGTCCGCACGTTGCTTTTTACCTGCTTTTTACCTGCTTTTTTGCTGCTTTTTCAACTGCAGCGTTTAATGGCACAATGGTTGTGTTCTGCTTTTCAAGCAAAGTCTATGGGAATTTGGGTTTCTTGTCCGCACTATGCAGTTCAAACTGCTGCCTTTTTGTTGCAGAACTTTGGTCAAAAACTCAGCTTTGCAGTGCAAAACCCAAATGGCAAAAACAATTGACATGTCAATTGTTTTTGCCATTTGGGTTTTGCAGTGCAAAGCTGAGTTTTTGACCAAAGTTCTGCAACAAAAAGGCAGCAGTTTGAACTGCATAGTGCGGACAAGAAACCCAAATTCCCATAGACTTTGCTTGAAAAGCAGAACACAACCATTTTGCCATTAAACGATGCAGTTGAAAAAGCAGCAAAAAAGCAGGTAAAAAGCAACGTGCGGACATAGCCTAAGTCTTTGAGTAAGAGCCCATTTATATCGGGTCTCATTTAGGTTTTTTCAAAGGAGGAGAGTCTGTCTAAGAACAGGAAGGCAACAACTTAGAGCCTGGCAGGCAGCCAGGTCAGAAAGTGGAGTCTGGGAGTTCAGTCAGTGAGGCTGTGCGCAGAGAAAGAGAAGGAGTAAGAGTGGAGTGGTTGAGACCCCAGAGAGCAAGGAGGAGACTGGTTGCCTGGAGAGTAACAGAGAGCAGTAACCAAGGGACCAAGCATGATGGGTGACTGGACCCTAGGGCAGAGAGAATCTTAAAGCCGTCTGCTAATCCAGAGTTGAGAGTGGACTTTCATGGTCCATCACCGCCATAGGTACGGGACACAGCCCCAAGAGAAGAACCTGGGAGCGGGCACTGAAGTAAGGTCCAAACCACAAAAGGTTCGCGGGGCCTGTTGTACGTGCCTGGGGAAAAATGACAGAGAACAAGCAAGGCCAATAAGAGTTCCACACCACGGGGACCAGAAGCTCGACTAAGTGCAACGGGAGGATTCACCGGGGCTCAAGCCAGCATAGGGGAGAAAGAAGGCCCGTGGTGCAACTCGACTGGGCGACTCCACCGGATTTAAGTGAGTAAAACCCGTTAAACTGCAAAGACTGTGTCGTGTGCAACTTATTACTGCTGTGCACTCCAAAGCCGCACTACAGGTCACAGCAACACCACACTGGGACTCAAGCCCTGCTTGTGGAGGGCCCTGTCACCCTAGCTCCTTATAACAGTCCCAATATCTCCAGCAGCGGCGGTACTACTATATCTTACTGCAAACTGCAAGTAGCGTCACGGAAACCCTTTTATTTTCTTTACTTTATTTTATCTTATGTTTTTTTTTTTACATGTTTGGAGAGGGCATGCCCAGCGGTCACGGAACCGGGTAACGGCCATCACTGTGACACCGCTCCCCAGCGCAGCGTACCTGGAACCGAGTACCCCCCCAGCCCTGGGGTGCTGCAATTGTATCTGGCCAAAAGCAGCTTGGGAGCAGGAGGCATCATCGCCTGCTTCCTAGACTGCAGTTTGTGAAGCATGCAGAACCGTGGAAGTGGCAGTTGTTTCACTCTGGAACTCAGGCTTTATTCCACTAGCTAACACTGAGGATTTAAAAAAAATCAGATTCCCCAGGGGGGAATGGTTCAGACACCATGGAGCACAGCATGAGAGAAGGTACTCCCAACTGCTTTCTTTTTTTTTTTTAAAAATTGGTAGGATTTGCAACAGTCCATAACATGCCAAGGTTTTAAAAAAAATCTGATTCCGCAGGGGGCCATGTGTAACACACCGTAGAGCACAGCATCAATAAAGAACACAACTAGAGACTGCCTGACCAATTGTTATAGACAGTGCAGCCTCGACAGTGGTTGTGCCAGTGCATAATGTATAAAGGCTTGAAAAATATTGCCCTGGGTGATTGGTCCGAACAATTAAATCGCAGCAGCATAACAAGTTAGATTAGTCATGTGGTCTCATTAGATGATAGAAGACAAAATAGTCTTGAATGAGAAACAATGGAACTTAGTTGAACTTAAGAAATACAAATTTTGGGGCTACAGTTATTATTAGGTCTTGTTAACAGGCGACCTGAGATACTCTGGGGCAATCCATCGATGGTTCATTTTGATCATTATCAAACTGTCTGCATTTTCCGTGGATAGTCATATGCGAGTATCTGTTATTATTGATCCTTCTGTCTCCCTAAACCTCCTCTCCTCCTCAGTCTGTCTCTCCTCTTCCTGCTCCTCCTCAAGCCATCCATGCTGGAAAGCCCTGAAGCTTGGGTTGGGTTGTCAATCCCTTGGTTACCAACTTCAAACCATTCCTGTTCTTCATCATCCTCTTTATCCTCATGATGCTGACCAAAGGTGGCCTGAGCCTGTTGGCCGAGGTTCTGTGGATTACTAGCAACCATTGTGAAGTCTGGATCAACAGACACCTCGGGTGCATTAACATTATGGTCAGTCAGACCATCCAGAGAGCGTTTCAATAAACAACTCAGTGGAATTATAATGCTGATAAAAGCATCATGCCTGCTCACAATGTTGGTACAAATTGTCTCTCCAGGAAGGAGACAAACTCTAGCACCACCTATTGGAAGTACAGTAATCAAAATTCTCTAGTACCTGACAAATGTCTGCAATCCACACCCACTTTGCAGTACTTATGTTTGGCAGCTGCGTCTGACGGGCATGTTCTGGCTGACATTGGGATACTGCCCTCTGCTGCTCATGGATCCTGGCAAACATATGATAGGTTGAATTTCATCTCGTAAGGAGGTCACATATTAGTCTGTGACGAGGCAAGTGTAAGCGCTGCTGCAGCACTGCCAGGCCAGCAAAAGAGGCAGATGATTTGCGGAAATGTGCACTAATACGTCATACCTTGGTAAGTAGGTCTGGTATCCCAGGGTATTTCTTCATAAAGTGCTGAACTACTAAATTTACAACGTGGGCCATACAAGGAACATGACAAGCTTTCCAAGATTTAAAGCCGCCACTAGCATACTACTCTCCCTGGATGGAGGTCCAATGATGTAAGCCACTCATCTGTCTGCTCTGTTATTGCTTTCAAAAGCTCAGGTGCAATGTGCGATTTGTCACCGATACAGATGAGCTTCAGTAGAGCGTGTTGCCGCTTAGCTGAGGCAATTGCTGCAGAGATCCCAGCTGGGGAATGATGTCGATGGTTGGACACCAGCGGATGTTGAGGAGGATGCACAGGAGCCAGATGAAGAGTAGGAGGATGGAGTTGTTGCTGTGTAGGAGGGTACTGAACCTGTGATTGAAGTGGGGCCCACTATTCTGGATGTGGGAATTATATAGAATGTTGCCGGCTCAGACTATGTACCTGCCGCCACCAGGTTCACCCAGTGTGCCGTCGGTGAGATGTAGCGTCCCTGTCCACTTCCGCTTGTCCACGTGTCTGTGGTTAAGTGGACCTTCCCTGTTATGGCATTGGTGAGAGCCCGTATGATGTTTACGGACATGTGATTGAGGAGCGCGGGGACGGCACAATGAGCAAAATAGTGGCAGGTAGGCACAGAGTACCGATATTCTGCCACCTCCAAAACGTCGCAGAAAGCCTCTGTTCCCACAAGCCAATACGGCAACATATCAAGGGCTATCAATCGTGCAATGTGTGCAGTTATCGTTTCTGCTCTTGCGTGTGTAATGGGTATTTTCGATTCTTTTCGAAGATCTGTGGTATGGACAACTGAAGGGAACGCTGGGACACTGAAGCGGATGTGGTCGATGATGATTGAGTGTGGACAACATTGGGAGGAAGTATCAGCACCACCTTCTTGCACAGGAGTTTGGGAAGCAGGCAGGCCAGGGGAAGTGGCAGTGTTTTGAGTCTGGAAATCTTGTTTTTACCTAGAGCTGTCAACCACCTAGTGGTGTGCTTGGCTAACATATGGTTATTCTGGAGGTGCCCATGCTGGAAGTATTTCAGCCTCTGCTAAGCTTGGTCTGACAGATTTGACAAATGTCAACTGTTTGGTCCAAAGGACTCTTGGAAAAAAACTCCCACACAATCGCAGCAAGGACCCTTTGACTCTGAGAGGGCACAGGTGGTGCACGGACCGTTGGACTCTGAGATGGCACAGGTGGTGGTGTCATGTGCACAGTTTGTTGATCTCTGGCAGTGATTTAAACGCTATCTCTTACAGCCTTTTTGCGGACTATGGGTGTCAGGCTTCCAGCAGGGGGAGGTGGAGTCCTGCAGGGAAAGAAACTACACGGAGCTGAATGAGCAAGGAGGGGAACTCCCACTGTGTACTGCTGTAGTGTCTGCCAGCATCATTCAGACAGCTGAAGCTGTGGGGCATGCGGGGGATGGTCAGATGGGTCCGGGTCATACACGGTACGGGAAGCAGAAAGACCGGAGGAACTAGCAGAGGAGGAGTCGAGATCAGGCCGAGGTCAGTACCAGAGGAAACAACCGAGTGGGGAGTTGGGAGAGGGGGCAACAACTGGGGCAATTGTGGGAAGGAAGGAGGTGGGACAGAGGAAAGGCAGAACGACTAGGGGACAGAACACAGACAGAGGCTTAGGGCACATAGAGGGAACGGATCAGGATTAAACGTACAGGGACCAGCACTCACAGGCAAAGCAGTGCTAAGCTTATTGCTGGCGCTGGTTCACCGGTGATGACAGTATTGAAAGTATCCCAGCTCTGGAAGTGAGGCCCGGGAGAAGGCTCCACCCCCTAGCCATGTGGATGTGGAGGAGAAACCGTAACAATGGGCACATGCTCCTCTGCACTGCTGCTCTCGCAATCCATGCCACCCGTCCATGTTGGATCAGTCACCTCATCATCGACCTGGTCGTCTTCAAATTCCTGAAGGTCAACATCTTCATTAATGGAGGTTTTAGGCTGACCTGAGGGCAACTGTGTCTCATCATCCTCCAACACTTCCACCTGATTGCCCAGCATGTCACGACCAACAACATGGCTTTCTTCTGGTCTTGGGTGCTCAAAGATCTGTGCATCACTACACACCACAGCCTCACCTGCATTGGTGGTGTTGCGCAGTGAGAGGCAAGAAAGGTCAAAGGGTCCCGTAAACAGTTCCTCAGAGTAACCTGCTTTGGGGTCATATATTAACTTAAAATACTGATGTTCGGAGGAAGGCTGAGGATTCCTGAGGATCAGGATGGTCCAGCCTCTAAGTCTGTCTTGTGGACCCTTGGGATTTGCTGCTCGACAAGTAACCGGCTGCATTTTCTGCTAGCCAATTTGTTACCTGTTTGCACTGTTCCGGGCGCAAGAGTGGTTTCCCACGTGGACAAGAAAATTGGGATAGAAAGGCAGAGGTAGATAAAGCAGGAACCTATTTCTTTGGCTCAGTCACACTGCTTGGGCGACCACCAGTGTCACTACCACCTCGTCCACAGCCCTTACCGCCTCTTTTTCCCATTTTTTGTTTGATTGATTATGTGAAGGTGAATACTGTAACGTGACCTTTTGTACAGGCAGTGGAACAACATGGATGCCGGGTTGTTAAACTTGTGTTAATAGTTTGCCACAATAGCTGTTTCTGTATATCTAGAAAAAGGCAAGGTACCTTTATTGGACAAAGTACTACTTGGAGGAGTTGACTAAGATGTTGTGAATGTCTTTAAGCCCTAAAAGAAAACAGGGTTTGACACCACTTTTATTTTAGTACTGTTTTTTTGCCATTCATACTGTGTTTTAGTAGCAGCAGGCCTCTATATAGGTTCTGTAAGATATGAAGTCACCACCAGGATGCTAGGTTGGTGCTATGAAGGTATTTGGCTTCAGGCAGAAGTAGAGGCACTGACACCGAGTATTAATTAAAAATATGGTAACACTGACACTGTGTTTTAGGCCTCTGCCACACTCACGTGTAAAAAACGTACGTTTGCTGTAGTCCGTTTTTTGTGTCCGTGTTCCGTATTTGCAGTCCATTTTTCCCCTCTGTGTAGTGTCCGTATGCATATCGTGTGTCATACGTGTGTACGTGTGTGCGTTTTCCTGTGCGTGAAATACGTCAGTGTGTGTTCCGTGTGCAGTCCGTTTTTTGTGCGTGTTTAACATGTTTCACACATTGAGATAATGGTGATTACTTGGAATTAAATGACACATAGGTGTATGTGATTAGGACATAAATATAAGTTAACTATAAACTGTTTCCTGCTTGTATTTTGCCTTGGAGCACCTATGTGTTGTGACAAAATTTTCGCAATGCCATTATCCACGGAGGCCTTAGTGTTTTTATGTTGGATTATATCTCGTCGTTTTGGCGTTAGACGGCACATGTTGCAATATGATAATGTAAGAAGAACCAGATTGTGGGTGCATCCACTAATGATGATGCGGCCTATGCATGGTCATTTCCATACTTTATTTTTTGAGTTACGGAATTTCCCAGATAAGTTTTTTTCATACTGCCGTTTGTCAGTTGAGAGTTTTGATTACTTACTAAATATTTTACGACCTCATTTGCAACATCAGGACACTTGGATGCGGCTTTCCATTTCCCCAGAGGAGAGATTTATGGTGACTCTGAGGTATTTTTTTTTTGTTATAATTTTTTGTAAATGTGTTATTTTTCACATTGAAATGTGTAATTGATCTTTATTGATGTAATATCTGTTTTGAATCAATGTTTGTGTTTTCTTTTGATTGCTTTAATTTAAAATAACATATTGTTAATTGTAAATCATTGTTTGTCTTGTTTTCATAGATTCTTGGCGACTGGTCAATCTTTTAGTGCTTTACATTTTGATTTTTTGTTGGGGAGATCAACCATTGCCGTTATAGTACGTCACACATGCGACATGATATGGCAACATTTAAAAGAACAAATGATGCCTCAGCCAAACAGAGAAGATTGGTTGAAAATCTCTAAGGGCTTCAAGGACTCTGTTGACTTTCCTAACTGCATAGGAGCTTTGGATGGCAAGCATTTCAGAGTTAAAAAGCCACCAAACTCTGGGTCACGTTATTTCAATTTTCATAAGTTTTTTTCCGTTGTTATTTTGGCATTGGTTGACACAGAATACCGTTTTATTTATGCAGACATTGGGGCCTATGGTAGTGCCTCAGATGCCCGTATTTTCCGTTCATCAAGATTAGCCCAACGCCTGCAAGAAAATGCATTATTGATCCCCCCACCAGTTGCCCTACCTGGTACATCTGGACCGTTGGCACCATATGTGATGGTAGCAGATGCAGGATTTGCATTATCCAAACATGTTATGCGACCATATCCAAGGAGATCCATTGATGACAGGAAACAGTACTTTAATAATCGGCTAACTAAAGCAAGACGTTATGTGGAGTGTGCATTTGGTATTTTAGCTAACAAATGGCGCATTTATCAGACAACTATTCAGTTGCAGCCAAACTTTGTCACATCTGTCCTCAAGGCTACCATAGTGCTTCACAATTTCTGTCGGATACATGAAGGAGGAACTTATGTGGATGATGAATTTCAGATAAACCATGTTGTTAATCCAACAGGTGAACCTATGTCTCATAATTCCGTGACATCTGGTTTACAAATTAGAAATTTATTTACTGATTACTTTAATTTTTTTGATGATAATAATAATAGTGATGTTTGTTAAGATTGTCATGGATTTATTTCGATAAAAATTTATTATTTTTTCTTATACGAAAATGTGTAATTTTTTCTAAACATCTAAGAGCTTAAATCTTACTTGTATTAAAGTGAAAATGCGTTAATCATCAACTGACATTTCTGTTAACAACATGGATTTCTGAATGTTGTATGTATGTTTTTGTAAATTTCTGTGTTACTATCATGTTTTTTTTGTTATTTTAAACTTACAACATTAATAATGTTAAACGTCTATTGAAAAAATGCAATATTATTTATAAATTTAAATAATAAACATGATAGTTTTTTTCACAAACATATTTTTTTATTAATAATAAGCATATTAATCCATAAAGTAATGCTGTTATTTTTTCACATCAAAATAAAAAATGAACATATTGTTCATCTTCTGTTAAATTTTACAAAATGTAAATTTTTATGGTATTCTTTCTAAAATTAAAAATATACTTTACTTACAAGAGTACATTTTCAAAAATGTGTGCATTGCTTACAATGTTGTAAAATTGTCGACCAATTAAGTTGGTCTCATGTTGGACATTGACATAGACATAATAAATGTAAACTGTGTTTTGAGAATATAAGAAGTAATCTAACCATCAAATTGGTTGGGTACAAATGTGTTCCTAAAATAAAAAAAAAAACCATGCCATCAAACATATATGTGATCCGTCACTAAATATAAGCACACATGTTTTTTTTTTTTTTTAAACTCAGAGTTTACACATTTTTGGAAATCCCTCTTTTTTTAAATTTTGACACATTCATCATATTTGTTGTTTGAATGTAAAGATTACCAAAAATGTGTATCATAAGTCAACAAGATCTTCTAGTGAAGTAACCTGAGTGTTGCTGAGTATGTTGTTTTGTGTGGCCTCAGAAATGGTATTTTCAGGAATGGAAGCAGTTGTTTGCTGAACAACATTGCTATTACTAACTACAGTAGTGTGTGGAACAGTCTGTTGCATGCTTGTTTGTCCCAACACATTGCCTGTTGTTGAGTACACCTGTGGATCTACATGGGTAATTGGGTATTGTGTGTGTGTATGTTGTTGACCTTGAGGATAGTTGACTGATGTTTGTAAGTGTGGTGTAGGTAACATAGTTGAGATTGGATAATGAGGCATCATGAATGATTGTGGGTATGTTGAACCAGGAAACAAGTTAGGTAAACCACCAATATTTGTGGGTTGAGTAAAGTAACTAGTACTTGGAGTGGGTTGTAAATTCATATAGTTCATGGGTTGCTGTGAGGTAGCACTTTGTACAGTGCTTAAGGCACCAGTATTGGTTGCAACATACCCTTGTCTAATTGGTGTTGGGAATAACGTACTTGAAGCAATTGAAGGTTGACCAGATTGTTGTAATACTGGATTATTGACTATTACAGTTGCCATTGTTGTTTGTGTTGAAATTGTATTTTGATTGTCTGTTGTGTTTGGGACTGTATGTTGTTGCATAATGGTACGCCAATTTTCTATGGCCTCATATACTCTCACTGGTTCCTGTTCTGCCTGACTAGCTGAAAGTAGGGTCAGCATAGCAGCACGTACACGTTCCTGCCTATCGGATGGAATTTTGGTTAAGCTAGAAGATAAAGACCGACAAAAGCGCTCGGCATCTGTTTCTGGAATTAGAGTGTTCATTATGTGAATAATGCGTGTGTCAATTATTTCCGGTAAGGATCTCATTTCCTCAGGTCTGCGGATTCTTCTTGCACGTAGAGGTTGTGGTGCAAAACGTGGAAGTACATTTGTTTGTGTTGATTGTGTAGCTGGTGTGGTTGTTTGTTGTGTTGATGAGCCTTGGGTGTTGGTTTGTGCACTCTCTGTCCCACCCTCATGTGATTCAGTTGCTGCATCTTGTTGAATCTCTGGATTTTCACTGTCTTCTCTGCCAGGTTCTTGTTCTGATGCTGAGGTGGCTGTAGCAGAGGGACCTGCTGTTGGTTGATCATCTGAATCGTCTAGATTATCCTCCGTTCTATAAGAAATGAGACAACATATTACAATCTTAACATTTATATTTGTACAATTATCTTCATGAAGTAAATGAATGTTGCATTTTTTTTTTTTCTTCTAAAAAAAAAAAAAACTTACTGTGTTACTTCTAAGATGGGTGCTAGGAAGCTTATTTGTTCATAATAAACATATCTGCGTTTGCGGCCTTGGCTGGATGAGGATGGTATAGGGTTGTACTCCCTTCGGTACTGATCACGTGCTGAACGCCAACGCCTTTTGACCAAGTCAACTGTGTAATTTTAAAAAATATGTCACTTGCAACATTCACCATAAATCTGCACACATTAATTAAAATAATGTTTGCTAAATGTAATATACAATTTAACAAAATAATGTTGGCCAAATACTTTTGAGGAAAAAACATTTTTTTATATATTCTTCATTCAAAAGCATTTTTAGACATTCACACATAACAAAATAATATTTCTGATAAATTATCTTTGAAGTAATTGTCATATATATTTAAATTTTCCTTTTTTTTTTTTTAGCAATGTCATTTGGCAATAAATTACTAGAAATATTATTTTATTCATGTAGGTCATGATATTGAAATGTTATTTAACTAAATTAAAAAAAAATATTAAAAATAAAAAAACATGAATTGAAATTGTGATACTAAAATTAGACTAATAAAACAGGGAATTTAAAAACACATGACAGTTTAATCAGTTAATTAATTAACTTCATGAAGAATTCAAAGTCAGATTACAAAAATAAGTATACTTTGATTTTTGTAAGTTATGAAATGTTTGGTTAACTTTTTAAAAATTTAACATGAACTCAATATATAGAGTAGTACATATACCAATTCTTCACAAAGATTTTTTAACTAAAAGACAACATAACTATAACAAAACATTCACAGTTTGTAATTATTTGAAAAATCCTAATATATATATTAAATAAATAAATATAAAAACATACAACAACTTACCATATTTAGCACGCTTTGCAGGCGAACATCTAGCCCATGCATTATTGGGGTACACTTCCTCAGCTACTTGATTCCAATGGCGGTCAACTGTCAGTCGGTCATGGTAACCATCAACATGTGTATCCCATAATGGTGGGTGAGTCTCGACAGCTGTTATCAGTTTCTCCGTGTCCACCCGTGGTGCCATTATTATATTTCGAAGCCGAAATTTTGCTCAAAATATATCTTTCAATACACAGAACTTCAACTGCTTGCTTGCTCACTCCTTCTGCAAATGCATAGTTAGTTTTGTGCAAAAAAAATATGTTAGCTACGCCACCTGAAAGTATTTGAGATTGTAACAACCTTTCTAATTAAAACACGGACACGGACCACACGGATAGCATACGGAGGCCATCCGTATCACGTACGTGTACACAGGGACCCATAGGATTTAATGGATCCGTGAGGACGTTATGCCGGTGGAAAACGGACATGTCAGCGCTTTTTCGGCACGCTCAAACGTACGCACGGAACGGACACACGCTCCGTGCGCAAACACTGATGTGAGGCTTTTTATATTAAAAATACTGTGTCAACATCAGCACGTGTCTCCGGTACGTGTAAAAAATGCCAAAAACGTACCGGAGGCACGGATGTGTGGCGCAGGCCTTAGTAGGAGCAGGCTACTATATTGGTTCAATAAGATATGAAGTCACCACCAGGATGCTAGGTTGGTGCAATGAAGGTATTTGGCTTCAGGCAGAAGCAGAGGCACTGACACCGAGTATTAATTAAAAATTTGGCAACACTGACACTGTGTTTTAGTAGGAGCAGGCCACTATATAGGTTCTGTAAGATATGAAGTCACCACCAGGGCGCTAGGTTGGTGCTATGAAGGTATTTGGCTTCAGGCAGAAGTACAGCCACTGACAGCAATTTTTTTTTTTTTTTAAAACTTACACTAGTTTATTTTTAGCAGTAGGTTACTATGGTGTTTAATGTACGCTATGAAGCCAACACAAGGGCGCAACTGTGCTGGTATGAATTGAGATTGTGGCTGACAGGCACTACACTACATCTGAACCCATTGTTTGGTCAATTTTGGGACCTTTTTTAGGCATTTGCAATACCTATCCCTAGTAGAACACACACACAAGGGATGTAGCAGTGCTGGGATTGTTGATTATTAGTAGCAGATGTCAGGACAGCTTTAAATCTCTCCCTGCCTCTGAAAAAGCTCTCCCTATATCAGACACTGCACTAACATACCGTATGCAGCGCTAATAAGAGGATTTTTTTTTTTTTGAAGATGGATCGCTCTCACCTAACAAAGCACTGCACTGTCACTAGCCCTATAACTGGGTCCGCATTCACTGTTTTGCATCCTGGCGATTTATGCAGCTGCTAACAGCTACTAACTTCTGGCTTCAGTCCTTACAAAGACTATTTATGATATTGCTGCAGGAATGCTATCTCATACAAGGCACTGCGCTGTCCCCCTATAGCTGGTTCTATGATTTCTTCAGCTGCTAGCATCTACTGGACACTGTGTTCAGCCCTTACAAGGACTATTTATTAGTTGGATCTACGAACGCTCTCCTGCACACAATACAGTTTCTCTACACCGCCAGCGCCCTATGACTGCGTGTTCACAAAATGGCCGCTGCCTTATATAGCCCCTATGACGCTGTGCGACTAAACCAATCAAAGTAACACCCCAACAAAGATGGCTGCGGCATTACTGTGAGGGCAAGCAACATCAGGTGTGTTCATTGGCTGGAAAACATGCACCAGGAAGTCAGAAATGAAAATGAAAGTATTGGCGTGGATGTTGTTTTATCCATCGGCTAGTGAATAGCTCGAATACCCCATTATCCATCGAATAGCGAATAGTGGCGAATACCTTCGCTCATACCTTGTTAATAAGCCTGAAACATGAATATTTAAGAAAGTAAAAGTGAGGTTTTGTCTTTCTTAAGAGAATGATCTATATATAATAATTGTAAAAATACTCACGCAGATTAACAAACTGTTAAAAGGAAAAAGCTGTGATCTTTCCATGTAAATTGCTTTGTTTATTTATTTATTCCACCCACCCATTTACCCCATGTAATCACCACCCCTAATTTTTCCTTCTGTATCTCCATCGGTTTGCAGTTCATACCCTACCTTATATTTGAAAATCAATAAACACCATTTGAAGGAGAATATCACATATAGGTGAGTGTGCATAATTATTGTGCAACTATTATTGTGCAGAATTATTATTACGCAACTAAATAAAAAAATTTCCCTATTTCAATTGTTTAATTGTATCTGTTAATGTGAGAATGATTTCTCAAAATGGAAAAAAAATACATGTCTGACATTTCAAAACAAATATCAGTGACCAATATGGCCCCCCTTCTTTTCAAAACAGTCATATGCCTTCCATCCATTGAGTCTGTCAAATTCTTAATCTGTTGATGATCAACTTTTTGGGCAACACCACAGCTTCACAGACACTGTTCAGAAAGGTGTACTGTTTTCCTTCATCGTAAATCTCTTGTTAAGGATGGAAACTCAAGTTCTGAATAAGGGTTAGGTCAGGTGACCAAGGGGGCCACGTCATTATTCTTTCATCGTAAAGTCCTTTACAGATTAGCCTAGCAGTGGAGTACTTCAATGCATCTGATGGAGCATTGTCCTGCATAAAAATAATGGTTTCCTTGAAACATGCAGACTTTTTCTTGTATCACTGCTTTAAGAAAATGACTGCTAAAAATCGGCAGTAGGGCTGGGAGTGGATTTGAGTCCATTTTAAACTCAAAAAGGTCCAACTAGATCAAGTCACTCTAATTTTATCAGTCCATAAAACGTTTCAAAAATCTGTGTACATATATTTCTTGACCCAGTCTTGATGTTTCAACTTTTATGTCTTGTCCAGTGGTTGTCAGGTTTCAGCCTTACTTTGGCCGTGTCTCTAAGCACTGAACCCCTTGTACTTTTGGGCATCCAGGGAGATGAAGTTCTTGAATATGAAAACACTGGAGGTTAATGGCCTCTAGTCGCTTCCCTTTTGATTCTTTTCAAATTTTTGGCAGCTAATGTTTAGCTTTTTTTTCTCAACATGTTTTTTCTGACAATATCGACTATTTTTAAAAAAAAAACCTTTCATGGTTCTGTTATCACTCTTCAATATCTTATCAATTTAAACATTACTGCATCCCTCTATGAGACTTTTAAAATGTGTTAACTTTTCAGAATTCGTTAAAGGGAACCGGTCATGTTCTTTTTCTATATTAAACTGCCCCCACTGTCTTGTTAGTGATACAATAGGCATAATTAACATGGTGTTCTAAAATAAAAGATCCTAGTATTTATCTTTAAAAAGCCACTTTGTATCATTAAGTGAATGCATTACAGACCTTCTCTTTCAATTTTAAGTTTGGCACTTTGTATTGTTTCAGTCATGGTCCTCTTCAGATTATGCATGTCCATCACAGTCTGATTGATTGTTGTGACTGGCCTGACATCACAGCAAACATACAGTAAAATCCATGTTTGCGTGCTGACCATCAGCTCCCCGGACATGCGCACTGAATATCAGATGTAATCCATCAAATTAAATGTAGTCCAATAATGTGAACTTGAAAGACATAAAAAAAGAGAGGTTAAATAAATAAAAACAAGACAAAGACCCTTGTTCCCAATTTTACTAGCTCACAAACCCTCCTGATTCGATTCATAGCAAATAGAGATCCCACGATGTCTGCTGATTCTCTAATAAAAGCAATAGAGCTCGGTTCTGAGAACAAGGCTCCATAGGTCACTCCTGGTCATTTCTCATGGGTGGTGACATCACAGATCTTAATGGCCCTGGTGCAGTGGCAATTGAGGGTATTAGGTTAATGGGGTTCATGTCAGCTAGCATCAAGCGCCGGGGTTAGTAATGGATAAGCATCTATCAGACACCCCCATTACTAACCCAGTAAGTGTAAAGTTAAAAAAAAACACAAACAGTTAATAAATTGTTTATTTGAATAAAGACTCCCTCACACTTTCCCTGCTACACCAATTAAAAAAATGTTCCCATGAAGCTCCGAAGTAATCCACAATTGCAACTCCAGTGACAATGAATAACAGTAAAGTATAGTTAATCATAGATGTAGGGTAGTGACAACGCTCATCTTAGCTGCCTGGTCTCACTGCTGGTGGCATGATGTGAGCTGACTATTAACAGCTGACATCAAGCTCAAAAAATATTACTCTAATTGTCAATGTACCAAGGCAATTGGGAAGAGCCGGGGTGAAGAGCCAGAATTGGAACAACCAATTCTGGGCCAGCTGTGGGCTGCTATTTTTTTAAGTTGTCTGCTTTACTTTGGCTGGTTATCAAAAATAGGGGGAAGACTACATGCCGTTTTTTTTTAACTATTTATTAAATTAAACCGGGCTAAAGACTCCCTATAGTGCCACCATGTTTTTTTTATTTTTTTTTCTCCTGTAAGAGAGTTCCCTTAATGTGAGCTCTTTTCCCTTTACAGTATCTCCTGAACACTTGAATGTCAGTATCTGGGGCACCTCTTGTGATTAGTAGACCCATGCGACATTGTCACTAGGCCTCACACGACAAAATGATATGCGTCATGAAATCACAAAATGATATACGTCATGAAATCACAAAATGATATGCGTCATGAAATCACAAAATGATATACGTCATGAAATCACAAAATGATATGCGTCATGAAATCACAAAATGATATACGTCATGAAATCACAAAAGGCATCCAGTATTTTACATTAAAGAAGTTTACAATACACTGGTATGACTGCCATGGAGTACATGCTGTACGTGGTCGTCTGACCAGGGTCCTGCTAATCGTGTTGTTCATCTCTAATAACCAAGTATTGCATGCATTGTGTTTCCACATTTATAATGCACATCCATAGCATTGAGTACATCTAAACATATGCAAAATCCCATTCTTTTCTTGCACTTTCTGAGTTTACAAAGCAATTCTACTATGCCTCATATTCCTAGAAACTTAATGCTGTGCTCTCTGGGTTTGAGTAAACATGTCAGAGCAGCATGTAAACAGTGTGGCAGACAGCAAACATTCATCTATAAACACTCTATATTTTGTTTTTTAGGTAGAAATTGAAGACGTAAGAAAATACCGAAAATTTGGCTCTGATTTCCAGAAAGTGGAAAAGAACTATGTGTCAGTAAACAAATTACTAGGGGATACAATACAATTTTTTTCCTTTTTTTTGGGAAACAATAAAGACTTGGTATTTGTCTGTGATGCACCCTTTTAAGAGATATCGAGCAGAAAAATATATGGGAGATTTCTTTGCTTTTGTCTTCGTTTTAATTATGGGTTTACTTTTTAGATTCTGCAAACACTTAAAAAGATTTTTCCGATCTTTGATTTTTATAACATATTCACAAGATGTGCTATAAAGTGGGTTTGTGACATGGGAACTTGACCGAACTCCTGACATAGCCCCCATAGCTAAATGTGTAGAGATATTTGCACATGCATAGTTACTAGGGATGAGCAAACCCGAATAGTAAAATGTGGGGTTCATACCAGACACCTTTTGTCTGGGGCTCGAACTCAAACATGGACGTTTTTAAAAAAAAGTCTGCGTCCAAGTTTGGAGTTCGGGTGCTGTTTATATGCTAATAAAGTTTGTTCAAAGGCTGCAGCACAGCCAGTCAACAAGATTTACTGCATAGGGAAGATGCTTTGTATGTTGAATAATAGTATGGGCGTCATCAATAAGCTGTAAGCCAGACACTGCATTGCAAATACCTGTGTGACTATGCAAACCCCATCTGTGTGCAGTTTTAATACCAGCAGCCACCCCCTCCATGATATTGTAGGCTGAGAGTGTTTGTCTTATCGGTATTCTGCACCTTTGTTGCCCACACTTTTATCATAGAGGGCTTGCTGCATCCTTCTAGTGCATTTGCTGTTTGACCTGGTGGCTGCTGGCTGTTTTTGGTGAGTTTTTCTCTGTAACTTCTCATGCTGAATAGAGTTGAGCGCGGTTCGTGGTTCGTGGTTCTCCAGTTCGCGGCTCGAGTGATTTTGGGGCATGTTCTAGATCGAACTAGAACTCGAGCTTTTTGCAAAAGCTCGATAGTTCTAGAAACGTGCGAGAACGGTTCTAGCAGCCAAAAAACAGCTAAATCCTAGCTTGGTTTCTGCTGTAATAGTGTAAGTCACTCTGTGAATCACACTATTATGACATTTCAGTGTATAGTGTGCGTGAACAGCGCCTTCAGATCACTGCTGTTTCTATAATGGCGATCGCCATTTTTTTTTTTTTTTCTTGTCTTCCTTCCCTAAGCGCGCGCGTCTTGTGGGGCGGGCCAGCATGTCAGCCAATCACAGACACACACACACCTAAGTGGACTTTGAGCCAGAGAAGCAACAGCATGTGTGATAGGATCTGCATGTCACATGTCCCTGCATTATAAAACCGGACATTTTCTTCACGAACGCCATTATCTGCCTTCTGCGTCTTTGGTGTCAGACATCAGTGTCGCAGCTCCGTCCTCCTGAGTCCTATAGCCGATACAGCTGTATGCGCTGCATACACAGCGTTAGACAGCTTAGGGAGAGCACATTCTAGCAGTCCTTTTAAGGGCTCAAAGCGGCAGGGTCAGAGAGCCATAAGTGACAGGTCCTGCAAACAGCAACAGCGTCTGTGTAGCCCAGGTCAGGGATTTCCTCCCTGCATTTCACCATTAGGAGGGAATAGAAAGGCAGGCTTCCATTCCTCTACCCAGAGCACCACAATCCTGCCACTGTACCCTCTTGTCCTCTGCACACTCCAACTCATTCTAAGTAAGCCATTATACTAGCAAACATTCAGTGTACCTAGTGGCATCCTATACGTGGCTATTGGACTTTGCTATAGTCCCACTAGTGCAAAGACATTTGCAGAGCACGTCTGCCTGCATTGCACACTACAACTTTTTTAAACTAAGCAATTTTACTAGCAAACACTCAGTGTACCTAGTGGCATCCTATACGTGGCTATTGGACTTTGCTATAGTCCCACTAGTGCCAAGACATTTGCAGAGCGCATCTGCCTGCGTTGCACACTCCAACGAATTATAACTAAGCCATTATACTAGCACACACTCAGTGTACCTAGTGGCATCCTATACGTGGCTATTGGACTTTGCTATAGTCCCACTAGTGCAAAGACATTAGCAGAGCACATCTGCCTGCAATGCACACTCCAAGTTTTTTAAACTAAGCAATTTTACTAGCAAACACTCAGTGTACCTAGTGGCATCCTATACGTGGCTATTGGACTTTGCTATAGTCCCACTAGTGCAAAGACATTTGCAGAGCACGTCTGCCTGCATTGCACACTACAACTTTTTTAAACTAAGCAATTTTACTAGCAAACACTCAGTGTACCTAGTGGCATCCTATACGTGGCTATTGGACTTTGCTATAGTCCCACTAGTGCCAAGACATTTGCAGAGCGCATCTGCCTGCGTTGCACACTCCAACTAATTATAACTAAGCCATTATACTTGCACACACTAAGTGTTTTTTAGTGGCATCCTATACGTGGCTATTGGACTTTGCTATAGTCCTACTAGTGCCAAGACATTTGCAGAGCGCATCTGCCTGCGTTGCACACTCCAACTAATTATAACTAAGCCATTATACTAGCACACACTCAGTGAACCTAGTGGCATCCTATACGTGGCTATTGGACTTTGCTATAGTCCCACTAGTGCCAAGACATTTGCAGCACGTCTGCCTGCGTTGCACACTCCAACTAATTATAACTAAGCCATTATACTAGCACACACTCAGTGTACCTAGTGGCATCCTATACGTGGCTATTGGACTTTGCTATAGTCCCACTAGTGCCAAGACATTTGCAGCACGTCTGCCTGCGTTGCACACTCCAACTAATTATAACTAAGCCATTATACTAGCACACACTCAGTGTACCTAGTGGCATCCTATACGTGGCTATTGGACTTTGCTATAGTCCCACTAGTGCCAAGACATTTGCAGCACGTCTGCCTGCGTTGCACACTCCAACTAATTATAACTAAGCCATTATACTAGCACACACTCAGTGTACCTAGTGGCATCCTATACGTGGCTATTGGACTTTGCTATAGTCCCACTAGTGCCAAGACATTTGCAGCACGTCTGCCTGCGTTGCACACTCCAACTAATTATAACTAAGCCATTATACTAGCACACACTCAGTGTACCTAGTGGCATCCTATACGTGGCTATTGGACTTTGCTATAGTCCCACTAGTGCAAAGACATTAGCAGAGCACATCTGCCTGCAATGCACACTCCAAGTTTTTTAAACTAAGCAATTTTACTAGCAAACACTCAGTGTACCTAGTGGCATCCTATACGTGGCTATTGGACTTTGCTATAGTCCCACTAGTGCAAAGACATTTGCAGAGCACGTCTGCCTGCATTGCACACTACAACTTTTTTAAACTAAGCAATTTTACTAGCAAACACTCAGTGTACCTAGTGGCATCCTATACGTGGCTATTGGACTTTGCTATAGTCCCACTAGTGCCAAGACATTTGCAGAGCGCATCTGCCTGCGTTGCACACTCCAACTAATTATAACTAAGCCATTATACTTGCACACACTAAGTGTTTTTTAGTGGCATCCTATACGTGGCTATTGGACTTTGCTATAGTCCTACTAGTGCCAAGACATTTGCAGAGCGCATCTGCCTGCGTTGCACACTCCAACTAATTATAACTAAGCCATTATACTAGCACACACTCAGTGAACCTAGTGGCATCCTATACGTGGCTATTGGACTTTGCTATAGTCCCACTAGTGCCAAGACATTTGCAGCACGTCTGCCTGCGTTGCACACTCCAACTAATTATAACTAAGCCATTATACTAGCACACACTCAGTGTACCTAGTGGCATCCTATACGTGGCTATTGGACTTTGCTATAGTCCCACTAGTGCCAAGACATTTGCAGCACGTCTGCCTGCGTTGCACACTCCAACTAATTATAACTAAGCCATTATACTAGCACACACTCAGTGTACCTAGTGGCATCCTATACGTGGCTATTGGACTTTGCTATAGTCCCACTAGTGCCAAGACATTTGCAGCACGTCTGCCTGCGTTGCACACTCCAACTAATTATAACTAAGCCATTATACTAGCACACACTCAGTGTACCTAGTGGCATCCTATACGTGGCTATTGGACTTTGCTATAGTCCCACTAGTGCCAAGACATTTGCAGCACGTCTGCCTGCGTTGCACACTCCAACTAATTATAACTAAGCCATTATACTAGCACACACTCAGTGTACCTAGTGGCATCCTATACGTGGCTATTGGACTTTGCTATAGTCCCACTAGTGCCAAGACATTTGCAGCACGTCTGCCTGCGTTGCACACTCCAACTAATTATAACTAAGCCATTATACTAGCACACACTCAGTGTACCTAGTGGCATCCTATACGTGGCTATTGGACTTTGCTATAGTCCCACTAGTGCCAAGACATTTGCAGCACGTCTGCCTGCGTTGCACACTCCAACTAATTATAACTAAGCCATTATACTAGCACACACTCAGTGTACCTAGTGGCATCCTATACGTGGCTATTGGACTTTGCTATAGTCCCACTAGTGCCAAGACATTTGCAGCACGTCTGCCTGCGTTGCACACTCCAACTAATTATAACTAAGCCATTATACTAGCACACACTCAGTGTACCTAGTGGCATCCTATACGTGGCTATTGGACTTTGCTATAGTCCTACTAGTGCCAAGACATTTGCAGAGCGCATCTGCCTGCGTTGCACACTCCAACTAATTATAACTAAGCCATTATACTAGCACACACTCAGTGAACCTAGTGGCATCCTATACGTGGCTATTGGACTTTGCTATAGTCCCACTAGTGCCAAGACATTTGCAGCACGTCTGCCTGCGTTGCACACTCCAACTAATTATAACTAAGCCATTATACTAGCACACACTCAGTGTACCTAGTGGCATCCTATACGTGGCTATTGGACTTTGCTATAGTCCCACTAGTGCCAAGACATTTGCAGCACGTCTGCCTGCGTTGCACACTCCAACTAATTATAACTAAGCCATTATACTAGCACACACTCAGTGTACCTAGTGGCATCCTATACGTGGCTATTGGACTTTGCTATAGTCCCACTAGTGCCAAGACATTTGCAGCACGTCTGCCTGCGTTGCACACTCCAACTAATTATAACTAAGCCATTATACTAGCACACACTCAGTGTACCTAGTGGCATCCTATACGTGGCTATTGGACTTTGCTATAGTCCCACTAGTGCCAAGACATTTGCAGCACGTCTGCCTGCGTTGCACACTCCAACTAATTATAACTAAGCCATTATACTAGCACACACTCAGTGTACCTAGTGGCATCCTATACGTGGCTATTGGACTTTGCAATAGTCCCACTAGTGCCAAGACATTTGCAGCACGTCTGCCTGCGTTGCACACTCCAACTAATTATAACTAAGCCATTATACTAGCACACACTCAGTGTACCTAGTGGCATCCTATACGTGGCTATTGGACTTTGCTATAGTCCCACTAGTGCCAAGACATTTGCAGCACGTCTGCCTGCGTTGCACACTCCAACTAATTATAACTAAGCCATTATACTAGCACACACTCAGTGTACCTAGTGGCATCCTATACGTGGCTATTGGACTTTGCTATAGTCCCACTAGTGCCAAGACATTTGCAGCACGTCTGCCTGCGTTGCACACTCCAACTAATTATAACTAAGCCATTATACTAGCACACACTCAGTGTACCTAGTGGCATCCTATACGTGGCTTTTGGACTTTGCTATAGTCCCACTAGTGCCAAGACATTTGCAGCACGTCTGCCTGCGTTGCACACTCCAACTAATTATAACTAAGCCATTATACTAGCACACACTCAGTGTACCTAGTGGCATCCTATACGTGGCTATTGGACTTTGCTATAGTCCCACTAGTGCCAAGACATTTGCAGCACGTCTGCCTGCGTTGCACACTCCAACTAATTATAACTAAGCCATTATACTAGCACACACTCAGTGTACCTAGTGGCATCCTATACGTGGCTATTGGACTTTGCTATAGTCCTACTAGTGCCAAGACATTTGCAGAGCGCATCTGCCTGCGTTGCACACTCCAACTAATTATAACTAAGCCATTATACTAGCACACACTCAGTGAACCTAGTGGCATCCTATACGTGGATATTGGACTTTGCTATAGTCCCACTAGTGCCAAGACATTTGCAGCACGTCTGCCTGCGTTGCACACTCCAACTAATTATAACTAAGCCATTATACTAGCACACACTCAGTGTACCTAGTGGCATCCTATACGTGGCTATTGGACTTTGCTATAGTCCCACTAGTGCCAAGACATTTGCAGCACGTCTGCCTGCGTTGCACACTCCAACTAATTATAACTAAGCCATTATACTAGCACACACTCAGTGTACCTAGTGGCATCCTATACGTGGCTATTGGACTTTGCTATAGTCCCACTAGTGCCAAGACATTTGCAGCACGTCTGCCTGCGTTGCACACTCCAACTAATTATAACTAAGCCATTATACTAGCACACACTCAGTGTACTTAGTGGCATCCTATACGTGGCTATTGGACTTTGCTATAGTCCCACTAGTGCCAAGACATTTGCAGCACGTCTGCCTGCGTTGCACACTCCAACTAATTATAACTAAGCCATTATACTAGCACACACTCAGTGTACCTAGTGGCATCCTATACGTGGCTATTGGACTTTGCTATAGTCCCACTAGTGCCAAGACATTTGCAGCACGTCTGCCTGCGTTGCACACTCCAACTAATTATAACTAAGCCATTATACTAGCACACACTCAGTGTACCTAGTGGCATCCTATACGTGGCTATTAGACTTTGCTATAGTCCCACTAGTGCCAAGACATTTGCAGCACGTCTGCCTGCGTTGCACACTCCAACTAATTATAACTAAGCCATTATACTAGCACACACTCAGTGTACCTAGTGGCATCCTATACGTGGCTATTGGACTTTGCTATAGTCCCACTAGTGCCAAGACATTTGCAGCACGTCTGCCTGCGTTGCACACTCCAACTAATTATAACTAAGCCATTATACTAGCACACACTCAGTGTACCTAGTGGCATCCTATACGTGGCTATTGGACTTTGCTATAGTCCTACTAGTGCCAAGACATTTGCAGAGCGCATCTGCCTGCGTTGCACACTCCAACTAATTATAACTAAGCCATTATACTAGCACACACTCAGTGAACCTAGTGGCATCCTATACGTGGCTATTGGACTTTGCTATAGTCCCACTAGTGCCAAGACATTTGCAGCACGTCTGCCTGCGTTGCACACTCCAACGAATTATAACTAAGTTACATTGTCAGGGATATTTATTCTTTATTATTCTGCTGTTAATAAAGCTAGACCACCACTGCAATCTTCACCACCTCTCAATTTTTACTACCACATTTTCAGTCCACAATCTTGTCGCAATCAACATGAGTGGCAAAATGACAGATGCTGGTGGAAAGGGGAAGAGGCGTGGTGGAAAAGGCAAAAAAGGTTTTGTCAGTGGGGAAGGTGCCAAAGCTCCATTATCATCTGCTGAAGATAGACCATCTACTAGCAAAAGTAAGATGTCTACTACTTATTGTGGACAATCCGATGTGCTCCCTTTTTTACGGACACGAACAAGAGGAACAAAGGTAGATGATGGGCAAAAAAGGAAAATGCTTGAATGGATCTCAAGTGGTCCAACAAGTGCCCTCTCAGCCACTTCAAGTACCGCATCCAAAAAACACCATTCCTCTGAGTTGTCATCCCAATCACACTTGATTTCTCCCAGCTCTGAAGTCTCCATCAGCCCTGCACAGTATGGTGGAACTGAGATGGCTGAGTCTGCAGAGCTGTTCAGTCACACTATAGCCTGGGAATCAGAGGTCTGCTCCCAAGCTACAGTGAGTACAGAACAGGAAATGGTCTGCAGTGATGCCCAGAACCTTTGTGACTCAGATTCAGGCCGTGAGGACCAAGTTTCTGAGCATAATGTTGACCCTTTGTCACAAACTGTAACACCTGTGGTTATAGACAATGAGGAACATACTGATGAAGATGAGACGCAGATACCCGATTGGGATGACAACTTAAATATTCGGTCAGGGCAAGAAGAGGCTCGGTCTGAGGGGGAGGGGAGTGCGAACACAACAATTGATGATGACGTTCTAGATCCCACCTACTGTCAACCCCCAGTCAGGCACTCGAGGAGGTCAACAGAGGCGGTGGAGGAGGATGCAACCGACGACGAAGTTACCTTGCGCCTTCCTGGACAGAGTCGGAGCACTGGTAGCACGTCTACAACTGCATCCTCAGCCACCACTCTGCCTATGAGCATTATTCGGGGTGGATCAACAGGTCGCATGGCCTCTAAGCCTTGCCTAGCCTGGGCCTTTTTTCACATCGAAAAAGATCGCCCAACTCATGTGATATGTAACATTTGTCATGATTCTGTTAGTAGAGGTCAAAACCTCAGCAGTTTGACAACTTCTTCCATGAATCGTCACATGAATAAATATCATAAGTCCCGGTGGGAAGCTCACCGTGCTGCAATGCCGGCTAGCGGAGCGAACCATCCACCGCCCGCCCCTTCCAGTGCATCCGCGCGCTCTTCATCTTCTAGGACTGTGGGGACAGCTGTCACACCTGTTTTTCCACGCAAAACTTCCACCACTGTAACCGCAACAGGCAGTTTGCTTGTAAGGTCGTCAGTTGGTTTGGAAGGGGAAACAAGTGAGTGTGTACAGCTCTCTCAGACATCGATAGCACCAACGTTGGATGAAGGCAACATCATGTCTCCGCCTGCACTTTCCTCACAAACCTGCATTTTTCCAGGGACACCCTACTCAACACCGTCTACACACAGCAGCCAGATCTCTGTCCCTCAGATGTGGTCAAATAAAAGGCCACTTCCTCCGACCCATGACAAAGCTAAGAGGTTGACTCTATCCCTCTGTAAGCTGTTGGCTACCGAAATGCTGCCTTTCCGCCTAGTGGACACACAGGATTTTAGAGACCTTATGTCTGTCGCTGTGCCCCAGTACCAGATGCCTAGTCGCCACTACTTCTCTAAGAAAGGTGTGCCCGCGCTACACCAGCATGTCGCACACAACATCACCGCTTCCTTGAGAAACTCTGTGTGTGAACGGGTGCATTTCACCACCGATACTTGGACCAGTAAGCATGGACAGGGACGTTACATGTCGCTGACTGGGCACTGGGTAACTATGGTGATAGATGGTGAAGGGTCTGCTGCACAAGTATTGCCGTCCCCACGACTTGTGTGTCAATCCTCTGTCTGTCCAAGTTCCGCCACAGCTTCTGCATCCTCCACCTCATCTGGGTCCTCCACCTCCGCCCCAAGCCTGCCTGGTCAGGCCACCAGCGTTCTCACTGCGCAGAAGGAATCACGCACGCCTCATTACTATGCTGGCAGCCGAGCGCAACGGCATCAGGCGGTCTTTAGCTTGACATGTCTTGGTAATAAGAGTCACACAGCTGAGGAGTTGTGGTCAGCTCTGCGGTCCGAGTTTAATAAATGGTTGTCTCCACTCAACCTGCAGCCTGGTAAGGCCGTGTGCGACAATGCTGCAAACCTGGGTGCGGCCCTTCGCCTGGGCAAGGTGACACACGTACCTTGTATGGCTCACGTGTTGAACCTTGTCGTGCAGCAATTTTTAACACACTATCCCGGCCTAGATGGCCTTCTGAACAGGGCACGAAAACTGTCTGCTCACTTCCGGCGTTCAAGCGCCGCAGCTGAGCGACTTGCATTGCTACAGAAGTCTTTCGGCCTGCCGGTTCATCGCCTGAAATGCGATGTGGCGACACGCTGGAATTCAACTCTCCACATGTTACAGCGACTGTGGCAGCACCGCAGAGCCCTGGTGCAATACGTCATGACGTATAGCCTGGGCCAACGAGATGCAGAGGTGGGGCAGATCACCCTGATGGAGTGGTCTCAGATCAAGGACCTATGCACCCTTCTGCACAGTTTCGACATGGCGACGAATATGTTTAGCTCTGACAATGCCATTATCAGCATGACGATTCCAGTCATTTACATGCTGGAGCACACGCTAAACACTATTCGGAGTCAGGGGGTGGGACAACATGAAGGGGAGGAACTACAGGAGGATTCATATGTGCAAGGGACAACAACATCACCAAGGTCCAGACGTTCATCATCACCAACGCAGCAGGCATGGGACCATGGGGAACAGGGATCGACAAGGGCGCATAGTAGCAGGCGAAATGTTGAGCAAGGTGCAGGAGAACATGAAGAAATGGAGGACGAACTGTCCATGGACATGGAAGACTCAGCGGATGAGGGAGACCTTGGTCAAATTTCAGTTGAAAGAGGTTGGGGGGAGATGTCAGAGGAAGAAAGAACGGGTAGCACCTCTATGCCACTAACACAGCGTGGACTTGGTCCGCATGGCTGCGCAAGACACATGAGTGCCTTTTTGTTGCACTACCTCCAACATGACAGTCGTATTGTCAAAATTAGAAGTGATGATGACTACTGGATTGCCACACTATTAGATCTCGGTACAAGTCCAAATTTTGTGACATAATTCCAGCCATAGAAAGGGACGCACGTATGCAGGAGTATCAGCAGAAGCTGTTACTCGATCTTAGCTCGGCTTTTCCACCAAACAACCGTGCAGGTGCAGGGAGGGAATCTCCCAGTTGTAACTTGACAAACATGGGACGGTCTCGTCATCTTCACCAGTCTACCCGTACCAGTAGGACCGTATCTGGTGCCGGTAACAGCAATTTTATGGAATCTTTTCATAATTTTTTTAGACCCTCTTTTGCAAGGCCACCAGAGACAACAAGTCTGACACATACTCAACGGCTGGAGAGGATGATACAGGAGTATCTCCAAATGAACATCGATGCCATGACTGTGCAACTGGAGCCTTGCTCCTTTTGGGCTTCAAACATAGAAAAATGGCCAGAGCTCTCCAGTTACGCCTTGGAGATTTTGTCGTGTCCAGCTGCCAGCGTTGTCTCTGAACGTGTATTCAGTGCTGCTGGGTGTGTGCTGACAGATAAGCGCACGCGTCTGTCCAGTAACAATGTGGACAGACTGACGTTCATCAAAATGAACAAGTCATGGATCCAGAAGGAATTTACTACCCCTGTGTCATCCTGGGGAGAGTAAATGCTTGTGGATTTGGAATGTGCTTGATGCAAATCAAAACATCCTGTTTGCAACTAGGGCCCAAGTGCTGCCACTGATGGGGTGGGTGTCTGTGTGGCCCAAATTTTGGAAAAAAGGGAGACTCCGCTTGGAGTAACCCTTGCTTACATTGTTTTTAAAAGAAGCCAAGATGAACAAGTCATGGGTCAGCAAAGAGTTTGCTACCTACCCCGGTGTCATCCTGGGGACGGTTAATTATGGGGTATTTTTGAATGTGATTGATGCAAATGTAGCTGTGAAGTGTACAACTAGGGCCCAAGTGCTGCCACTGATGGGGTGGGTGTCTGTGTGGCCCAATTTTTGGAAAAAAGGGAGACTCCGCTTGGAGTAACCCTTGCTTGATGTGTTTTTAAAAGAAGCCAAGATGAACAGAGCTGGGATCAGGAAAGACTTTGCTACCTACCCCGGTGTCATCCTGGGGACGGATAAGAATGGCGTATTTTTGAATGTGCTTGATGCAAATCAAAACATCCTGTTTGCAACTAGGGCCCAAGTGCTGCCACTGATGGGGTGGGTGTCTGTGTGGCCCAATTTTTGGAAAAAAAGGGAGACTCCGCTTGGAGTAACCCTTGCTTGATGTGTTTTTAAAAGAAGCCAAGATGAACAGAGCTGGGATCAGCAAAGACTTTGCTACCTACCCCGGTGTCATCCTGGGGACGGATAAGAATGGCGTATTTTTGAATGTGCTTGATGCAAATCAAAACATCCTGTTTGCAACTAGGGCCCAAGTGCTGCCACTGATGGGGTGGGTGTCTGTGTGGCCCAATTTTTGGAAAAAAAGGGAGACTCCGCTTGGAGTAACCCTTGCTTGATGTGTTTTTAAAAGAAGCCAAGATGAACAGAGCTGGGATCAGGAAAGACTTTGCTACCTACCCCGGTGTCATCCTGGGGACGGATAAGAATGGCGTATTTTTGAATGTGCTTGATGCAAATCAAAACATCCTGTTTGCAACTAGGGCCCAAGTGCTGCCACTGATGGGGTGGGTGTCTGTGTGGCCCAATTTTTGGAAAAAAGGGAGACTCCGCTTGGAGTAACCCTTGCTTACATTGTTTTTAAAAGAAGCCAAGATGAACAAGTCATGGGTCAGCAAAGACTTTGCTACCTACCCCGGTGTCATCCTGGGGACGGTTAATTATGGGGTATTTTTGAATGTGATTGATGCAAATGTAGCTGTGAAGTGTACAACTAGGGCCCAAGTGCTGCCACTGATGGGGTGGGTGTCTGTGTGGCCCAATTTTTGGAAAAAAAGGGAGACTCCGCTTGGAGTAACCCTTGCTTGATGTGTTTTTAAAAGAAGCCAAGATGAACAGAGCTGGGATCAGCAAAGACTTTGCTACCTACCCCGGTGTCATCCTGGGGACGGATAAGAATGGCGTATTTTTGAATGTGCTTGATGCAAATCAAAACATCCTGTTTGCAACTAGGGCCCAAGTGCTGCCACTGATGGGGTGGGTGTCTGTGTGGCCCAATTTTTGGAAAAAAAGGGAGACTCCGCTTGGAGTAACCCTTGCTTGATGTGTTTTTAAAAGAAGCCAAGATGAACAGAGCTGGGATCAGGAAAGACTTTGCTACCTACCTCGGTGTCATCCTGGGGACGGATAAGAATGGCGTATTTTTGAATGTGCTTGATGCAAATCAAAACATTCTGTTTGTAACTAGGGCCCAAGTGCTGCCACTGATGGGGTGGGTGTCTGTGTGGCCCAATTTTTGGAAAAAAAGGGAGACTCCGCTTGGAGTAACCCTTGCTTGATGTGTTTTTAAAAGAAGCCAAGATGAACAGAGCTGGGATCAGCAAAGACTTTGCTACCTACCCCGGTGTCATCCTGGGGACGGATAAGAATGGCGTATTTTTGAATGTGCTTGATGCAAATCAAAACATCCTGTTTGCAACTAGGGCCCAAGTGCTGCCACTGATGGGGTGGGTGTCTGTGTGGCCCAATTTTTGGAAAAAAAGGGAGACTCCGCTTGGAGTAACCCTTGCTTGATGTGTTTTTAAAAGAAGCCAAGATGAACAGAGCTGGGATCAGGAAAGACTTTGCTACCTACCCCGGTGTCATCCTGGGGACGGATAAGAATGGCGTATTTTTGAATGTGCTTGATGCAAATCAAAACATCCTGTTTGCAACTAGGGCCCAAGTGCTGCCACTGATGGGGTGGGTGTCTGTGTGGCCCAATTTTTGGAAAAAAAGGGAGACTCCGCTTGGAGTAACCCTTGCTTGATGTGTTTTTAAAAGAAGCCAAGATGAACAGAGCTGGGATCAGGAAAGACTTTGCTACCTACCCCGGTGTCATCCTGGGGACGGATAAGAATGGCGTATTTTTGAATGTGCTTGATGCAAATCAAAACATCCTGTTTGCAACTAGGGCCCAAGTGCTGCCACTGATGGGGTGGGTGTCTGTGTGGCCCAATTTTTGGAAAAAAAGGGAGACTCCGCTTGGAGTAACCCTTGCTTGATGTGTTTTTAAAAGAAGCCAAGATGAACAGAGCTGGGATCAGGAAAGACTTTGCTACCTACCCCGGTGTCATCCTGGGGACGGATAAGAATGGCGTATTTTTGAATGTGCTTGATGCAAATCAAAACATCCTGTTTGCAACTAGGGCCCAAGTGCTGCCACTGATGGGGTGGGTGTCTGTGTGGCCCAATTTTTGGAAAAAAAGGGAGACTCCGCTTGGAGTAACCCTTGCTTGATGTGTTTTTAAAAGAAGCCAAGATGAACAGAGCTGGGATCAGCAAAGACTTTGCTACCTACCCCGGTGTCATCCTGGGGATGGATAAGAATGGCGTATTTTTGAATGTGCTTGATGCAAATCAAAACATCCTGTTTGCAACTAGGGCCCAAGTGCTGCCACTGATGGGGTGGGTGTCTGTGTGGCCCAATTTTTGGAAAAAAAGGGAGACTCCGCTTGGAGTAACCCTTGCTTGATGTGTTTTTAAAAGAAGCCAAGATGAACAGAGCTGGGATCAGGAAAGACTTTGCTACCTACCCCGGTGTCATCCTGGGGACGGATAAGAATGGCGTATTTTTGAATGTGCTTGATGCAAATCAAAACATCCTGTTTGCAACTAGGGCCCAAGTGCTGCCACTGATGGGGTGGGTGTCTGTGTGGCCCAATTTTTGGAAAAAAAAGGGAGACTCCGCTTGGAGTAACCCTTGCTTGATGTGTTTTTAAAAGAAGCCAAGATGAACAGAGCTGGGATCAGCAAAGACTTTGCTACCTACCCCGGTGTCATCCTGGGGACGGATAAGAATGGCGTATTTTTGAATGTGCTTGATGCAAATCAAAACATCCTGTTTGCAACTAGGGCCCAAGTGCTGCCACTGATGGGGTGGGTGTCTGTGTGGCCCAATTTTTGGAAAAAAAGGGAGACTCCGCTTGGAGTAACCCTTGCTTGATGTGTTTTTAAAAGAAGCCAAGATGAACAGAGCTGGGATCAGGAAAGACTTTGCTACCTACCCCGGTGTCATCCTGGGGACGGATAAGAATGGCGTATTTTTGAATGTGCTTGATGCAAATCAAAACATCCTGTTTGCAACTAGGGCCCAAGTGCTGCCACTGATGGGGTGGGTGTCTGTGTGGCCCAATTTTTGGAAAAAAGGGAGACTCCGCTTGGAGTAACCCTTGCTTACATTGTTTTTAAAAGAAGCCAAGATGAACAAGTCATGGGTCAGCAAAGACTTTGCTACCTACCCCGGTGTCATCCTGGGGATGGATAAGAATGGCGTATTTTTGAATGTGCTTGATGCAAATCTAGCTGTGAAGTGCTGCCACTGAATGGGTGGGTGTGTGTGGGGCACAATTTTTGTAAAAAAAGGGAGACTACGCTTGGAGTCACCTTGCGGTGTTTTACATGATTTTAGAAGGGCGTGCCATGCCTATATCTGTGTGTCCTCCTCTTTTTCCTTGTCCAGCTGTTTTGTTTTCGCATGAGTATATGTCCTTGTCACTTTCCAATGTGTTTGAGTTGTTTGTCACCTTTAGGACACCTTTGAGGGTGTTTTCTAGGTGTTTTTCTGTGTTTGTTATTGCCTGCCATTGTTTCCTATGCAGTTCGAGTTCGGTTCGTCGAACGTTCGACGAACCGAACTCGAACGGGAGGTCCGTTCGGCGAACCAACCTCGAGCCGAACCGCGACCGGTTCGCTCATCTCTAATGCTGAATAATAAATAAATAAAAAAAATAACTTGGGGTTCCTCCTATTTTTAATAACCAGCACAGGTAAAGCAGACAGCTGGCGGCTGCAGCCCTCAGATGTCTGCTTTACCTTGGCTGGTTATCCAGAATAGAGGGCATCCCACTCGGTTTTTTACAAATATTTATTTAAATAATTTAAAAAACCTGCATAGGGTCCCCTCTCTTATTGATAACCAGCCAAGGTTATGCAGACTTATCAAGCTGGGAAGGCCCATGGTTATTTGGCCCTTCCCAGCCTAAAAGTAACAGCCCACAGCCACCCAAGATGTGGTGCAGAATCCATTAGATGCACCAATTCTAGGGCTTTGGCCAGCTCTTCCCGATTGCGCTGCTGCAGTAGCAAATGGGGGTAATACTTTTTGGGTTGATGTCAACTGAAAGTGACAGCTGGCATCAAGCCCAGGGTTTAGAACATTCTCCGAAAGACACTTCATAAGAATCCAGAATTATTATTTTTTGGCTATGGGGCTAAGAACTTACTGGTAACTATAGTTTCTAAATACCTTCCTGTTCTGCTTTGCTCTGCCGGATTAGGTGTGAATTCTTCTCCTTCCTTTGAACTTACATCAACATAGTAGTTTCTTCTCCTCCCTTTTGCTCTGTTGATGGCTCATCACTACTGAGGTCCTGTGGATTGAAAGCTGACTCTCCACAGTATGGCCGCAAGGAACCAGCTGTCAATCAGCATTACATCGGCAGTGACATTCCATCAACAGATCAGAGTGTAAAAGAAGGATGTGACATCACAGGAAGCAGGAGAATCACTGGCAGGAGTGGTCTGTGATAGCTCTGATTTAGGAGAGATCTTCACTATGCAGAACAAGCAGGCAATGAACAACTACCTGACACACTGACGGAAGAGGGCACTTGTGCCAGAACAGCAATTGTTCCCTTTGCAGTCCAATAGCTCATCATAATGCAATGCACAATTATACCTTCTTTAGAGGTGGATATGGGTCCTCTTACCTATTTGACCCTTGTGTGACTGCACAGGTTGCGCCAATGATATGTCATCAATGATATGTCACCCTGACCTTACAGCAAGTTCTTATCCACAGAGGGAAAAAAAAGCAATGTCCCAGATAACCCCTCTAATAATAGGCACTTTGTCATCATTACGTATAACTTCTTCTTAGCCTCAAATCTTTTATATTGCCATTAATAAACCTTTAGCTTTTAAGATTAAGAATGCAGAGGTTCCAATCTTAAGCCTAGCCACATAGTGAAATGAAAAACTTCTCTCTGCCTGAATCACCAAGGGTAGCTTTGGAGCTTACTTTTCTTATTAAGAACATTCTTTCTGTGGGCATAAAAGAGAACCAGACAGCTGATGCAAGCTGCCCAATCCATAATACAGCAGGTGAAATAAGTGTTAAATATGTTACTAATTTTCTAAGTAGCTATACATATACAGTGCCTACAAGTAGTATTCAACCCCCTCAGATTTAGCTGGTTTGATAAGATGCAAATAAGTTAGAGCCTGCAAACTTCAAACAAGAGCAGGATTTATTAACAGATGCATAAGTCTTACAAACCAACAAGTTATGTTGCTCAGTTAAATTTTAATAAATTTTCAACATAAAAGTGTGGGTCAATTATTATTCAACCCCTAGGTTTAATATTTTGTGGAATAACCCTTGTTTGCAATTACAGCTAATAATCGTCTTTTATAAGACCTGATCAGGCCGGCACAGGTCTCTGGAGTTATCTTGGCCCACTCCTCCATGCAGATCTTCTCCAAGTTATCTAGGTTCTTTGGGTGTCTCATGTGGACTTTAATCTTGAGCTCCTTCCACAAGTTTTCAATTGGGTTAAGGTCAGGAGACTGACTAGGCCACTGCAACACCTTGATTTTTTCCCTCTTGAACCAGGCCTTGGTTTTCTTGGCTGTGTGCTTTGGGTCATTGTCTTGTTGGAAGATGAAATGACGACCCATCTTTAGATCCTTGATGGAGGAGCGCAGGTTCTTGGCCAAAATCTCCAGGTAGGCCGTGCTATCCATCTTCCCATGGATGCGGACCAGATGGCCAGGCCCCTTGGCTGAGAAACAACCCCACAGCATGATGCTGCCACCACCATGCTTGACTGTAGGGATGGTATTCTTGGGGTCGTATGCAGTGCCATCCAGTCTCCAAACGTCACGTGTGTGGTTGGCACCAAAGATCTCGATGTTGGTCTCATCAGACCAGAGAACCTTGAACCAGTCTGTTTCAGAGTCCTCCAAGTGATCATGAGCAAACTCTAGACGAGCCTTGACATGACGCTTTGAAAGTAAAGGTACCTTACGGGCTCGTCTGGAACGGAGACCATTGCGGTGGAGTACGTTACTTATGGTATTGACTGAAACCAATGTCCCCACTGCCATGAGATCTTCCCGGAGCTCCTTCCTTGTTGTCCTTGGGTTAGCCTTGACTCTTCGGACAAGCCTGGCCTCGGCACGGGTGGAAACTTTTAAAGGCTGTCCAGGCCCTGGAAGGCTAACAATAGTTTCATAAGCCTTCCACTTCCGGATGATGCTCCCAACAGTGGAGACAGGTAGGCCCAACTCCTTGGAAAGGGTTTTGTACCCCTTGCCAGCCTTGTGACCCTCCACGATCTTGTCTCTGATGGCCTTGGATTGTTCCTTTGTCTTTCCCATGTTGACCAAGTATGAGTGCTGTTCACAAGTTTGGGTAGGGTCTTAATTAGTCAGAAAAGGCTGGAAAAAGAGATAATTAATCCAAACATGTGAAGCTCATTGTTCTTTGTGCCTGAAATACTTCTTAATACTTTAGGGGAACCAAACAGAATTCTTGTGGTTTGAGGGGTTGAATAATAAATGACCCTCTGAATAAACTTTTCACAATTTAAAAAAAAAATAACATTCTTTTTTGCTGCAGTTCATTTCACACTTCCAGGCTGATCTACAGTTCAAATGTCACAATGCTAAGTTAATTCCGAATGTGTAAACCTGCTAAATCTGCAGGGGGTTGAATACTACTTGTAGGCACTGTATACCGTATTTTTCGGACTATAAGACGCACCGGACCATAAGACGCACCCAGGTTTTAGAAGTGTAAAATAGGAAAAAAAATTTTGAAGCAAAAAATGTGGTAAAATATTTAGTAACCTAAATAACACTGTAATATTTCACTAATGTAACTGTAAACAACTCAACAGCAGCATTGATAACCATTATTCCTGACTTTGAGCTTTAAGTCCAGAAATTCCTCTAATTATCAGGGAAATCCCAAGAACTCCTCATCACTACTATCCGAATGATACTGTTATGGGGGGATCTGCTGCTGACGCTGTTATGGGGGATCTGCTGCTGACGCTGTTATGGGGGATCTGCTGCTGACACTGCTATGGTGATCTGCTGCTGACACTGTTATGGGGGGATCTGCTGCTGACGCTGTTATGGGGGATCTGCTGCTGACACTGCTATGGGGATCTGCTGCTGACACTGTTATGGGGGATCTGCTGCTGACGCTGTTATGGGGGATCTGCTGCTGACGCTGTTATGGGGGATCTGCTGCTGACGCTGCTATGGGGATCTGCTGCTGACACTGGTATGGGGGATCTGCTGCTGACGCTGTTATGGGGGATCTGCTGCTGACACTGTTATGGGGGATCTGCTGCTGATGCTGTTATGGGGGTTCTGCTGCTGACACTGCTATGGGGATCTGCTGCTGACACTGTTATGGGGGATCTGCTGCTAACGCTGTTATGGGGGATCTGCTGCTGACACTGCCATGGGGATCTGCTGCTGACACTGCTATGGGGATCTGCTGCTGACACTGTTATGGGGGTTCTATTCATGTCAAGTGGTTTATTATTACAATATATTCTTACCTATAAGCAGAAGTATAACTCCAAGCATGTCCTGTATGGCATACTTGGAGCTCTAGTTCAGCACAGTAATGTGATTTTTACTATAATGTACGGTACTTTATTAGGGGGAGGGGGGTACTTATACTTTATTGTACTGTAATGGTTAACCTCTTACCGGAGCAGACTCCAGCTATGATAATGATGTACATTAAGCCTGGCCCTGTTGCCGCATCAGAAACCAGGAAGTACGGTAACAGTGATGAAGAGGCAGGGCCAGTGGGGAGGAGGGAGGGCTGTGCTGTCCTGGAGGAGGAGACTGTCCACCGTACTGAGCGCAGGTAACATGCAGCAGCAGTCATTTCATCACCAGAGTGGTGATGATACACTAGCCGCCGCCAGCACTGCTCCCGCCGCCAGCACCGCTCCCACCGCCAGGACCGCTCCTGCTACCGCCGCCAGCACCGCTCCTGCTACCGCCGCCAGTGCTGATCCTGCTCTGTAATAGCAAGTAGACATCTCCCCAGTAGCTACTGGATGCCGGCAGCTGCGGAGAGACCATGTGTGCCGGCTATTACAGAGCAGGAACTACCGTAAATAACGCAGTGTCTGCTACCCATGTCCCATGTCCACTCTCAGCGCCGTCCCTTTGCCCCTCAAGCCCCATATAATCCACATATAATACACTATTCAGACCATAAGACGCACCCCCCACTTTCCTCCAAAATTTGGAGGAAAAAAAGTGCGTCTTATGGTCTGAAAAATACGGTATATATATATATATATATATATATATATATATATATATATATATAAAAAGGTGCTATTGACATGAATTTATCATCAGATGTCGGTAACAAGCCATTCGATTCACACAGGCAAGGAAATCAAACCATAGATGTCCATAAATTTAATGATGTAATAATAGGTAATTACACTGGGAAAAATATTGCATACACTTACTGAAATTTAGTAAACCCCTTCAACCCCCGGCAATTTTGCAAAAAAAAAAAATTCCAAGTGTGATAAAATTGCGAAAAAAAAGTGCAATTGCACAATGTTTTATTTTTATATAGTTACCATGTTTAATATATGGTAATACTGACCTGGCATTATGATTCCCCAATTCAGTATTAGTTTGTAGATACCATACATGTGTATTTTTACTTTAATCTAAGTGGTGAAAAAAATTCCGAAGTTTGTAAAAAAAAAGAAATGCACTTTTGTCGCCACTTTCCGAGACCTGTAGCATTCTCATTTTTTGGGATTGGTGCACAGTGATGGCTTTTTCTATGTGAATCTTGAGCTGGAGTTTTTAATTATAGCATTTTTGCATAGCTGCACTGCTTTTATCGCCTAATATTGCACATTAATGCAATGTTGCAGCTTCCAAAAAAACATAAATTTGGCGTTTTTTATTTATTGTTTAATTATAAATGGGGCAAAAGGGGGAAGATTTGAACTTTTAGGTTTTTTTAATTTTTTAATTTTTATTTAAACACTTTTTTTCTTATGTTTTTTTTTATTTTAGTTGTCCCTCTAGGGGACTTTATGCCTTGCACACTTCGATTGCTTGTGCCAATAAGAGCAATGCTTCAGCACTGCTCTGATCAGCAGAAATGCTGTGTTCTTGTGAGTGACGGTGCTCTGCCAGCATTCACAGGAAGTGAGTCCTGATAGCGACAGGAGTTATCATATCACCCCACGCTGTCATGACAACCCATTGGCTCCCAATGATCATGTCACAGGACTGCTGATGGTGGTGAGGAACAGCGCAATCCCCGAGTCCTAAGCCTTCATGGGGTTAATACTTTGTGCAAAAGCTTTTTTGGTGATAACAGCTACAAGATAAAGTCTATATAGAGAAACTAGTTGCATGCATTGCTCAGGTGGGATTTTGGCCCTTTCTTCCACACTGTTCAAATCCTGAAGGTCCTGTGGGTTCACTCTATAAACTCTGAGGTATACAGTTAGGTCCAGAAATATTTGGACAGTGACACAATTTTCGCGAGTTGGGCTCTGCATGCCACCACATTGGATTTGAAATGAAACCTCTACAACAGAATTCAAGTGCAGATTGTAACGTTTAATTTGAAGGTTTGAACAAAAATATCTGATAGAAATTGTAGGAATTGTACACATTTCTTTACAAACACTCCACATTTTAGGAGCTCAAAAGTAATTGGAGAAATAAACCAAACCCAAAAAAAAAAAATATTTTCAATATTTTGTTGCAAATCCTTTGGAGGCAATCACTGCCTTAAGTCTGGAACCCATGGACATCACCAAACGCTGGGTTTCCTCTTTCTTAATGCTTTGCCAGGCCTTTACAGCCACAGCCTTCAGGTCTTGCTTGTTTGTGGGTCTTTCCGTCTTAAGTCTGGATTTGAGCAAGTGAAATGCATGCTCAATTGGGTTAAGATCTGGTGATTGACTTGGCCATTGCAGAATGTTCCACTTTTTTGCACTCATGAACTCCTGGGTAGTTTTGGCTGTATGCTTGGGGTCATTGTCCATCTGTACTATGAAGCGCCGTCCGATCAACTTTGCGGCATTTGGCTGAATCTGGGCTGAAAGTATATCCCGGTACACTTCAGAATTCATCCGGCTACTCTTGTCTGCTGTTATGTCATACATAAACACAAGTGACCCAGTGCCATTGAAAGCCATGCATGCCCATGCCATCACGTTGCCTCCACCATGTTTTACAGAGGATGTGGTGTGCCTTGGATCATGTGCCGTTCCCTTTCTTCTCCAAACTTTTTTCTTCCCATCATTCTGGTACAGGTTGATCTTGGTCTCATCTGTCCATAGAATACTTTTCCAGAACTGAGCTGGCTTCATGAGGTGTTTTTCAGCAAATTTAACTCTGGCCTGTCTATTTTTGGAATTGATGAATGGTTTGCATCTAGATGTGAACCCTTTGTATTTACTTTCATGGAGTCTTCTCTTTACTGTTGACTTAGAGACAGATACACCTACTTCACTGAGAGTGTTCTGGACTTCAGTTGATGTTGTGAACGGGTTCTTCTTCACCAAAGAAAGTATGCGGCGATCATCCACCACTGTTGTCATCCGTGAACGCCCAGGCCTTTTTGAGTTCCCAAGCTCACCAGTCAATTCCTTTTTTCTCAGAATGTACCCGACTGTTGATTTTGCTACTCCAAGCATGTCTGCTATCTCTCTGATGGATTTTTTCTTTTTTTTCAGCCTCAGGATGTTCTGCTTCACCTCAATTGAGAGTTCCTTAGACCGCATGTTGTCTGGTCACAGCAACAGCTTCCAAATGCAAAACCACACACCTGTAATCAACCCCAGACCTTTTAACTACTTCATTGATTACAGGTTAACGAGGGAGACGCCTTCAGAGTTAATTGCAGCCCTTAGAGTCCCTTGTCCAATTACTTTTGGTCCCTTGAAAAAGAGGAGGCTATGCATTACAGAGCTATGATTCCTAAACCCTTTCTCCGATTTGGATGTGAAAACTCTCATATTGCAGCTGGGAGTGTGCACTTTCAGCCCATATTATATATATAATTGTATTTCTGAACATGTTTTTGTAAACAGCTAAAATAACAAAACTTGTGTCACTGTCCAAATATTTCTGGACCTAACTGTAGTTCCTTCTAAAATGTTCTATTAGATTCAGGTCAGGTGATTTCTCTGAAACCAATTGAGAGTTTCCTTGGCTTTGTGTTTAAGATCATTGTCTTGCTGAAATGTCCACTCCATTCATCTTCGTCCTCCTGGTAGATGGCAGCAGATTTTTTATCAATAATGTATCTATACATTTGTTCATTCAGCTATTCAGATTGGACTTTTCTAGTTCCAGCACTGCTCTGTATTGCAAAAATCACGCTCTCCCTATTAATTAATGCCAGCTCGCAGTCTGCATTCTGAGTAGTATCGTCATGACAGACACAGAGGTCATCAGCTGATCCCCGGCTGTCATGACAACCCATCTGCACCCTACGATCACATCACTTGAGCTCCAATGGAATGATGCACCCTCCTGCCGGTGTGTTAAATTCTGGTGTCAGATATTGATGGTGCTATTTAACTGGTATGAGGCACATAATGGCTGATGAGGTCCACTGTCAAATGCAGGTAAAGTTGTGGCATCTGTGGGTGAGCCCTCATCAAAGTCAGGGAGACAACCCATGACAGATATAATACATCAAGGGTCGTTACGGGGTTAAACTGCCAATCTTCTTCAAAATCAGATACTTAGTGACTTTGGGCTTCCACCAGAAAAAAAAAAAATCATTATGAATTTTTTGGTTAACTTTAAAAACTTTTTCATTTTTATTCTCGTATTACATTTAATATTTGTCAATTTATGATAACATTTTTCACCCTCATTTAGCAAATAAATAAGATTATGCTTTGCCTAAAATGTAATCTGCAAATGATGTGAGGTAATGTTTTGTTCAAGTCTGTTCTTCAAGATCTCTTTGTAATTTCTAGTTACATCTGTAAACCTCATGGATGGAATTTTGGCAGAATCCTATCTTATCGACTTGTTACATTTCATTAGTGGCTAATGAGTACAAATCCATTTGGGTTGCTTCCATATATGATGTTGGAATACATCATTTTATGTATATACTGAATGATATGAGCCTGTGTTGTGGCCGATTGGCAGATAACATAATTACTTATCTGTTCATAAGCAGTATGAAATAATGCCTTTGGTTTTACAAATATAGTAACCTGGTTTAGTTTGGTAATTTTGATTCCATCAAGTGTTACCAGCATAGCATATACTGGAGGTGCCCCATGGTCTACTTTTTAATGCAGTTTACATTATTCCTGCTTCATGCACACATCCAATTCCAGAATGATAGACATTGAGAGATTCATTGTTACAAACTTTAACCCGTTAGAGACCGAGCTAATTTTCACCTTATAGAGTAGGACACATTTTTAAAATCTGACCAGTGTTTATAAGGTAACAACTCTGGAATGCTTCAATGGATACCTGTGATTCTGAAATAAGTTTTGCATGACATACTGCACTTCATGGTTATTGGGCCCTCCCCAGCTAAAAAAAACAGCCCGCAGCCACCCCACAATTTGGTGCATCCATCAGATGTGCCATTTGTGGCACTTTACCTGGCTTATCCCGATTGCCCTGGTGCTGAGACAATCAGGGTAATAAATGAGATTGATGTCAGCTGAGATTTGTCAAAAATCACACCTGCTATCAAGCCCTGGGTTGGTATTGGAAATATGTCTATGAGACTCCCCCATTATCAACCCTGTAAGTAAAAATAAAAAGACTAACATACACACAAAATTCCTTTATTTTAAATAATAATAAACACACCCTCTTTCAAAAATGTATTAGCCCCCAAAACACCCCAACAAAACAACTGTGGGAGGTGATGTTAGGTATTTAAATAGGTAAACCACTTCCTGATTTCTTTTAGAAATGTCCAGGAAAACAAAAATATCTTTTTAACCTAATGTTTAATTTATTACAATAATCACTGCAATGCTAGTTTCCTGATTTGAAGAGTGCCATACCCCCACAATGTGATTGTATGGTCTTTTATTTAAGAACTCTATGTACAACAATGCACATTGCTAGTTTCCGTCATATATGCAACAAAGGCCGAAATTGCTATGACGCAACATGAGCTGCTTGTCCCCAGATGGCAGTCATGATATTCTGTGTGGCCTGACTTACCAATGTGGTAAAGAGAAAGCCTAGGATTGTGGATCCTTTTGCAACAGTGAGATCACAATCCCCACCCGCTGTTCCTCATCTCCAGAGGAGAAAGGCTGAAGCCTAAAGTACAATTTACAAGCCTCCTTAAAGACAAAAAAATGATCTTTACCCCCTGCATACCTGTATGGGAGAGCAATTTTGGGCTCCGCTTGAACCTGCCTACCCACAGAATCTCCATCATTAGGAGTCTGGTGCTGCACAGCTAACTTGAGGTCTGCAACCTTCAGGGACAGACACTGCAGCTGCTGAGCCAAGGCAGCAACAGGGTCCATGAGAGGAAAAAAAAGACAAAGAAAAATAAATTCCCTATTTTTTTTTCTTTTGAAGAAAGAAATAAAAGCCAGTGTCAGCTTCGTTTTGTGTGCGGCTGGTGATACTATCACGCTAGGTATGGGGAAGTACCAAGCGCATGGCAAAAGAGAAGGTAAACCCTGTATCTATGGAGAGGAAAGATGGTGACCCCTGAGCTAACCTACTGCTGGTCCTTGGGGTCCCTCACCACCCTAGATAGGTTCCGCACCTATGTGCCGAGCTGGATACCTGACCCTAGGTATCCCTAGTGCTGGGCCCTAAATAGGGAATGGGTGGGATGAGCTCTTCATCAACCCCACTAAACAACTATACAAGACACACAGGGACTTGAAGGAACTGAAAATATCACCAGCACAGTCCAAAGAAACTAAGGGGTATTTAAACACCAAGGGAATACTGACAATCAACAGCTGGGTGGAAGTTGAGCTCCTACTGGGTCCAAAAGGGAGAGAGATAAATCCAGCAGGAAAGCTGCCTATTGCAATGAATACTAACAGCAGGAAGAATGGAAAGTCATGGAATATTCTGCACAGCCAGAAGCTGTGACCTTAGATGGCCAGAAACCACATGACTGTCTGTCCCACTTGAAATTATCTCTCTAGAAATGGAGAAAAACTCTAGTGCAGCGCTACCTATTGGAAGTAGCGATCCTAAAAGTCAAATGTGGATTTTTAACAATCCTTTGCATATGAGTTAGGATATATATGCCAGATCAGAATCCCAATTTGCAGACACGGTGTTTTGGGGTGCTTGCCCCTCGTCAGTGCAAAGTATGGGGTGTCTGATCTGGCTCATGAGAAGCTTTGTGGGGACCACGGGGGAACACTATTCTCCTTAAGGAGACTTTGCAAGCCATTCTGGCTGCCAGTAAGGGGACTTAAAGCTGCCACGCCCCTCTGGGAAATATTCAAATTATCTCTCCAGGAATGGAGACAAACTCTAGTGCAGCGCAGAGGGGCGTGGCAGCTATAAGTCCCCTTACTGGCAGCCAGACTGGCTTGCAAAGTCTCCTTAAGGTGAATAGTGTTCCCCCGTGGTCCCCACAAAGCTTTTCATGAGCCAGATCAGACACCTCATACTTTGCACTGACGAGAGCCAAGCACCCCAAAACACCGTGTCTGCAAATTGGGATTCTGATCTGGCATATATATCCTAACTCATATGCAAAGGATTGTTAAAAATCCACATTTGACTTTTAGGATCGCTACTTCCAATAGGTGGCACTGCGCTAGAGTTTGTCTCAATTCCTGGAGAGATCATTTGAATATTTCCCAGAGGGGCGTGGCAGCTATAAGTCCCCTTACTGGCAGCCAGACTGGCTTGCAAAGTCTCCTTAAGGAGAATAGTGACACACCCGTGACAGACATGGGTAATGTGTCCAAACACCGGTCAGAAGACCTATACAATAGATAATATAACATGATAGGCATAGTAGGAAATTACCACTAAAGGGATATGAGTGAGCAAAAAACTCAATAACAGCACCTGTCTGGAAGAAAAAATGAGTGCACTCCATCACCTACTTGCTGGAAACAGGAAACGCTGCACACAGGGCACCAAGCTGCCACCACTGCATATAAGCAGCATGACCATCACCGTACAGGTAATCTTATACATCCTTACACTGCCTCCAGCACAATTTTAGGCCTTTCTGTCTCCCCTTCTCATTCTTGCTATTTCTACCACAGGCACTCATGTTTTTCTTCCAGATAGGTACTGTTATTCAGTTTTTTACTCACTCATATACTTTTACTGGTAATTTCCTGCTATGCCTATCATGTTATACTATCTATTTTATAGGTCTTCTTACCAGTGTTTGGACACATGTCCCATGACCTGTTATACAGTGTGTCCACCCATATCCTGTCCACCGCCATTAACTCGAGAACGGCGGCCGCTCTAGGCATATACTATAAGTGGTGTCTAGGTATAGTTAAGTAGCCATAGGCTAAGCAATGAAACCACCTATAGCGCCACCTGGTGGAAAACAACGGAGTTAGCATTTTTACCTCGAAAAACAGAACGAGATAGAGAAAAAAGTGAATTCCAAAGTTGTAGGGCATCATCAATTCAATACGAATCGACACCTTGCATCCAGAAATACTCTGATTAGAACGCGTAAAACAAACAAGGCTGCGAACGTGAAGCGATACCTCATGGAGACCTTCCTACAAGTCATTGGGTATGGTGGCTACGTGGAGTGCCTCCACGCTCACCTGACCTGACCCCATTGGACTTCTTTCTTTGAGGTCACATCAAACAGCAGGTGTATGCGACCCCTCCACCAACATTGCAGGACTTACGACAGCGTATCACAGATGCTTGTGCAAACATGTCACCTACCATATTGCACAACGTGCAGCAAAATACAGTATGTGCTGTCCAGAGTCCAGATGTGCATTGCAGCTGACGGTGGCCACTTTGAGCATCAAAGTTAAATGAGCGCCATATGCGTGACCAGCATTCATTGTTTTGGGGGGGTCATGGGTTTCATATCATAGCATTTCTGTATGCAAGGTGTCGATTCATATTGAATTGATGATGCCCTACAATTTTTTAATTCACTTTTTTTCTCTCTCGTTCCGTTTTCAAGATAAAAATGCTAACTCCGTTGTTTTCCACCAGGTGGCGCAATAGGTGGTTTCTTTGCGTAGCGCATGGCTACTATACTATACCTAGACACCACTTCTATGCCTATAGCTGCCGCCGTTCTCAAGTTAATGGTGCTGGACAGGATATGGGTGGACACACTATATTTAGACTTATGTCCAGGTGTGACACCCAGTCAACTTTAATCCAGTGGATTTGACACACGGCCAGATTTTTAGCACATCACTGCCAGACATTGCAACAGTGATCCTTGTATTCTATTCATACACTGTATATTTTTTCTTTATTTTTTACTTTTCTTTATTGGAACCTCTTATTTCTCAGCTTGTGCTAGATGGAGCATTATATTTATTTTATATTTAGCCCCCTTGTTTGTACAGTCAGCATATAAAATAGATGTGGAACTACTTACATCAAAGCGACTCATTCTAGTACTATTCACTATCAGGTATACTTATACTCAAGCACTAGTTATACTCTTTTTTTCAACCCGGCCTTTTAACCCATTTCCCATTTTTCTTTAACATACATATAGTGTTCTTTTTCTCAGTTTCTGAGGAAATATATACCTTCTGTTATGACTAAGTATTCTACACCTTTCCTTATAGAGTGAGGAGACTAAGGTATGCACATGCATTATACGCACACATCGTAACACCAAACCATAAGCAATAATCAGTCTTTCTGTTCCTCAATGAATATACCCATACCATTGGCTAACATGACTCTTTTCATCTACAGAGTTACGTGACTATACTTATTTCCCTAACATCCGTATTCACTTTGAATGCCTATTTCCTTGGTACGTCACATTTCCATTTGTATAATTGTATCATCTCCTGTATTTTCCGATTTTATACATATTTGGCATTTTTCAATACGGATAGCAGAAAACAGTTCACATCCCCTTTCTGTTCATTCACTCCTAGGTTATATTTCTGTGTACAATTTATTCACTGCTGGTATATGTGTGATGTATTCACTGCTGTTATGTATTTATGTATACAGGCCATGGTGATGTTCATATTAACATGCACAAGGATTTTATTTTTCGGGTAGAGGGGAGGCCGCAAATGTAATTTTTGCCTCAAGCAGCAGAAAAGCTAGAATCTGCCCGGCCTGTATCCAATATGTATTGAGGTTGGTAAAAGGAATAATAAAGTGCATTTCTTCTCCAGTCAAAAACTCAGTTGATGAGTTTGTAGAAATTCTTTGGAAACTTTTCCTGGATTGAAGTCAGATAAAACTATTCATCTCTGCTGTTGATATTGACGTCAGGCACTTGTGAGCTGGTATTATATTTCTGACCTACGCCTTCTGGAAACGTATATCAATGAATTTATTGTAAACACTCTTTAGCATGGAAATAAACAGACACAACATAGGTCATAATGTATTGTGAAATCTAATTACCCATAAAAAATGAAGGACCTGTCAGTTTTTAACCGTTGTTTATCCAAATAAATATGAAATAGCACTGTCGTTTACCATCTGATTGGTTTTGATGCTTTGGTTAGATATGTTTCCAAACAATAATTGATGGAAAGGAGAAATAAGGCTGTATGTATTGAAATAATGTTGACTGGAGCACTGGGACTTTCTGTTGTGCTACTAAACCAAACTTGTAGCATACTATTGCACAAAAATAATATTATCATTTTGGGATAGCTAGAAATTGTTTTGTATTTTGTGGGACTAATTGGATTTAATGTATAAAATAACACCACTATGTATTAAAGGGTTATTTTTAATTTTAAAAGTTCTCATTTGCATTCAGCGCCAATCTAGTCTGATTCTGGCCTGGAGTATGCACATCACATACCTGCAGCCATGAGATTGCCATTCTTAACTCTGACACTGGCAAATTCTCACACTGCACAGTACGAACCATGTGAGGATTCTCAGTACAAGTGCATCTCAATAAATTAGAATATCATCAAGTTAATTTATTTTAGTAATTCAATACAAAAAGTGAAATGCAGACATTACAAACAGAGTGACCTATTTCAAGTGTTTCTTTCTGTAAATGTTGATGATTATGGCTTACAGCCAATGAAAACCCAAAAGTCATTATCTCAGAAAATTAGAATACTTACCACAATACACCTGCAAAGGCTTCTTAAGTGTTTTAAATGGTCCCTTAGTCTGGTTCAGTAGGCTACACAATAATGGGGAAGACTGCTTACTTGACAGAAATCCAGAAGGCATTAATTAGCACACTCCACAAGGAGGCTAAGCCATAAAAGCTCATTACTAAAGAAACTGGCTGTTCACAGACTGCTGTATCCAAGCATATTAATGGAATGTTGAGTGGAAGGCAAACGTGTGGTAGAAAAAGGAGCACAAGCAACCAGGATAGCCACAGCCACAGGAGAATTTAGATTTAGTATATTATTTCAGAGGCAAAATACAGGCAGTTGTGTTCTTAAGTTAGAGAGAAGTTGAAACAAGTTGTGTGCAGGCCAGATGAATACCAGAGGCCCAGAGACAGGGTGGTTGTGACAAGACCCAAAACTAGCATTTGAGATTCAAGTGCAGGACAAGGCAGCAGAATACCCCTATCTCACCATATTAAGTACCAGCAGTAGTAGTTATATAGCAGAGGACCTACATAGACTTGGGTAAACAAGTCAGCACAGAGTTTTGTTGAACGGAGGTTGGAAACCATTAGTAGGAACAGATCCCCAAGGGATGAAGGTGACCATGGCCATCCAGGACTCCATAACTTTACTGAGTAGAACTTTGGTGTCAGATAGTGAGGGAGAGGACAGTGGAACATCAGCAATAGTGCCAGGAACTATGGAGCAGTTTGCAGTAGAAGTGTTCTTTGAATTCAAATGTTCCTTATCTACAATGTTCAAGTGTTGTGTCCACAGTAATGATATAAAAAAAATACTGGGCATAATTATTAGTAAAAGACTGTTCAATGAGAACAATACATCTCTGTCCATTAATCCCATTAATCCCAGGCGGGAAACTTCTGGTACAAGCAAAGGCACGAACAGAGGTATTGCTTGCACACAAAGTCGACACTTTCCCCCATGCTCTATGGAGGGGATCCAAAGAGAGGGAGCGGCTGAGCCAAAGCAAAGAGAGCCCCTCGCCTGGGACTGCTGTGCTCGGGTATTCTCAGTACTCAGCCCAGTGCAAGCAGTGTTTGATCGGCTTAGGGTAACAAGAGCATGATTGGATATAGTGTTCACCAAAAAAATAGCTAAATAAAAAACTCCTCCGACTCACCCTTGGAAGTGATCTGCTTATGACTGGCTGCATGTGGGCAGAGTCCAAAACTGCTCAATTAGTGACTTCCATTGGGGTTCAGGTTAAGTCCGGGACCCAAACCAAACTTTTTCAAAAGTCCAGCTGAACCTGCCGAATCGAGCTTCCACTGGTTTGCTTATCTCTACTTAGGAGTATTTCTTTAACATCATTGCATTGGGTGAGTTTTGTCCAACTGAAAAAAGTATTTTCAAAAATTCAGAAAGTAACATTTTTAACACTGGATGTTACAGTCTCCTACAACCTTCTTAAAAGTTGCAACCTAAACGTCTTATCATGTTCTTATAACAACGGCAAAATGTCTCATATCCTCCTACTAACTCACTTTTCAAGGTGCGTTTTTAGCATTCTGTGAATTAGGCTCACTTAATAGATAACACACTAAATATATCATTTGTAAATCACTCTATATTAAAATGTTGTTTTACCCCCAAATGAATCACTTCAAAGTGCTGTTTCTCTTCTGTTTTACTTGCTGTCCACAGCCTGTTGTCAAGTATAATCCATCTGTAGCACCAGAGTAGCCAAGACGGATTGCAAAATGTTCCTCTGCTCTAGGTCTCCTGCCTGTCAAACTATAAACAGGCATTAGAGATAGGAGGGTGTGTCGCAACTTTCCAATTTGATGGAACCAAGAATTGGACAATGATAGTCCATTTCACAAAATCCTGCACCTATAAGGCTACTTTCACACTTGCGTTCAGCGCAATCCGCCTCTATGGAGAATAGTGCAGTCTGTTAACACACTGTGCTATTTTCCATAAACTTGTATTGACGACGCACTGTAACGCAAGTGTCTGCATTTCATCGGCTGGATGACGCTGCATCGTTATTTTGACGCAACGTCGAGCGGAGGGAAGGCTACATGTAGTGTTTTTTGGGTTGTTAAAATAACGCACCTTGATGGATTCCATTGGAATCCACCAAGGTGTCTAATGATTGTCTATGGGGGTGGATTCCGTCGCTATGCACTAAGCGGCGGAATCCGCTGACGGATTCAGTCACGTTCTACTACGCATGCTCAGCATGTCCAGCAGAGCGATCGAAATCATTTAAAATCACTCCTGGTCTCTCTCCCCCCTCTCACCCCTCTTTCATACTCACCGATCATGGGCGTGACGCTGCATAGTTGTCACAAAGCTCCGGCGGCTTTTCCTCTTTTGAAAATGCAGGCCGCTCATTATTCCATCTAGTATTCACTGCTTCACCTGCCCACTGGCACCTATGATTGGTTGCAGTCAGACCCGCCCCCACGCTTAGTGACAGCTGTCTCACTGCAACCAATCACAGCCACCAGTGGGCGGGTCTATATCGGGCAGTACAATAAATAAATAAGTAATTAGAAAAAACGGCGTGCGGTCCCCCTAATTTTGATACCAACCAAGGTAAAGTCACACGGTTGAAGTCTGGTATTCTCAGGATGGGGAGCCCCACATTATGGGGAGTCCCCTAGCCTAACTATCAGCCAGCAGCCGCTCAGAATTGCTGCATCCATTAGATGCGACAGTCCCAGGACTCTACCCGGCTCATCCCCAATTGCCCTGGTGCAGTGGCAATCGAGATAATAAGGAGTTAATGCCAGCAGCCCATAGCTGCCACTAAGTCCAAGGTTAATCATAGCAGGCATCTATGAGACACCCACAATGTTTAACCTGTAAGTGAAAGTAAATAAACACATACACCTGAAAAAATACTTTATTTGGAATAAAAGATAAAAAACACCCTCTTTCACCACTCTATTAATCCCCAAATACCCCTCCAGGTCCAGCGTAATCCACACGAGGTCCCGCGATGCATCCAGCTCTGCTACATGAAGCTGACAGGAGCGGCAGTAGAACACCACCACTCCTGTGAGCTCCATGCAGCAATTGAAGGGAGTCGTGCTGTCAGCGGGGACGTCACTGAGGTAATGTGTGCGGTGATGATGGGTGCGGTAGTGTCGGTGTGTATGTGGTGAAAATGGGAGCGGTAGTGCCGGTGTGTATGTGGTGATGAGTGCGGTAGTGTCTGCGTGTGTGTGGTGATGATGGGTGCGGTAGTGCCGGTATGTGTGCGGTGATGATGAGTGCGGTAGTGCCTGTGTATGTGCGGTGATGATAGGGGTGGTAGTGCCTGGGTGTTTGCAGTGATGATGAATGCGGTAGTGCCGGGGTGTGTGCGGTGATGATGATGAGTGCGGTAGTGCCGGGGTGTGTGCAGTGATGATGATGCATGCGGTACTGCCAGGGTGTGCGCAGTGATGATGATGAGTGCAGTAGTGTGGGGGTGTCTGCAGTGATGATGGGGGCTCTCTCTCGGCTTAATGCAACGTGTTATTTCACAGGAATTCCTTGCCTTTATATCACACTATTTACAACGCATCCGTCACATGCGTCACACAACGCATTCTGACGGATGCTATTCAACGCAAGTATGAAAGTAGCCTAAAGTTAGTATATAGAGGAACATGACACTGAAAAGTGATGGATTTTAATTTACAGGGTAAGAAAATCGGGACAATTCTGGGACATATTACACCAATATTGGTTGTATTTGTATTCAACATTATACATATTTTATTACTATGCAAAGTCAAGAAAACAAATCTCCACTTTTAATTCATGCTGTTGCACAATGTAAACTGATACATTTAATAGGCGGGGATGGATACAGTGCATTGCTTAGAGGAAGAGATAGTTTACAGAGAAAATGGGGCTCATATCTTGATTATCGCCGAGGGCTAAGGCAATCTTATAGCATTTTCTAAGGACTTCTGGGTTTCAATTCCATTTAATCCTACTCACATAAACAATTGCTAAGTGAAAGAACAATATATGCCAAGCTACATGTTTTCACAAAATATTACTGACAGTCTTCATAAGGTCACTGTGTTTTCTCAAAATTCGAAACAGGGTTGTTGGGTTGAAGAAAAGAACTGTTCAGAAACTTCAATATTAAAACCACCTGTTGCTGTCAATAGTTAAGGATTGGTCTGAAATACATATCTTGGCAATTCAGTGTTACAATTAATTTTATTAAGTCAAGAAAGGCAAATCAGAAATACTAGGAAATTGCAATACACAGATGTAGCAGAACTTATTATTTTTTTTTTCATTTTAAGGGATCCTAAATGCAAACTGAGCCTTATTTAGACATGTTCTCAGAGGAGTACAGTCTCTTGGTGTCTGCAATTTGAGATTGGAGCGAGAAGGAATTTAGTCTAACCTTGCTAAACTGGGAATACCATGGAATAGTGACTGCAGAGCTGAGTAATATGTAGTTTTTATTTTAAAATTTCTCTTCTCCATTGCAGAGATATTAGTGTGTAAAATTTAGGTTATAATTTATATTAGTCTAAGGCCCCCTTCACACGTCAGTAATTCGGGTACATATGTGCTTTTTTTTATACGTATCAGAATCACTGACATACGCAGACACATTATAATCAATGGGTCTGCTCACACATCAGTGATTTTTCACTGAACATGTCTCCATGTAGTGTACATGCGTGTCCATGATTCTGCACAGAGACAGGTCCGTTTTTTTCTGGCAGCACTGATGACCCATGGACCACACTATGGTGTGATCCGTGAAACACGTACCAGAAAAGCACTGACATAAAATAATAAACATTTTCAACTCACCTTTCCTGCGATGCACTGTGCAGCCTCCGCTCTCTGCAGCTCCTGCCCAGCTCATGAATATTCATGAAAGCAGGAACAGCCGAATCGGAAATAGCTGCAGAGAGCGGTGGGCGGACGCTGCAGAGCCGAGGAGTTCAGCACCATGGACAGTAGGAGCGAAGGCAGGTGAGTAATGTCCATTTGCAATCACGGATCACGGATCATGGATTGCACATGGACAACCCACATGTGCCGTGAATCACGGAACATGGAGGGACATGTGCGTGTTTTACATGTCAGTGAAGAACGTCAGGGTTTGTCACTGACGTGTGAAGGGGGCCTAAGAGGGCTTTACCAGAGACTCTGGGGGCTTGCACTACTTCCCCTGCAAGCAGCAACTAACAGGGGAAAAAAATAACATGACGTCCTCTCCTACCTGATCTCTGCAACTACTGTGTATAGCTACAGCAGAGCTGAGTTACACAATATGCCGGATACGCTGCTGTGTTACACTATTACAACTATCTAAACAGGAAAGACTCATATATATTAATCTAATTAGTATATTAGTTATATACTAATTAGAGTTGAATGGATTGATCTGCTGCAGATTGATTTTGACTCAAATTTCCTGAAGTTCTCCAGTCCCTGCGACTTTGTGACTCGATTTGTGTAGTTCATATAAAAATAATGTCTGGTGCCATTTCACATATAGCTTAAAAATGCAGCAGCAGAGAGTAGGCCAGTGATGTCAGGCGGGGCCCTATAGACTTCCCCATAATGACTTGCAGTTATCAATAGTGATGAGTGAATAAACTATTAAGGTTCTGGTTAATTGTACTGAATACCTAGTACTATTTCAATATTCATCACAAATAACAAACCTAATGCAAGTCAATGGGGAACCCAATCATTTTGAGCAGGCAATAAAAACTGCCAAAACCTTTTAGCTAGTTCACTAGCAAATTGACAGCGGCAGTACTAACTAACAATACCTAAAAAATGGGATTAACTATTTAATTTTGAGCAGGCAATGAAAACTGCCAAGATCTTTTTACCTACTTCACTAGCAAATTTCAGCAGGCACTACTAACTAAAAATACCTAGAAATGTGATTGACTGCATAATTTTGAGCAGGCAATGAAAACTGACAAGACCTTCTTACCTTAATTAGCAAATTTACAGCAGGCAGTACTAACTAATGTCTCGCCCCAGAGCTATGAGGTACTCAGTCCCGGGCGGTGTACTTATTTGGACAGTTCACGGGGTGGCCATTGCCCGGTTCCGTGACCCTGGGGGTCGTTTTAAAAAGGGGTTATTTACAGGGGATTGCTAAGAATGTTTTTGTTGTGATGCCACTTGCAGGTTGCGGCTATTTTAGTGGAGCCGCCACTGCACAGTTTCTCACTGGGGCTGGTGTTAGGGGCAGCCTGGATGTTGGGCTGGCCAGGCCCCAGAGGATAGAAGATATTGTTGGGCACGGAAAGAATGTAGGCCACACAAGGGATTACAGTGTAACTGGTTTCTTTTCTCAAAGCATTGTTAAGGCTGGCAACTCGATGAAGGCTGGTCCTCATCACCGGTCCCCTTTAGTTCCAGTGCCGCTGTGGTGACCTGGTGGCTGTCTTCCTCTGCACCTGTCTCTGGTTGTTGGGTCCCCGTGGCTTGGAGCGTCTGGGGGTCCGCTACTGGTTGTCTTTCAGTCTTAGTCCGTATAACAAGTAGCGTGAACCCTGTGGGGTCGGTTCCTATGGTCCTGCTCCCCGGTTCTCCTGTTGCTACTGTGTCCCGAACTTTATGGTCGGTGAGGTCTTGGATGGACCCTCACCATGCAGTTTTTATCAGGTCTGCCTGGAGCATTTGCCTCACCTAGGGCTATGTACCCCATCGATGCTATGGTTCCGGGAGTACTCCACCATACTCCACCGGCAACCACACACCTGGGCTCTCAGATCACCGGTACACTCTCCTGTCAGTACGGTTACATCCGTCTCCTTTCACCTCTACTTACTGACTGCCTGACCCCTCCCCCTGATTGTCGTCTAGTGGACTGGATCACTTCCACCCCTAGGTGGCCATCCATTGGGTCCAACCCTAGCTTGTCACCAGTCTTTGGGAATGGGGAAAACCAGAGATTAAGTGAATGTTTTGCTGTTACCGGCACTGGTCATCTGGGTCCCTGGGGGTAGGCCCTGCATCCTGAGTAGGATGCAGTTCCCTGTAGCTCCTGATGGCTTCAGGGGCGCTACACTAACAATACCTAGAAATGTGATTGACTGGCTAATTGGGAGCAGGCAGTAGTAAATATCAATAACTTATTTTGATCCTTCACTGACAACTCTTTAGCAGGCACTGACAAGTTGCTATCCCTATCTCTATCATTAAATGCCGATCTGTGGCACACGACTTTCCCTACACTGCATGTCCCTATTCTACACTATTGCTCTCCTACAGTGCCTACAAGTAGTATTCAACCCCCTGCAGATTTAGCAGGTTTGATAAGATGCAAATAAGTTAGAGCCTGCAAACTTCAAACAAGAGCAGGATTTATTAACAGATGCATAAATCTTACAAACCAACAAGTTCTGTTTCTCAGTTAAATTTTAATAAATTTTCAAAATAAAATTGTGGGTCAATTATTATTCAACCCCCTAGGTTTAATATTTTGTGGAATAACCCTTGTTTGCAATTACAGCTAATAATCGTCTTTTATAAGACCTGATCAGGCCGGCACAGGTCTCTGGAGTTATCTTGGCCCACTCCTCCATGCAGATCTGCTCCAAGTTATCTAGGTTCTTTGGGTTTCTCATGTGGACTTTAATCTTGAGCTCCTTCCACAAGTTTTCAATTGGGTTAAGGTCAGGAGACTGACTAGGCCACTGCAACACCTTGATTTTTTCCCTCTTGAACCAGGCCTTGGTTTTCTTGGCTGTGTGCTTTGGGTCATTGTCTTGTTGGAAGATGAAATGACGACCCATCTTAAGATCCTTGACGGAGGAGCGGAGGTTCTTGGCCAAAATCTCCAGGTAGGCCGTGCTATCCATCTTCCCATGGATGCGGACCAGATGGCCAGGCCCCTTGGCTGAGAAACAGCCCCACAGCATGATGCTGCCACCACAATGCTTGACTGTAGGAATGGTATTCTTGGGGTCGTATGCAGTGCCATCCAGTCTCCAAACGTCACGTGTGTTGTTGGCACCAAAGATCTCGATCTTGGTCTCATCAGACCAGAGAACCTTGAACCAGTCTGTCTCAGAGTCCTCCAAGTGATCATGAGCAAACTGTAGACGAGCCTTGACATGACGCTTTGAAAGTAAAGGTACCTTACGGGCTCGTCTGGAATGGAGACCATTGCGGTGGAGTACGTTACTTATGGTGTTGACTGAAACCAATGTCCCCACTGCCATGAGATCATCCCGGAGCTCCTTCCTTGTTGTCCTTGGGTTAGCCTTGACTCTTCGGACAAGCCTGGCCTCGGCACGGGTAGAAACTTTCAAAGGCTGTCCAGGCCGTGGAAGGCTAACAGTAGTTCCATAAGCCTTCCACTTCCGGATGATGCTCCCAACAGTGGAGACAGGTAGGCCCAACTCCTTGGAAAGGGTTTTGTACCCCTTGCCAGCCTTGTGACCCTCCACGATCTTGTCTCTGATGGCGTTGGAATGCTCCTTTGTCTTTCCCATGTTGACCAATTATGAGTGCTGTTCACAAGTTTGGGGAGGGTCTTAATTAGTCAGAAAAAGCTGGAAAAAGAGATAATTAATCCAAACATGTGAAGCTCATTGTTCTTTGTGCCTGAAATACTTCTTAATACTTTAGGGGAACCAAACAGAATTCTTGTGGTTTGAGGTGTTGAATAATAAATGACCCTCTGAATAAACTTTTCACAATTTAAAAAAAAAAAAAGAAATAACATTCTTTTTTGCTGCAGTGCATTTCACACTTCCAGGCTGATCTACAGTCCAAATGTCACAATGCCAAGTTAATTCCGAATGTGTAAACCTGCTAAATCTGCAGGGGGTTGAATACTACTTGTAGGCACTGTATCTATCTCAACTACCTTTCATTAAACCCCTTGCTAAACTGTCTAGAAGCCCTGGTGGTAGCACCGGCGGAAGCACCTTCTCTAATGTTTCACATTCACAAAATGGTGCTGACGCTGCATATCCACATTTTATATGCAGACAGACATGTGACTTAGGCAGCCAATGACACAAGCCCCTGTGTCAGAACCGTATGGATGTTTGCTGCGCTGTGATTGGTTGCAGGAACATCCTCAAATAAAATTAAGAAAAAAAGAATGATGCCATGCTTCTCCCGAGTCTCCACCCCCTTGACTAATTAAACACATTCCCTCATTAATCAGACAGCACCACAATCCTATCCAAAAACAAAACATGTTATTAGAGAAGCATTTTTTGAAAGCATGAGCAGTGTTCGAACAAAACCAAACATTGCTGACTTTTAAGGTAAGTGCTCGGCTAAGGCGAAACTGGCGATCCTTTATCGAACATGTTTGCTCATCTCTAGTGTCCACCCCACACAACACAATAAGGCTATGTGCGCACGTTGCGTGCAAGCCCTGCAGAAATTTCTGCAGCGATCTGAAGAGCACATGTGCGCTTTAGATCGCTGCAGAAATGTCCGTAGTGAGCGCCGATTCCATGCGCTCTGCCTGCAGCTCCTGCCATAGACAGAGCAGGAGCTATTGGCAAAGCGCAGGAAAGAAGTGACATGCCACTTCTTTTTGCGCAGCGCTTCGGCAGTAGCCGAAGCGCTGCGCTCTTAAACGCCACGTGCGCACGGCCCCTGCACAGTCTCCATAGACTGTGCAGGGGACGCAGGACGCATGCAGTTACGCTGCGCTACAAAGCGCAGCGTAACTGCATGTTTTTACGCGACGTGCGCACATAGCCTAACAGTCTTCTCTGATTATTGCATGTTTCTAGCATTTCTTTTATGTGTTTTTCACCTCATTTGATGCGTTTTTGGTGCAGAAGTAAATCCAGGTAGTTAATGCTTTTTTAATGGTACAAAAAAGCTTTGATTCTGAGCAATGGCATATTTTTCTGGCAGCGCATAGAAGTTTATGTGGGAAAAAAGCACCAATGCTGCAGAATTCAGAGTCTATAAAAAAACAAAAAAACAAAAAAGTGAGCCGGAGTATGAGATGGTATACATGGAACTTGTGAGACCATGTTCACACTGGCCATGAGACAAAGAGAAACCAAGGAAAAAAAGAATTCAGAGTCTTTAGTAGCACCAAGGGTGGAGTTTTCATGAAATTGCATTCCCATTTAGGATGTGCTCACATGTAGCGTAAACGATGGTTTTTTTTGTTGCTTTTTCTGCACAGAAATTCTGCTGTGTTTAACTGTCAAGCATAGTGGATGTAGTTTAATGAAAACTGCGCCAACTGTGACACTAAAGACACTGCTAAACTGTGTGGTTTTGCTGCTTGGTTTGAAAGTGTTTTGCAGGACAAGCAACGCTTTTTAATTTGTAAGTTAGTTTAAGAGCATTGCTTTGCAATAAGAACAAATACTCACGGTGCACACTTCCAGTTCAGTCCTTTCACCACAATCTGACCCGCTCTGGAGGTAACTGTCCGTACATATATAATGTAAACAGTATACCAGTACAGTCTATACTACTGTGTTTTTCCAAAAATAAGACACTGTCTTATATTTTTTTTTGCCCTCCCAAAAAAGCACTAGGGCTTATTTTTGGAGGAGGTCTTATTCTTGGAGAAACACGGTTGGGGGTAAGTTTACCCCCCAAAAAAGCAGACCCCCCACTTCTCAGGAGACTCATACTCACCAGACCAGGACTTCTGCGTGGCTCCCAGGTCCTCCCTGTGATCTCCGATTGGTGCTGCACGCCGTCCTACCCTGCTGCTAGCTGGCACACACAGCAGATCGCAGGCACACACAGCAGATCACACACACACACACACACACACACATCAGATCACACACACACACACACACAGCAGATCACACACACACACAGCAGATCACACACACACACAGCAGATCACACACACATACACACAGCAGATCACACACACCCACACACACACACAGCAGATCACACACACACACACACACACACACATCAGATCACACACACACACACACACACACACACACACACACACAGCAGATCACACACACACACAGCAGATCACACACACACACACACACAGCAGATCACACACACACAGCAGATCACACACACATACACACAGCAGATCACACACACCCACACACACACACACACAGCAGATCACACACACACACACACACACACACACACACACACATCAGATCCCACACACACACACACACAGCAGATCACACACACACACAGCAGATCACACACACACAGCAGATCACACACACATACACACAGCAGATCACACACACCCACACACACACACACACAGCAGATCACACACACACACACACACACAGCAGATCACACACACACAGCAGATCACACACACACACACGCAGATCACACACACAGCAGATCACACACACACAGCAGATCACACACACACAACAGATTGCAGGGACACACAGCAGATCACACACACACACACATCAGATCACACACACACAGCAGATCACACACAGCAGATCACACACACACAGCAGATCACATACACACACAGCAGATCACACACAAACACACACACAGCAGATCACACACAGCAGATCACCCACACACACACACACACACACTGCAGATCACACACACACATAGCAGATCGCAGGCACACACAGCAGATCACACACACACAGCAGATCACATACACACATGCAGATCACACACACACAGCATATCACACACACATCAGATCACACATACACAGCAGATCACACACACAGCAGATTGCAGACACACACAGCAGATCGCAGGCACACACAGCCGATCGCAGGCACACACAGCCAATCACAGATACACACAGCCGAATGCAGACTCACACAGCCGATCGCAGACTTACACAGACGATCGCAGACACACACAGCTGATCACAGATACACACAGCCAAACGCAGACACACACAGCCGATCGCAGAAAACACAGCCGATCGCAGACACACACAGCAGATCTCACACACACACACACACACACACAGCCGATCGCATGCGCACACATCACATCCAGCGCTTACGGCCGCAGGGAATGAGAGCAAGTCATGTATCCCACGGCAGGTCCTGTTCGTTGCGTTCCACCACACTGCCTCTCAGGATTCTGCCAGCGAGAAGAGATCGGTGTCGCTGGATGAGGTGAGTGTGTATGCGATCCGATGTATGTGTGATCCGATGTTTGTGTGTAATTTGATGTTTGCTTGTGATCCGATGTTTGTGTGTGCGATCTGATTATGTATGCAATCCGATGTTTGTGTGTGAGATCTGGTTTGTGTGTGTGTGTGTGAGATCTGATGTGTGCGGGTGTGCGATAGCTACAGGTCCTGCCGCTCAGTGTCGGGTGAGGGTAATTGCCGGGTGCCGCTGTCTATAATGAAGTGTCTTGCAGTATCTGTAACCTTTTTAGCTGCATGGACACTTCATTATTGATCTGCGACTAGGGCTTTTTTTCGGGCAAGGGCTTATATTTAAGCCTTGCTCCGAAAATGCTGAAAATCCCTGCCAAGGCTTATTTTTAGGGGAGGTCTTATTTTTGGAAAAACACGGTAGCATGTCTATCAATTTGCATTTGTGGATACTGTATTGTACTTTCTTTCTGCTAACCAGTACAGTACATTGCTTGTACTGTAATCTAATTGTCTGGGCAGTATTCCTACCCCACGTTTGGCTTAGTTATGCCTCATTTTGGGGAGAATAGATTTGGGGTGTGTTTTTTAATGTATTGTACTAGAATAAAGCTTGTCATATTTATACCTCATTTTTTCTCTCTATAATGTACCTCCCGCACACCAACAATTGTATTGTAAGCTGCAGTGCAGTTTGATTTGCTTTATATGTTTTTTACTGTACTGTACAGTATTTTGTATTAGTGTATTGTAATAGTGATATATGAATACAGTACATTATTTTCTATTACTGTAAAAAGGTTGTATGAATACAGTAAATATTTTTGGGTTGTGAAATGAATTGTCTGCATTTCAATTATTTCCTATGGGAAAATTTGCTTTAATATAAGAGTAACTTGGTTTAAGAGCACACTTCCAGAACAAATTATGCTCGCGATCCAAGGTTCCACAGTAAATACATACAAAATGTAGCAAAAATGCAATAAGCAAAGAGAAATTGTTATTGTGTAGTTTGGTGCGAACACCTGCAGAAAACAATAAACACATTATTTATGCAACGTATGAACACAGCCTTAAAGACACAAAAAAGCCAGATATCCTATAGCAAAACTACATAAAATGATATGGTACTGGCTGCTATGACTTTAAATGAATAAACAAAAAATTAATCCACAGATCCCAAGCTTGTCTACATGTCGATGGTTAAGTGGACCTTTCCAGTAACTGCAGTGTAGAGGGCAGAGGTGATGTTATGGGACATGTGCTTGTGTAAGGTGGGGACAGTACTCCGGGAAAAATATTGGCAGCTGGAGAACAAGCCTCCATATCTGCAAGCCTAAATGACAATATTTACAGGTCAAGCAGTCTGAAAATGTGCCCATTTAGTGTTTGGGCCTGCGGATGGGTGGGTGTATGGGTATCAAAATTTGCATTCCAAAGTCTGGGCTAATGACAGCTGAACGCTGCCCTGGGCCAAGACTAGGAGAATGTTGCTGATGGTGCATATGAATGTAAACCGACTCATGCAGGTCGGGAAGCATCCACACCTGCATCTTGGACAGGGGATTGGCAAGCATATCGCACAGGGGAAGAAGCAGTGGTGTCACCCTCAGATGCTGATTGAAGACCAAAGCATTTATTTAGTTGGGTGCCTGTTTACTGTAGTTGGGTGCTTTGATGACACGGACCTAAGCATAGTATTGGTGGTCATACTGTTAGTGGTCAGGCATCAGCTGACCTTGGTGTGGCACAGGCTGCAAATGAAGATTTTCATTGGTTATACTCTCTTTAAAAAAGTGCCATACTGGGGAACACCTAACCCTTAGCATCAAAACTTTTTTTGAAACCGCGATTGGATGATCTTGGGAACAGTTGCCCACCTTCTCCCTATGGCCACGCAACTTCCTCTGTTGAGTGACTCAAAATTTATTGAGGGCCATCTGCTAGCCCTTTAAAAATGGATTGATGGATGCCTGCTGGCCATCTAAGAATTATGAGTGAAGGCCGGTTTCTGACCCTCTAGAAATTGAGTGAGGGCTGCCTGCTGGCTCTCTAAAAATGTAGTGAGGACTGCCTGCCAACCCTCTAAAAATTATGATTGAGGGCCAACTCCTGGCTTTCTAAAAATTGAGTAAGGGTCGCCTGCTGGACCTCTAAAACTTATGAGTGAGGGCCGCCTGATAGGCCTCTAAAATTGAGTGAAGGCTGCTGGCTAACCCTTTAAAAATCCTGAGCAAGGGCTGCATGAATAATCTGTGGATATGGTGGAGGAAGAGACGGAGGAGAACAAGAAAAATAATAAACCATAAAATGTATACCAATTTATGTATATCAGCTCACCGTGTACACGCTCACTCCTGGCCTCCCCCTGGAGCACGGACAGGCACTGCCACAGCCCGATATTGCAAGTAAAAGAAGTTCATGATTAAGGGTGCCCTCACACGAGCGTATAACTCGCATGAGTATCGGATCGCATCACCCGGTGCGGCTAGTTTCTCTGCTGACAGGAGCAGCTCAGCTGCATGTATTTCTATGCGGCTGACATGCTCCTGTCCGGAGAGTGTGCGGCCGCACCGAGTGATGCGTTCCGATACTCATGCGAGTTATACGCTCGTGTAAGGGCACCCTAAGGGTGATTGTTTCACCTGAAACGCTTAGTGCTGTGCTGGTCATGTCATCCGTTGTCTGCATGCTGAAATAAAGACCATGGCTTTCCTCGTCTGAAGAGCTGGATGTTTCTCCTTTCTTTTACATAAAATGTATACCCTTTTTGGGTTTGAAGGGGTGCATGGGAATACAGCAGAAAAAAAACAACATTTGAATTTGCTTCATGTTCTGCTGCTCTCATTCTGTAGGCTTGAAAAGGGAAGGCCAATTCAAACCTTGTTCATTTTGAGAACAGTCAGCCTGTCACATTTTCAGTTGTCACGAGGATCTGCCTATCAGTTACTATGCCTTCAGCAGAACTAAAACCCCTTGGAATAAACTTAAGTATGGAGGGAGATGTGAATGTGAGCTGCAAAACTCTGATTTGGCTCAAGTCTGTGGTGAGAAAAATTAAGGGTAATAGTTGCCTAATTATCCTTTAAAAATTTCGAGGGCCACATGATAACCCTGTTGATATGGTGTAGGAAAAGAAGAAGGAGGACAAGAAACATAAACCATGAACTGTGTATGTTATTTGGGGTGGGAAAGGGTGCCTAGCAATACATAAGAAAACAAAAATCATTTGAATTGGCTTTATGGTCTACTAATGTTATCCACTGGGGTTGAGAAATTCTAGCCAATCCAATTATTTTTTGAGAACAGTTCAGCCTGTCAGCATTTTCAGTTGATAGGCAGATGACCCTATTACAGTAGTTATTATGCCTCTGGTGGCACTAAAACCCATGGAATCAGCTTAAGCATGGAAGGAGTGCAGCCTGCGAGCCTCAGATTTGCCTCAACTTCATGTAAAAAAAAAATATAGATGAATTCATACAATGGGAGAAAGGCCTAAATGCACCATTTGTGTGGATAAATGGACAAAGGACTTGTGGTGTTCTTTTCCCTAGATGGATTGGAGAAGTCCCCCCCTCCTCAAAGTTCATGATTTGTTTTATTTTCAAGGTGATACAAAGAAAAAGTTTTGAAACCCTGCTTCAATGGGACTGCTTGATGCCCTAAGCTTGAACAAGAGGAACTGCCACCCACCTTAGCTGGAGCAAGATTGGAGACAGATGCCTGAAGGTCCATGTTGTGCCACTTGTGTCCTGAGTAGTGACCTTGAATCTGGGACTCCTTGTTATTGGCCAGAGAAGTGCCTCTCCTTCTAAATGTTTTCTGACGCCCTAGTCTATGTGTGTTTCATGGTTTATTGGAGTGCTTTATTTTTCTAGGACTCCCACTACTCTGAAATGGGGAAAAATGTTTTCTGAGGCCATTCTCTATGTGTGTCTCAGGGTGTATTGCAATTTCTTCTTTAAACTTGTGATAGGCCTTGCACTTAGTGCATAGGCTTCACAAGGCTAGGAGTACCACTCCTTACAAATGGGAAACAAATTTGAGAAATCTCATGCACACAATTTTTTTTTTTCCTGACTGAAATGGAAAAATGCAGCATTTTTTAAAGAAGTAGTATGTCAATACTTTAAGTGTTTTTGCAGCGTTTATGTAGTCTTCACCATTGAGAGCAATGAGGGTACATAAATACTACATGTGAAGATAGCCTGAGGTGTGGAAGAAATGTTTTTTCTCTCCAGTTAAATTTGCCTTATACACAAGTTATTATACAGGAAAAAATGTTTACTAACATGTTTTCCTCTAAAATCCTTATTATCTTCTTTGTGTTTAGGTTTTATTGCCAGTCCTTAATAGTGATGTAATACACTAACAACATTGTTACCAGCAGTGACCTGGGGATTTAGGCTAGGGACCCACTTTGCGTTCACCTACTTGCAGTTCTAAACGCACGTTTTTGACTTAATTGATTTGACCAAAGTTGACTTTTCCAGAATTTTAGCGCTAAAAACGCATGCGTATTTGCTGCGTTTTTTATGCGTTTTCAGCGCTTTTTACATGCGTTTCCACCTGCTTTTTGCCAGATGCGTTTCGTAAATCTTGACACTGCTAAATAATAATAATAATTTTAATAATTTAAAGTTAAAACAGTCAAAAATAATGAAAAAAGAGAAAAAAAATGGATTAAATACATAATTTCAGAAATTATAAAGAAAATAGAAATATATAATGAAATTATAGCGGTAACATAGTATTTATTAGAAAAATAGCAATAAATTATAAATTTTCTTTAATTTAATTGTCGGATTATGTGTGTGTGAAAAGAGACACATGAAATCATTAAATTAATGTGAAAAAGCATGCGTTTTGTAAGTCCAAATGCATGTTTACTGCACAGAAAAAGCAGGTAAAACGCAGGAATTTGTAGGAATCTTGGTTTTTGACCATTCTCATTGACTCCAATGTTAGCAAACGCACCCATAATGGCAAAAACAACTGACAAGGTGCTTCTTTGAACGCATGGTTTTTGCCACAAAATATGCAAATTAAACGCAGCGTTTTAAAACGCAAAGTGGGGTCTGGAAATCACATTTATCCATTGAATATCATGGAAACGAAAAATGCAGGCCATTTGGCATGAAAAAGGTGCTTCTCAAGACGCTGCAGAAACACAGGTAAAATCGCAAAGTGGGTCCCTAGCGTAAGAGATGTGTCCAGGCATCTTCCCCATGCTATTCTATTCAGCACTTTTTTCCCAAACCTCCTGGGAGGGCAAAATGTTTGAGTTTCCCATTGACTTTCATTATACTCGTTACTAGAGACAAGCACCCAAGCATTCCAATTTGCTCAATTCAAGAAACAAGCACCGCAGCATTTTCATGTTCGACCATCACTATTTGTTACTCTGCATTCTGATCCTGACTTGTTTTTATTTTTCTGTGCTTTATTAACCCCTTCACGACCTTTGACGGATCTATCCGTCATGGAGCGTATGAGGTTAAGCCCCGCCCCCTGCCGCCATTTTTAACAGCTGACATGTGTGCCTGCATGTTCCGAGTGGAATCACATTCCACCCGGAACATTTAACCAAAGTCTGGCAGTGAGATGTATATGCGCGCAGCCATGATTTTCACTTACCGCCGCCCCCACCGGAAGTCACGTGAGCGATCATGTGACTTTCGGTGGTTGCCATGGTAGCACAGGGTCATGTGATGATGCCTGTAGCTAACATGACTCACTTCCTCTCAATGCCGGAATACAGCTGGCATTGAAAGTAAAGCATCGTATCTGCAGTTCTCAGCTCTGTAGCTGAGATCTGCAGATAGTGTAGAGCAATCGGATTGCTGATTGCTATAGCCCCCTAGGGGGACTAGTAAAATAAAATAAAAAAAGTAAAAAAAAAGTTTAAAAAAAAACAAAAAACCTAAAAGTTCAAATCACCCCCCTTTCGCCCCATTGACAATTAAAGGGTTAAAAAATAAAAAATATGCACATATTTGGTATCGCCATGTTCAGAAACGCCCTATCTATCAAAATATAACATTAATTAATCTGATCAGTAAATGGCGTAGCGGCAAACAATTTCCAAAAGCCAAAATTACATTTTTTGGTTGCCACAAGTTTTGCGCAAAATGCAATAACAGGCGATCAAAATGTAGCATCTGCACAAAAATCATACCATTAGAAACATCAGATCGAGACGCAAAAAATAAGCCATCACAGAGCAATAGATCCCAAAAAATGAGAATGCTACGGGTTTCAGAAAATGGCGTAAAACGTGCGCCACTTTTATTGGATAAACTTGTGATTTTTTTTAACCCCTTAAATACAAGTAAATCTATACATGTTTGGTGTCTACAAACTTGCACCGACCTCAGGCATCACAATGAAACATCAATTTAACCATATAGTGAACACGGTGAATAAAATATCCCAAAAACTATTGTGCGATCACACTTTTTTTGCAATTTTTTCACACTTGGATTTTTTTTGCTGTTTTCCAGTACACTATGTGGTAAAATTTATGGTTTCATTTAAAAGTACAACTTATCCCGCAAAAAAACAAGTCCTCATATAGCAAGATTGACGGAAAAATAAAAAAGTTACGGCTTTCGGAAGAAGGGGAGCAAAAAACAAAAACGCAAAAACGGAAAGTGCCCAGGGGCTGAAGGGGTTAAAGGCTTAATCGTTTCATTAGTATAAAACAGATGCATGAAGGACTGCTTCTATCATGATCATCATACTTCTTTCTCAGCTCAGACCACAGTCTGAAGTGTCTTTCAGGGTGCAGCATTTTTCCATTCCTGTTGCATTTAGCCAGTTCTCAGAACCAGTTGGTGCTGACTAGAGTTGAGCGCGGTTCGCGGTTCTCCAGTTTGCGGTTCGAGTGATTTTGGGGGCTGTTCTAGATCGAACTAGAACTCGAGCTTTTTGCTAAAGTTCGATAGTTCTAGATACGTTCAAGAACGGTTCTAGCAGCAAAAAGCAGGGCTTTTTACAGCTACAGTGTGCAGGAGCCATCGCTGGCAGCCTGAAAGAAGCTGGTAACCAAGATACACATCGGGCATCCAACCAAAGCGCTTTGGTTAGTAACCCGATGTTTATCCTAGTTACGTGCAGGAATCCCACACTTCCCCGCTCAGCTCACTCCGCCCCCTCCTGCACGCGGCATGTACGTGTACACACACACACACACACACACACACACACACACTGCACTCTGCACACATGGTCCCGCTCGGCTTACCTGCGGTGATGAAGTCTCGCCATCCCGACCTCAGCGCTGTGACTGTCCTCCATGGCCGCCGCTTGTCACATCACCTTCTCTCGCTTCCGACCCGAGACTGACTAGCGGTGACGTCACGGGCCGCTCGCGATACTTGGCTGTGAAGGCGGCGGTCATTGAACTCAGTGACAGGTGCTGTCAGTGTGCAGGAGATCAGCGCAGGTAATGTACCTTGCTGACAGCAGCACTTGTCATGCCCTGCAGTGACCTGGGCTGACCCATTGATGTTAGCTCAGGTCACTGCATTGCTCTCCCTGCCAATGGGGAACATTCTGCTCTTCATTGACTGGGACAGTGTGGATCGTCATGGCCACCCCTTGGATTACACCAGACCTGGATTTGTTTTTCTTTCTAATAAATTGGTTAAAGAGGGAATGTATTGGGGAGTGTTTTTTCAAATAAAAATGTGTTTGTCGTCTATTTTTTTTATTACTGACTGGGTTGGTGATGTCGGGTATCTGATAGACGCCTGACCTCACCAACCCCAGGGCTTGATGCCAGGTGACATTACACATCTGATATTAACCCCATATATTACCCCGTTTGCCACTGCACCAGGGCGCGGGATGAGCTGGGGCGAAGCACCAGGATTGGCGCATCTAATGGATGCGCCACTTCTGGGACGGCTGTGGCCTGCTATTTTTAGGCTGGGGAGAGTCCAATAACCATGGACCTCCCTAGTCTGAGAATATCAGACCCCAGCTGTCTGCTTTACCTTGGCTGGTGATCCAATTTTGGGGGACCCCTACGTGTTTTTTTTTTTTTAATTATTTATTTAATTTAAAATAACAGCGTTGGGGGCCCTCAGTTTTGGATTACCAGCCAAGGTGAGGTTGCCAGCTGTGGTCTGCAGGCTGCAGCCATCTTCTTTACCCTAGCTGGCTACAAAACTAGGGGGAACCCTACGTCATTTTTTTTTCATTTTTTTGGCTAAATACAAAGCTAAGCACCCCTTAGTGCCACATGAATGGCACCAAAGGGTGCAAAATTACAAAATGCAGGAGAGTGGGACATTATGTGTCTTTCTGCCATTATAATGACAGAAAAGACTGATATGAAGTGCACAAGCACAAGAAAATCACCAGAGCGCTCTACGCTGTGAAAAGCAGTAGAAAATGGCACTGGAGTGAACATGTGACCGCCTCCTGTAGGATGAAGCTATGGATCCTGGGTAAATTTATGCATTTACCCTCCTTCAGTTTTTTTGCAGTACACAAAAAAAACGGAAGGCACACGGATGACAAACAGATGACATACGGACCATCTACGGAACGGAAACGGATGCCACACGCATGCAACTGCGAAAAAAAACGGACTGTTTTTTGCGGACCGCAAAAATGGATCGGTCGTGTTAATGTAGCCTTATTCTGATCTGCCATTTATAAACAGCAGGCAGAAATAAGTGAATAGCGCCCCCCAGCATCAGAAAATCTCTGGGGTTTCAGGGCTAGCTGAGACCCTGGAGATCATGATTCAGGACGTTTTTTCCGGTCCACGCTCACGTGATCACAGGTATACACCGTACACCGATGATCACGTTACAGTAAATGACAGCGCCGGTAAAAAAATATTTATCTCCCATCTGGCATAAACAAACATGATAAATCTCCTCCCCAGTCCCCTCCGGTCCCCTGGTGTCGCCAAAGTGCCCCCCCTGATGCCCTCCCAGAAATCCAAGATGGCCGCGCGCACAGCAGCGCGCCGGCCGCATTCACCCTACTCCTCTGATTTCTGTCGCATGTGCCATGACACATGCAACAGAAAACTCCTCCCCAGGCCCTGCCAGGTCACCCCCTATAACCCCACCAGTGTTCCCCGGTGTCCCACGGTACCTGTGCAGCGTTGATCCCCCGTGGCCCTCTCCTTCACAATAGACGCTGCCGCATGCACAGAGCGGCTGTCAGCTCAGCTTCCTGTGTTCAGACACAGTGAGTGGTGGTTATGCATCTGTAAGCTAAATGGGCGGCACAGTGGCTCAGTGGTTAGCACTACAGTCTTGCAGCGCTGAGGTCCTGAGTTCAATTCTCACCAAGGACACCGTCTGCAAGGAGTTTGTATGTTCTCCCCGTGTTTGTGTGGGTTTCCTCCGGGTACTCCGGTTTCCTCCCACATTCCAAAGACATACTGCGCTATGGAATTAATAACGCTATATAAATGAATAAATTATTATTATTACTGCAATGCCCTGCTCATGAGGTAAGGAACATAATTGATCAGGAGAGGTATACTACATTTCCAAATGGAGGGATTTGCTTTTATAGTTGCCCTGCTGAATGACTACCAAACATGAGAGTCCGTTATACGCCACAAGAAAACACATCTAAATAGCGAGCTCTGTTGTTAAGTATTCATTCAGCTGGATAACTGGACTTAAAGGGGTATTCCATCTCCAAGATCCTATCCCCAATTTATAGTAGGTGGAATAGCAATATTATCAGCAAATAGCAATATTTGGAAATGTAGAATAGTTCTCCTGATTAGGCATGCCCTTACCTCATGAGCAGGGCATTGCAGATTTGGTAGCAACCATTACGACATGGACTCTGCTGCTGTGGACCCGGGGAGAGTGAGTGCAGATTCATTGCACCCACACTCCTCACATGAAGGGTCTGCACTCCTAGAAAATGGGGGATACGTTCCCTGAGTGTCTCCCCCCCATATTCTAGACGGTCCAGAGTCGTCATGGGACCCCTTTATTTTTTTTCTTACAATAAATTGGTGAAAGAGGGAATGTTTTGGGGACTGTTTTTTCAAATAAATTTCTTTTGTCGATTTTGTTTTTGTTAGTACTGACAGTTTATGATGTTGAGTATCTAATAGACGCCATGACATCACAAACTGCTGGGCTTGATGTCAGGTGACCTTACAGCTAGTATCAACCCGATTTATTACCCCGTTTGCCACTGCACCAGGGCACGGGATGAGCTGGGGTGAAGCGCCAGGATTGGCGCATCTAGTGGATGCGCCACGTCTGGGGTGCCTGCGGCCTGCTATTTTTAGGCTGTGAAGGCCCAATAACTATGGACCTTCCCACCCTGAGAATACCAGACCACAGCTGTCCGCTTTACCTTGGCTGGTGATCCAATTTGGGGGGGAACCCTACTTTTTTTGTGTAATTATTAATATTTATAAAATAATTATAAAAAAAGAGCCTGGGGGGACCTCCACATTGGATCCCCAACCACGGTAAAGCTGCCAGCTGTGGTTTTCAGGCTACAGCCGTCTGCTTTACCCTCACTGGCTATCAAAAATGGGGGGACCCAACGTCATTTTTTTTAACTATTTTTTAAATAGAAAAAATTAATGTGCTTCCCTGTATTTTGATTGCCAACCAAGGTAACGGCAGGCAGATGGGGGTGGCAACCCATAGCTGTCTGCTTTATCTGCGCTGAGAATCAAAAATACCGCGGAGCGCTACGTCATTTTTTTTAAAGATTTATTTTTACAGCACTGTGATGTCCAGCAATCAAAATACAGGGAAGCCCATTTTGTTTTTAGTTATTTAAATAAATAATTAAAAAATATATATGGGCTCCCGCTGCATTTTTTGTATTGCTAGCTAAGGGTAATCCAAGCAGCTACTGGCTGCTAACCCCCACTGCTTGGTGTTACCTTCACTGGCAATGGAAAATCCAGGGAAGCATTTTTTATTTTTTTTGCCAAAAAACTACAAAAAAAGGACGTGAGCTTCGCCATATTTTTGTATGCTAGCCAGGTATAGCAGGCAGGTGCTGGAAGAGTTGGATACAGCGCCAGAAGATGGCACTTCTATGAAAGTGCCATTTTCTGAGGCGGCTACAGACTGCAATTCACATCAGTGGGGCCCAGAAAGCTCAGGCCAACCTGTGCTGCGGATTCCAATCCCCAGCTGCCTAGTTGTACCTGGCTGGACACAAAAATGGGGCGAAGCCTACGTCATTTGTTTTCTAATTATTTCATGAAATTCATGAAATAATAAAAAAAGGGCTTCCCTTTATTTTTGGTTCCCAGCCGTGTACAAATAGGCAACTGGGGGTTGGGGGCAGCCGTACCTGCCTGCTGTACCTGGATAGCATACAAAAATATGGCGAAGCCCACATAATTTTTTCAGGGGGCAAAAAACTTCTGCATACAGTCCTGGATGGAGTATGCTGAGCCTTGTAGTTCTGCAGATGCTGTCTGTCTTTATGGAGAAGAGCAGACAGCAGCTGCAGAACTACAAGGCTCAGCATACTCCATCCAGGACTGAAGATTAGAAGTTGCCCAGCTCACCTATGTGATGGAAGCCAAAGAATCCTGAACTGTGCACGGAGAAGAGAAGGTGTGGGGAAATCAATTGTAGTCTATATAGAAAACCTATATCAGGCAACTCCCTATTACATGCGGAAAGTTGCCATCCGAAACATGTCATAGAAAACATCCCTACAGGGGAGTATATCCGTGCCAGGAGGTGTTGTACTACTCAAGAAAATTTCGAAATGGAATGTGACACTATTGAAAAAAGATTTTGGCCAGGGGGTATAAATTAAAAAATCTTCAAAAAGCCAGAAATAAAGCAAGTGCTAAGTAAGTACTAAGTAAGTACTGTCTCAAAAAAGAAACATCACGTTGGGATCCATTTTATCACCCAGTGATCATTTAAATAGATGTGGTTTTTCTAATGTGGAAAAAACACCGGCAATTGGTTACCTAGCATAGGTTCTTACAAATGCGGCCACAGAGCCTGCGGTCTTTGTTGCTATATGTCAAATGCAAAAAACTTTTTTTCATACACGGACAAAAAAACTTATGAAATAAAGTCCCTGATTAACTGCAGTTCAGACCATGTAGTTGATTTGATTTCCTGTACAATTTGCCAGTTGCAATACGTAGGGAGCACTTGTCGCCCACTCAGAAAGAGGATATCAGAACACATCTATGATGTGAATAATGTCACCACTAGAAAGTTATCAGGTGCGTCTCAGCATTTTCGCGACGCACATGCTGGTAATTTTAAAGGCATGAAAGTTAATGCCATTGAAAAAGTTAAATTACCTAAAAGAGGTGGAAATTTAAAAGATATCCTCTTCCAAAGAGAAATAAAGTGGATTTTTTTATTGGGCACAAGATTCCCTATGGGTTTAAATAAAAGGAATGAACTTATGTTTGCATATTAAATCTGTTCATTGTTGTATATGTATATATGTGTTAAATGATTATATGTACTGCCTTACCTCAAGGGGTTAACTTTTTTGTAATTATCATGCTCTCTCTATCCATTTGACCACGTGTTTGGGTTAGCCCTTTTTAAACAGTCCTGTGACTAGATGTATTAGAGACTGAATAAGAACTGGATGTTCGAAACGCATCCTCTCTAACATGGGCTTGATTACCAGAACATGGACTTTTTAATCCCACATGAATAAAGAATCTTTATTTTAAGATACAACTTGCCTGGATTTCTGTGCTGGTGAATCCTCTCCTCATCGCTCCATCCAGGACTGTATGCAGAAGTTTTTTGCCCACCAAAAAAATGACGTGGGCTTCGCCATATTTTTGTATGCTAGCCAGGTACAGCAGGCAACCACGGGCTGCCTCCAACCCCCAGTTGCCTATTTGTACCCGGCTGGGAACCAAAAATATAGGGAAACCCGTTTTATTAATTATTTCACTTATTTCATGAAATAATTTAAAAAAAAACGACGTGAGCTTCGCTCCATTGTTGTGTCCAGCCGGGTACAACTAGGCAGCTGGGGATTGGAATCCGCAGCACAGGTTAGCCCGAGGTTTCTGGGCGCCTCTGCTGTGAATTGCAGTCCGCAGCCGCCCCAGAAAATGGCGCTCTCATAGAAGCGCCATCATCTGGCACTGTATCCAACTCTTCCAACAGCCCTGGAGCCGGGTGGCTTGTTGGGTAATCATGAGTTAATACTGGCATTGTTTTACTAGCTAGTATTAAGCCAGAGATTCTTAATGTCAGGCACGTTTGACCCGGCCATTAACAATCTCCAATAAAGGGTTAAAAAAAAGACACCACACAGAGAAAAAATACTTTAATAGAAATAAATACACAGACACATTAGAGACTCCATCTTTATTACTCTCCATAGTGAAGCCTAAGGCCTTGTGCGCACGCTACGTTTTTGCGCATTTTTGGGTGCAGTTTTGGTCCTAAAATTACATGCGGAGAAAAAAATCCAACGCAATCCTCAGGGTGTAATAAAAGTCCAAAAATGTATTTAAAGATTTCCATTAAAAATGTAGCGGTTTAGCAGGTAAGTAAAATTGGTATATACCTCATTGAACAATGAGGTATATACCAACTTTACTTACCTGCTAAACGGTTACATTTTATTTTTGGACTTTTATTACACCCTGAGGATTGCGTTGGATTTTCTTCTCCGTCTGTTTCATGATACTTGGCAGCCAAGCCTTCCGTGTGCTGGATACAAACGGGGAGCGGTGAATAGCAGCAACGGTGAGCTGATTTTTTCTTCTTTTTTTGTTTAAAATTGCATAAGTTTCCTACTACCAGCAAAGTCTATTAGATTTCAGTTTCTCTGTCCGCACTTTGCAGCTTTTTTTAGGCTGCATCTTTGTGGTGACCACAAAGATGCAGCATGTCAATTCTTTCTGCGTGTTTGCCAGCATGAGCCCTTAGGTTATGTGCGCACGTTACGTTCTGTACCTTGCAGAAATGAATGCATCCTCTGGCAGAATTTGTCATTGTCACATTTGTTTTCGACCACATAAACGCAGGAAATACGCATGTTTTTTTCTTGCATTTTTGCCGCCTTTCGACCGCGTTTTACATGTATTTTCAGTGCTTAAAATGGAATGCATTTTCAATACAAAGACACTACTAAAAAAAGTTTAAGCATTCAAACATTAGGAAAAAAATGAAAAAAAAAATGAATAAAAAAATTACATGCTTTAAATCATACACTATAATGATAATTTTCCTAAAATGATTATTGAGATTTAATATTTATGTAAAAAATAAATTTAACTTAATGTTTGACTCTTTTTTTTTAGTCAGGCTGGATGTGAGGGTAAAAGGAAACCTCTTGACCTCATTATAATGCCAAAAACGCATGCTTTAATTTTGACAAAAAAGCATCTGTTTAGCATCAAAAATGCATGTAAAACGCTAAGATTTTGATTTTGGATGCGTTCTCACAACTGTCATTGACTTCAATGTTAGCTAAACGCTGCCAAAACGCAAAAAAGCATTGACATGAATTAAACGCAGAGATTTTGACAAAATTTTGTCACTCAAAACACTGCATTTAAAAAAGCAATGTGCGGACGAATTTTGCTAAATTCCCATAGACTTTGCTTGGAAATCAAAACGCAAGCTTTTTGGCATTGAAATGCTGCAGTTCGAAACGTTGCGAAAACGCATGAAAAAACGCAATGTGTGCACATAGCTTTACATTCAATAGATTTGACTTAAAAAACACACTGGGCAAAAACGCGGTAAAAAATGCAGTAAAACGTGGTAAAAAATGCATGCGTTTGGGTGCGTTTTTTTGGGCCAAAATCCTTCCTTCTTTAGGGCTGAAATACACGTCCTTGAAAACCACGTGCGTGTAATACGGGTCATTTTTCGGGTCCGTTTTTATGGTATGTGTGGCCTGCGTGTGTATCCCGTATGCTAGCCGTATGTGCGTGTGAAATGTCCGTGTGTGCGTGTGAAACTTAACTGACATGGGTTTGTGTTTTCCGTGAGAAATGTTGCGTGTGTGATGCAAAATGTCGTTACTACATGTCGGCTGACAGCAGACAGAGTTGCGCGATGAGAATGAACGCGGGTGAACTTCACCCAAAATCATTGTCATGCTGCGGCTCTGTCTGTGTGCCGTGTAATGCTTAGTGGTCACCCGTGAAGGATTCACCGGTGACCGCTAATTCGACGAGTGACGGAAGTGAGCAGCCCTCTCTCATACTCACCGATCCCCGATCACCAGCGTGGCGCTGCACGGCATTCACACTACTCTGGCGGCTTTTATTATTTTGAAAAAGCCGGCCACTCATTAAACAATCTCGTATTCACTGCTTTCCCCGCCCACCGGCAAATATGATTGGTTGCAGTCTGACACGCCCACACACTGAGTGACAGCTGTCTAACTGCAACCAATCACAGCCGCCGGTGAGCGTGTCACTATGGAGCATAGAAATATAGAAATAATTTAATAAAAAAAACGGCATGCGTTCCCCCCCCCAATTTTAATACCAGCCAGACAAAGCCATACGGCTGAAGGCTAGTATTCTCAGGATGGAGAGCTCCATGTTATGGGGAGCCCCTCAGCCTAACAATATCAGTCATCAGCCGCCCAGAATTGCCGCATACATTAGATGCGACAGTTCTGGGACTGTACCCAGCTCTTCCCGATTTGCCCTGGTGCGTTGACAATTGGGGTAATAAGGAGTTAATGGCAGCCCATAGCTGCCACTAAATCCTAGATTAATCATGTCAGGCGTCTCCCCGAGATACCTTCCATGATTTATCTGTAAGTTACAGTAAATAAACACACACACCTGAAAAAATCCTTTATTGGCAATAAAAACCACTAACAAATACCCTCATTCACCACTTTATTCAGCCCGAAAAAGCCCTCCATGCCCGGCGTAATCCACGGAGTTCCAGCGTCGCTTCTAGCTCTGCTACATGGAGGTGACAGGAGCTGCAGAAGACACCGCCGCTCCAGACAGCTCCATGCAGCAACTGAAGACAGCCGTGCGATCAGCGATGATGTCACAGAGGTTACTCGCGGCCACCGCTGGATCATACAACTGTGACAGCAAGTCGCCCGAGTGACAGCGATGAAGTCACAGGTGAGTTACTGTCACAGTTGTATGATCCAGCGGTGTCTGCGAGTTACCTGACTGACATTATCGCTGATCGCACGACTCTCTTCAGTTGCTGCATGGAGCTGTCAGGAGCGGCGGTGGCTTCTGAAGCTCCTATCACCTCCATGTAGCAGAGCTGGAAGCGACGCTGGAACTCCGTGGATTACGTCCGACATGGACATTTTCGGGCTGAATAAAGTGGTGAATGAGGGTATTTGTTAGTGGTTTTTATTGCCAATAAAGGATTTTTTCAGGTGTGTGTGTATTTATTTACTGTAATTTATAGATTACTCATGGAAGGTATCTCGGGGAGACGCCTGACATGATTAATCTAGGATTTAGTGGCAGCTATGGGCTGCCAATAACTCCTTATTACCCCGATTGCCAACGCACCAGGGCAAATCGGGAAGAGCCGGGTACAGTTCCAGAACTGTGACAGCAAATGGATGCGGCAATTCTGGGTGGCTGCTGGCTGATATTGTTAGGCTGGGGGGCTCCCTATAACGCGGGGCTCCCCATCCTGAGAATACCAGCCTGCAGCTGTATGGCTTTATCTGTCTGGTATTAAAATTGTGGGGGACCGCACGCCGTTTTTTTTAATTATTTATTTATTTATCTGCTCCATAGTGACACGCCCACCGGCGGCTGTGATTGGTTGCAGTTAGACAGCTGTCACTCAGTGTGTGGGCGTGTCTCACTGCAACCAATAATATTTGCCAGTAGGCGGGGAAAGCAGGGAATACGAGATTGTTTAATGAGCGGCCGGCATTTTCAAAAAAGTAAAAGCCGTCGGAGCTTTTATAACAGCAGTGCAGCGCCGTGCCGGAGATCGGGGAACGGTAAGTATGAGAGAGGGGGAAAACTGACCGACAGACAGCGAGAGGGATAGATAAGACAGAGAGACCGACCGACAGACATTGAGAGAGACCGACCGACCGACGGACTGAGGGAGAGAACGACACAGAAAAAAAAAAACAAACCGACATCACATGAAAAAAGCACAAAACATACACGGAGCATACAGAGATGAGTCCGTGTCACTTAGGCGTGCGCACAGAACCATTGACTTTAATTGGGCGTGTTCTGTGATGAAAACGGACATGCTTCCGTGCAAAACGGAGACACAAACGTAGCACGCACACGGACACACGGACCTTAATGAAAAACGCACATGTGTCCTCAAACATTAAATAACATTGGTGCTCCTTTGCCCGTATCTCCGGTATACACAGAAACGGACCAAACATGCACGTATTTCACGGATGTGTGTTGGAGGCCTTATGGTCACCACAAAGATGCAGAGTGTGCACATAGCCTAAGATAGAAAGGAATTTTATTGTAGATGTGAGAACAGAAGCAAAGTGTGAAAAAGAGCATAGTTTGAAGTAGGGTAGCATGTGGGAACGTTGTGAAGATGAGGATAACATAAAAGGGGCAATGTGAGAGGCAGTGTACAAATAGGGGCAATGTGAAGGGAAATAGTGGAGCCGTAACTGTGAAATGGAGACTGTGGGGAGAATGGTAGGGTGGTTGTAGCAGAGAGTTTGGTAGGTAGGGTTTGCTCTCACGAGGAGATTTAGCATATGATTCAGATGAGTGCAATGCAAGAAAATTTCAATGAGAGAGAGCAGATGGTTAACTTTTTTCTCATTCAGATTCTGGATGAGAGAAAAGTTGCAGCATGCTACGATAAGTCAGCGAGAGCCGTGTCACCCGCACCCATACAAGTCTATGGGTGCGAGTGAAACATTGGACTGCACTCGGATAATATCCCAGTGCAGTGCGTATCGCATCAGCTGACAATGGAGGAGATGGGGAGATTAATCCTTTCCTCCCCTCTGCAGCTGTGATCCAGTCGCAGGATCGTATGACAGTTGGATGACACTCAGCTCACACTGGCAGCACATTTATTGACCGTGTTCACTATATGGTAAAACTGATGTGTTGATGTGATGCTTCAGGTCGGTGCGAGTTCATACATATAGGTTTACTTTTATCTAAGGGATGAAAAAAAATTCAGAAGTTTGTCCAAAAATGTGGCGTACTTTTCTCACCATTTTCCGCGACCCGTAGCATTCTCATTTTTTGGGATACGGCACTCAGTGACAGCTTATTTTTTGCATCTCGAGCTGAAGTTTTTACCAATACCCCCTTTGCGCAGATGTGCCATTTTGATTGCCAATTATTGCATTTTTCGCAAAATTTACTACAACCAAAAACGTAATTTTGGCATATGGAATTTTTTTTGCTGCTACTCCATTTGTCGATCAGGATAACTGATTTTATATTTTGATGGATCAAACATCTCTGAAAGCAGGCGATACCAAACATGTGGTTACACAAATTGTCACAACAAAAAAAAAAAAAAGGATCTAATTTCAATAAAAATGCAATAAATCAGACCTTTTGTTTAGTATGAAAGGAAAGAGTTGTTCATTTGAAATATTGAACACCTGAACATTGATTTTTTATTTTTTTTTTCATAATATTTGCATCATTTATTAATGTTGTCATTTCCATTCATTTCTGTATTATTTAAAGTCTTCTATGTTATATCTCCTGATGATCATGACTAAGGACGATCGCGTCTAAAATGCGTTGAACGAAGGAGTTATTTTTTACTCTTTTAAACCTATGGAATAAAATTTGAAGTTTTATTTTTACTTCGGAATTCTTTATGGATGTTTTTTTCCGGGATCTGCCTTTGTTTGATTACCCACAGCCTCTCCAGTCCTGCGAGGGCTGTCCGAATTCTCCTCTTGGAATTAGTCTTATGGTGGTGAACTGGAACATTCTTTTTTTTATACCAAGCGTGTATATTTTAATTTTTTTTATTGATTAATGTTCAATGGGGCAAATGGGGTGACTTTAAACGTTTAAGTCATTTTTTTATTTTTTTAATTGTTTAAAAGTTTTTTTTTCTTTTATTTTTATTTTACTAGTTCCCTTAGGAGACTATAAAGATCAGCAGTCTGATCGCTTGTTCATATCTATTGATCAGAGCTGCATAGCTCTGATTAGCAGAAATGCAGCATTCCTGTTAAAGCTGCTAATCTGTCAGCTCTAACAGAAAATACGTCATGATAGCAACAGGCGTCATCACATGACCCATCGCTACCATGGCAACCATCGGCACCCCGTGATCTCATCACGAGGTCTTTGATGGCGGTGGGGAAAGGCACATTGTATGGCGCCTGATAGCTCCACATGTCTGCTGTTCAAATCAGCACACATTTGCAGGGATCACCACCGGCTCACCACAGCAAACAGTGACTGGCAGTATTCTGGGATAAACTGCTCAGCTAGTTAGATGGACAATTACCAGGAACAGGTAACAGCTTTAGAAATTCAGCATGTCAAAGTATGAGATTGGATAACTGAGCTGTCACTCAAAACACTGACAGCTCAGCACACCCCGATCACAGAATGGAGGATTCATGACAAGTGGCCGTTTTAGAGTTTTACTGCCAAGGATAGGAAGTCAGGGTCAAGTCAGCACATCATTATCAGAGTGTGGCACTGGGCATTTCAGACAGAGAAGGTCAACTGTGCAAAAACATTACATGGGTCATTTGCAGAATAAAAGCTAATCATAATGCCCAATTTCACCTTCAGTTGCAAATAAATCCTGAGCCATTGTGCAGCTGCACAGGCTCCACCAATGGTATATCCACCTCTATACCACTTGAATCTGTATGCTGTGCTGTTATTCAAAGACTGATATTTACAGTCCCATCTTCAAAATTATTTCAGTGCTAGATCATTTTTTATAATTTCTCTTGCATTTTTTGTTTGTGAAGGCAAGTTGTTATTTTTAATTTTTTTTAACTCAGATAGACTGGGTACTGCGAGTCTTAATCAGGATTTAAAGTGATATTACCTGCTCATTTTCAGTACACTATCATTGAAAGCTGTGCAGCATTTAGAGCAAGCTTTAAGTTGACCTCCTATTCCTTCTCCTCACAGTGCTATTTCTGTTAAGCTGGGCCACATCCTTATCCACCATCAATACTTGTCAAACTGCGAGTACTCCCTCTCCTCCTTCTTCATCGCACTGCCAGATATCCATCCATAATTGTATGTCAAGGAAATATGAATATGCTCCAAGTCATCCACTTGTGTGCCAACTAAACTCTCATCTGTTCAAGTTGGTTATCTGTCTCCTAAATGTCCTCCACATCCTAACCAAAAGACATTGCCCCTTCCCCACCAGTAACAAGGCACAGCATTCATTCCACACACTTCCCTCATTTTTTATTAATACAAGGTAAAGCACTTTCAAGTTGGTATGCAGCTTGAAAACATCTTGCACAAAAGTCATAAAGTGCACAAGTTGATTTTGTGCATCCATCGGTAAGTCTCATAGTGGATGGTTCCTCCCATCAATCATAGCTGTTATTGTGAGCAACAATGCATGAAACATTCTGGTTGGGCAAAGTAACCAATGGCACACATCCAGAATTTAATTTAACATTTATTTAAGAGATATACCTTCTTGAGAAAGATGGTTTTATGGCCAGGAAAGTGTCTGCTCAGTTCAACTATTCTTACGTTGCACAGCATAACCTCCTGGCCTTGTAAAAAGCCAACTGAGTTACAGAGCACTGCATGATTCACAATGTTTTAACCTGCTGAAATTCAACACTGTATATGTTATGGCATATGTGTAAGTAGTGTGAGGTGGTGATGGATATCGTGCATTAGCCAAGCTGGAGCATTTGTTGCTATCAGATACTTCATTGGCAGTTTATGAGAGACTCGTGTTCTAAGAGATTACAAAATTTGTCAGTAGGGAAAACTGTAATATCAATAATGTTATTCCCCTCATATTTATCCTGTGTGAAACACTCACCATAATGCAAAAGGGGATAGAGGAAGAATATCAAGTTGTATATTCATTGCACCCTGTGGCTTTTGGGGACCCTCAAGGTCCATGTTCTATGCAGCAGCATATGGAAATGGGAAAAAGGGAAGAAAGAACAGAAGAGCAACAGCAGCTGGATGTGGAGGGGAAATTAAGCTGACACAGGCAGAGAACGAGGATAACATTCAGAATTAAAATGACTATGAAGTTGGTCATGACGTCAAACTGGCACAATGTGGTGCAGAAAATGAACCAGTAGAACTCTCATTTGTACTAATGACCATGACAAGCTCTATGCTGAAATACTTGTGAGAAGTCGGATTTATTACCATAAAGTAAAATATTGATTATTGGATAGTTGATTTTAAACCTTTGCTAAAAGAGCAAACTGGGGGACGTTTTTTTACAGCTTCTTAGTCTGTTAGAAGCATAATCTATGTTACCTGCTCAGTGAAGCTTTTTTCCAGGTGGACACCTGCTGACTGCGCAGCTGACAAGAACAGAGTAAGAGTCAACAGTTCTCTCTTGAGCCAGTGGTAGGATTACAACAAGTAGCTGAGGCAGCAGCAACAACAATAGTATATTTGACATGATGGATTAGATATCCTATCTACTGCTGTGTCATGCTGATGCACTTCAGCAGAAACACACTGAATGAGTTACTAGGTTCAGTTGTACATTGACTGTATACTTTCTCATGCAGAAACCCTGAGATTCCAATCTCAAGGGCTACTGGGTCAACAAATTGGACCAATGGCAATAACTGGCCAAGTTTTCTATTGTTATACTGTCATTTTCAACCTAGAGTGTACTGTCACAGAACATATTCAGATTGGCCTACAATTTTTTGTCACACCCAAGCAGATCAGATTATCAGATTATCCTCTGATACTTGTGAAAACCGTACTTATGTAAAATGTAAAGGGGAAAGAATCAGTGCTAACTTTCTTTCACCTGTGACTATTGCCAATGATTAGATTGGCCGTAACCTCAGCCTGCCTGTCAATTGTTTATCAATTATACTGCCACCAGTATACTCCCTATCCAGTATATCATCCGTCATATTTTTATACCATGCCAGTACTGCTGCCACTGCACAACCATACCAGCCACACATCTCCTGGCAGCATAAATTTTTAGGAACAATTTCAAAAGATTCAATGATTTGTAATCACTACTAAAAGAGACCATAGAGTACATAATTGCCAATCACTTTTTATTGCTCACAAGGCAAGACTCGCTAACTCCACCTCTCCAGCATTTTTAAAGGTCTGCAAGGAAGGATAGAGCCCTCACAAATTCATCTCTTTTGTAGATACATGCTATCGTGCTCATCAGTTAAATATTGTATATGTGGAACCTTTAAACATCAGTGATCAACTACACTGATGGACACAGACAGAAAATGGCCCCTGTGAAAGAACATTATATAGGCCCTTTGTAGCCCAAGAACTCAAAAAAATGCACAATTCCACCTGCTTTGGAGGTAGAAATGGGCCTCCTTACCTTTTGGGCCCCTGTGTGGCATCACAGGTGGCACCAATGATATGTCCACCCCTGATCAACTGTAATCATCAGTAAAGTTCTGTTTGGAAATATGTTTTCTCTTGCTATAGCTGTCCTAATGGGAAATGTACACATAAAATGGGGGGAGATCGGGTGTATGCCATGCTATCACCAGAGGAACCAGTGTTGATTATTCCATCCCTTTATTCTTTGTTCAAAGAGATGGAATAATCAACATTGGTTCCTCTGGTGATAGTGCGGCATACATCCGATCTCCCCCCATTTTATGTGTACATTGTTTCTCTGGGTCTATGGCTGTTGCCATTTTCTAACGTGAAATTAGGAGTTGTGACTGGCACAAACCTAATAGGTGAGTGCGATTGCTTTCACTTACCTGTTGCCTTGCCTGCTAAGACCCTATTTTGCGCTTCCTTCCACAGTTTGTTCTCTGCATCCTAACGGGATATGTAGTATTTCATGATGGTCATTCAAATGAATGGCCAACAGGTAATTCATAAACTAGCAGTGTCCCTCATAGGAGTTCTTATACATAATGGTAATTCATATGCCCTGATAGGACACAGTCAATTACAAGGAATAAAACATCAGTAACAGTGAATAAAATTAAAGTGAATGAAGTTTACAATTGTATTGCACATTACTATAACCCTGGAAGCACCAGAGGGAAATAATGGAAATGATGAGTTTGTATTACGTTACAAGTAGGATTTGTTAATCTGAATTCCTGACCCTCATTGAATTAAAAAAATCCACGGCTGCAGTCCTGAATCCTGTCATTTTCATTTATAGCTGTATCATTACAAGAAAAAGTCTGAGGGAATCCTTTCCTACTGGACCAATTTCAAAGACTGATTTGGTAACTAAATGCTATTGCAGTTTTGCCAGAAGTCTGCAATTCATAATTACCAATTTCAATTCTTCGAAATGAAAGAAAACATAAAAATATATAAAGAATTGGGGATAAATCTGTCCTAAATAAGCTCTGAAGGGAATGGGCTGCAGAAGCAATGGTGTTTTGGCAGACATCACAAAGACTTGTAAAATTTTGTTTTTGCTTTCTGTTCTCTGTCCTGTCCTGCTCGTTTCTGTTCTATTTTTTTTCTTATTCTGAAAAGAAAACATAGAGAGAAAATGTTGGTGTTTAACAAAAATACTCAGTGAATTGAAAAGCTACTTATATTTTGAACAATATCAGCGATTTAACATTATAATTGTCTGATTAACATAGTCCTCTCCAATATCAAAGATAAAAATGACTCTTATTATAAAGAATCTATCAGCAGGTTTTTGCTATGTAATTTGACAGCAGCATGATCTGGGACAAAGACCCTGATTCAAGCAATGTATCACTTAGTTTACTGATTGATTAGGATACAGAAATACACAGCCCAATAAGTGACACATCACTTTAATGACGGTTTCTGCTCCTACTTTACTGTGCTCCCAGATTGCATAGCAAAAACCTGGTGACAGATTCTCATTAATAAATCCAGAAAAATCTAGCAAGAATGTACACTGATTCAATTTAATAAAAAAATATATCTACAGATGAGCAGACTCATGAATGATCAGGTTCACTGGGTATGAAAATAAGTTTGGTTCAGGATCTGAAGTTGACCCTGGATGCCAAACCGCATATACAGTTAGGTCCAGAAATATTTGGACAGTGACACAATTTTCGCGAGTTGGGCTCTGCATGCCACCACATTGGATTTGAAATGAAACCTCTACAACAGAATTCAAGTGCAGATTGTAACGTTTAATTTGAAGGTTTGAACAAAAATATCTGATAGAAATTGTAGGAATTGTACACATTTCTTTACAAACACTCCACATTTTAGGAGGTCAAAAGTAATTGGACAAATAAACCAAACCCAAACAAAATATTTGTATTTTCAATATTTTGTTGCGAATCCTTTGGAGGCAATCACTGCCTTAAGTCTGGAACCCATGGACATCACCAAACGCTGGGTTTCCTCCTTCTTAATGCTTTGCCAGGCCTTTACAGCCGCAGCCTTCAGGTCTTGCTTGTTTGTGGGTCTTTCCGTCTTAAGTCTGGATTTGAGCAAGTGAAATGCATGCTCAATTGGGTTGAGATCTGGTGATTGACTTGGCCATTGCAGAATGTTCCACTTTTTTGCACTCATGAACTCCTGGGTAGCTTTGGTGTATGCTTGGGGTCATTGTTCATCTGTACTATGAAGCGCCGTCCGATCAACTTTGCGGCATTTGGCTGAATCTGGGCTGAAAGTATATCCCGGTTCACTTCAGAATTCATCCGGCTACTCTTGTCTGCTGTTATGTCATCAATAAACACAAGTGACCCAGTGCCATTGAAAGCCATGCATGCCCATGCCATCACGTTGCCTCCACCATGTTTTACAGAGGATATGGTGTGCCTTGGATCATGTGCCGTTCCCTTTCTTCTCCAAACTTTTTTCTTCCCATCATTCTGGTACAGGTTGATCTTTGTCTCATCTGTCCATAGAATACTTTACCAGAACTGAGCTGGCTTCATGAGGTGTTTTTCAGCAAATTTAACACTGGCCTGTCTATTTTTGGAATTGATGAATGGTTTGCATCTAGATGTGAACCCTTTGTATTTACTTTCATGGAGTCTTCTCTTTACAGTTGACTTAGAGACAGATACACCTACTTCCCTGAGAGTGTTCTGGACTTCAGTTGATGTTGTGAACGGGTTCTTCTTCACCAAAGAAAGTATGCGGCGATCATCCACCACTGTTGTCATCCGTGGACGCCCAGGCCTTTTTGAGTTCCCAAGCTCACCAGTCAATTCCTTTTTTCTCAGAATGTACCCGACTGTTGATTTTGCTACTCCAAGCATGTATGCTATCTCTCTGATGGATTTTTTTCTTTTTTTTCAGCCTCAGGATGTTCTGCTTCACCTCAATTGAGAGTTCCTTAGACCGCATGTTGTCTGGTCACAGCAACAGCTTCCAAATGCAAAACCACACACCTGTAATCAACCCCAGACCTTTTAACTACTTCATTGATTACAGGTTAACGAGGGAGACGCCTTCAGAGTTAATTGCAGCCCTTAGAGTCCCTTGTCCAATTACTTTTGGTCCCTTGAAAAAGAGGAGGCTATGCATTACAGAGCTATGATTCCTAAACCCTTTCTCCAATTTGGATGTGAAAACTCTCATATTGCAGCTGGGAGTGTGCACTTTCAGCCCATATTATATATATAATTGTATTTCTGAACATGTTTTTGTAAACAGCTAAAATAACAAAACTTGTGTCACTGTCCAAATATTTCTGGACCTAACTGTACGTCAATGGAGACCAAAACTTGTGTGCTGTAAAATGGTTATTGTAAGGGCAAAGGGGTTGCAAAAAGAAGCAAAATGGGAGTATGAGCAGGAAAACACATTTGCATACATAAAAGACTTGAATGGCTCATGCGCACGTTGCGTACTGACATGCATTTATGCTGCGTATTGCACTGCAGTGTAAATGCATGTGTCCTGTGTTCCCTGCACAATCTATGTAGATTGTGCATGAGATGTGAGCATGTTGCTTTTATGAACGCAGCAATTTGGGTGCTAAAATTTCGACCCACATCCGTGCCTTCATAAAAGCAGCATGTCAATTATTATGTGCACTATGGATGCAGCTCCCACTCTGTCTATGGTGGGGGCAGCAGCCAGAGCGCATGAAATCAGCTTTTTTAACAAAAATACTGCATTCATTATGCAGTGTTTCTGTAGCGATTTGAAGCACACATGGGCTTTCAAATCGCTGCAGAATATTCAGCAGTTACGTGCGCATGAGCCTTTAAAGGGGTTCCGTCACCAAAGCAATCATAGTTACATAGCAAGTAATTAAACTAAGAATAATAACAGTGAGCCAACAGAGATGGATTTCAGAGTTTTCCCACAGGCCAACAATTTTATAAAAGGCCCATACAGAGCTTTTCCTAGTTCACCCATACAGTCAAGATTGTTAGACTTCCCACAAAGAGCAAAAAGTTTAACAAAAGACACCTACATAGCATGTTTTCAGAGTTGACACACAGTCAAGATTGTTAGTTACCCCACAGAGCAATAATTCTCAAAAAGCTCCACACAGAGCCTGTATTCCCAGATCACCTATACAGTGAAGATTGGAAAAGTTCCCTCACAGAGCAACAGGTTTAACAAAAGGCCCCTATATAACCTGTTTTCAGAGTTGACACACACAGCCTATTATGGTAGACTTCCCCCACAGAGCAACAATTCTCAAAAAGACCCCATATAGAGGCTGTATTCCAAGTTCACCTACGCAGTCAAAATTTGCAGAGTTCCCCCACAGAGCAACAAGTTTATCAAAAGGCCCCTACTTAGTCTGTTTTTCTTCAGGGCAACAACTAATTTGGACTCATTCATTTTGAGGTGCATGCAATTTCTATATATTGGGGGCTGTAATAAACAAAAAGCCTGGAATAGTATTTAGGGAATTTTTATTTTACTGTGATGATTATGCTAACACATTTGTTTTTTAGTTGTCAGATTATGAGAACAATAAAATTAGATATTTTACTTGATGTGGATCTGTGAGGCCTTGATTTTGCTGCGTATTGCTGTATTTTTCATTTTTGAGTTTAGTCACAAAGCTTTTTACCATTGTCAAGCCTCTGGGTTACATAGCTCCCATTAACACTCCTCCAAGGTTGAGGGGGAGTTAACACAATATCTTGTGTGTTTCTTCATCGTATTCTTAAAAAATGTCTATAGCACTGAATTTTAAAATTTCTTGAAATGTGTTACATTTTTGCTAGGATTTAGATCAAATTTACACACACAAGCAGTTTCACTGTTGTAAAAGCAGGGGGTAAATTTATAGCAAAACATGTTAACTAAAAAATATAAACTGTAAAACTCCATTCATTTAAATCCAAACTTCATAAATTCTCACGTTGCAAAAATTTTATGTATGTCTTTAAAAAGGTCTATTATTTTTGAAATTCCTCCATGGTTGTGTTATTGACATTGTAAGATAATGATCACTTTGAACCTGAAATTTGTTGCCTTGGTGTAGCCTTCTGTTTTCTATGTATGGGTAAGGGTTGAGTGAAACTTTTGCTGTGTTAACAGATATTACTGGAAAATTGGCATTATGCTACTATTGTGCCCTTATAGAACTTTTGTATTGCAAAACTATAGCAGTGAATCTCAGAGGTTTATGTTGGAGTCTTTTCTAGTTATGAACAAGTGCTAAAATGCTCGAGTGTTCGGTACTCGAATCAAGCAGGTCAGACTCTTGGACCGGTTCGACTAGAGTACCAAGCACAATGGAGGTCAGTGGGAAGCTAAAGAATTTTTCCAGAAGACCTTAGCAGGAGGGCTGAGGTAGCAGGAAAATTACTGAAATGGATGGGAAGAGCCCTCAAATGGAATGGAGGCATCTCTGACTCCCAGGTCACTGCTGGGAACAATGTTGCCAGAGTATTACGTCACTTTAAGGGACTGATAATCCAAAACCGAAGATAAAATGATTTTTACAGGAAGTGTTAGGAAACATTCTTTCCTGTATAATGATTGTATTTAAATCAATATTAAAAAGAGAAAAATAAAGCCCCATCACCTCCACCCCTTAATTATCGGACCATCTCTCACCATATTTCCCTGTCGCCTATGACATAGTACAGTGAGAAATAAAACTGCACTCACCAGTAGACACTGATAAATTTAATTTTAATATTTTACTACCTTTTCTGGGCATGTGGTGTGTGACATGGTCAGACACATCCTGTTTAACTTATGAAGATGGAACTTTGAAACTTACAAAAATTATGTACTATTATTATTATTATTATTTATTTATAGAGCACCTTTGATTCCATGGTGCTGACTATAAGGACAATGCAATAATTGCCAAAGATTAGAAGGACGAGAGACTCTGATACACCCTGTATTAGACATAAAAGAGGGCCACATGCACATTCTGTTAACATTGTTAGGTAGTGGGACTACTAGACTCATAAAGCCCATGCACTACATGCAAGGCTGCCAAAAATTAGAAGTATGGACTACAATACACCCTTGAATACATGTAGAGGAGGACCTCAAAAAATATTTTTTCACATTTTTAAGCAATGGGACTTATAGACTGTTAAAGCCTATGCCCTAAGTGCAAGAGCTGAAAACACCTACCTCTGGGGGGTGTACATAAATTTATGTAAGAAAATTGTAGAGGTGCGTCTCACTCACATCCTGAAAAAATTATGAAGAAGGGCATCATACTGTATACACCCTGGAAAAATAAGAGCGAGGGTTGCATGATGAGTGAGGGACATCTGTTTACCATCTTAAAATTTGGAGTGACGACTGCTTGATTACCCTCTAAAAATTTTGAGCAAGGGTCGCATGATGACCCTCTAGAAATTTTAATTGAGTTCTGCAGAATGACCCTGTAAGAAGAGGACAAAAAAGACAAGAAATCATGAACCATGTACCTTTTTTGTGTAGAAACAAGGTGTTCATGGGAATATGCCAGAAAAATGATTCTGAATTGTTTTTAGGAGTTGAGAAGTCTGCGCCAATCCAGACCTTGTTCATTTTGATAAGAGTCAGCCTGTCAGCATTTTCAATTGCCAGGTGAATGCACTTATCAGTTATGCCACCAGCGGCACTAAAAACCCACTGACCTAACAAAATGCTAGCTCCTAGACCTATCACAGTTACTCCCTGCCTTTTCAAAATGGAGGAATCTGTCCTTTTGCTGGTGATTTACTGTGTGGTACTTGGTGTGCTGTGGAACCAGATGTCCTCTCGTCATCTGGTTATTTCCTCCCTGCCTTTCATTTCCTCTTGATGATGTATTGTCTTATACCTCAGTGTTTGCTAGCTGTGCGATCGAGTTTTGGTTTCCCCGTTTGTCCATATCTGTGGATTCAACCACTCTTGTCCCAGTACTTCCCTTGGATGGGTGGGTATTAGATCAGAGCTGGCCAGGAGTAGGGCAAGGAAGATGGCTCAGCCATCATCACCATTAGATGTACTCTGGTATTAGGGACAGCTAGGGCCGCTAAGTTTGAGGGCCAATCTAGGAGCCTTGGTCCCTTGTTATCCCCTCACAGCCCGTGACACTGATTTTTCTTGGCTGAGTCCAGGTTGCGTCATCTCCAGCAGGGGGATCCGTCAGGGGAGACTTATTGTTCAGAATTTCGTAGATAGGCAACCAACGCCAAGTGTAATGACTCGACTCTTAAGGGTGCTTTACACGCTGTGACATCACTAACAATATATCATCGGGGTCACGATGTTTGTGATGCACAACCGGCGTCGTTAGCAACATCGCAGCGTGTGACAGCTAGGAGCGACCATCAACGATCGCAAAAACGGCAAAAATCGTTGATAGTTGACACATCGCTCCAAATCATAATGTCGTTGGTGTTTCATTCCGCAGGTTGTTCATCATTCCTGCAGCACCACACATTGCTGTGTGTGACACTGCAGGAACGACGAACATCATCCTACCTGTGTCCATCGGAGAGAAGGAAGGAAGAAGGTGGGCGGCAAGTTACGGACGCTCATCTCCTCCCCTCCTCTTCTATTGGGCGTCCGTTTTGTAACGCCGCTGTGACAATGCTGTGACGCCGAACGCACCTCCCCCTTGAAGGAGGGATTGTTCGGCAGCAACAGCGACATCGCTGAACAGGTATGTGCGTGTGACGCTGCCGTAGCGATATTGTTCACTACGGCAGCGATCACCACATGTCACACAAATGATGGGAGCGGGTACTATCGCTCGCGACATCGCTAGCAATCGCTAGCGATGTAAAGCACCCTTTAGGGCCTTCCCACTCCTAGTCCACTGGGTCTACCATGGTTGGTGAAGCATTATCCTGTAGCGGATTTGTAATCCAGAGAAATTGTGGAGTGGGGAAATTACATGAAGGATTACATTGCTGAGAGTTTAGAGAAGGAACGTATCAGACCCTCCTGTTTGCCCTTTGTTAATAAAAAAGTTGGGGGTCTCCGCTGTTGTTTAGATTTTTAGGAATTGAATTAGATTACAATCCCATACCCATATTCTCATCCTCTGATTCCAGATGTATTCAACTAGATTGTGAGAGCTAAATGGTTCTCCAAATTGGATCCTTGGGGGACTTACAATCTGGTTAGAATCAGAGATGGGGATGAATGGAAAATGACTTTCAATACACCTGAGGGGCATTTCGAAAGTCTCACTAATGCCCCTTCCATTTTCCAACATTTTATGAATTATATTTTTCACCATTTGGTGGGCAGATTTGTGGCGGTTTAATTGGACAATCTACTCTCCCAATATGGAGACACAACAGATACATGTTAATCAATGTATCCAAATATTTAAAAAAATATCCAGCTCCCAGAACCTGATGGCGAGGCCACATGAATCTGATGGTGCAGGGAAACATGGGTGTAGGCAACATTCACAAAGCAAACAAGGAAAGAGCATCCAGCATCAACGTCCAGACAGTGTAAAGTATAAAAATATTTTTTATTTAATTTCCATTAAAATGGTGCAAGGTCCATAGAGATAGCAGACATTACACATTTTGGACAATGGTGTCCTTATTCATAGTCATGTTAAAGAGGTATTACAGCTTTTAAGAGATAAACTGTATGCCAAACTGAAGAATTGTGTTTTTGCAGTCCAAGAGGTGCAATTTGAGGGGTACCTGTGGTCACTTTTGGGTTTAAAAATGAATCCAGAGATAGTCTGGGCTATACTTGATTGGGATCATCTAAATAACCTTAACGCGTTACAGCGCATTCTAGGATTTACCAACTTTTAATGGAAATTTATTAAGAATTATTCGATAATTGTGAACCTGCTATCTGACATGACAAAAAAGGTCGGATTTCTCTAAATGGTCAGACTTTACCCAGCAGGCTTCTTTATTTTTAAAGATATGTTTTTTTTTACAGCATCTATGCTCATTCAATCTAGTATTTCAAAGTCTTTTATCAGACAGGTTGATGCATCTGAGGTGAGGGTTGGGGCTGTGTTGTCACAAAATCCATCTCCTGGTAAATAATGTCCATGCACTTTTTTTTTCAAGAAATTGTCTTCGGCTCAGAGAAACTATGATGTTGGTAATAGAGAACTCTTGGCGATTCAAGTAGCATTCGAGAAATGGCATCATTGGTTGGAGAGAGCAGTCATATGTAGAGTTGAGCGCGGTTCGCGGTTCGAGGTTCTCCAGTTCTAGGCTCGAGTGATTTTGGGGCCTGTTCTAGATCGAACTAGAACTCGAGCTTTTTGCAAAAGCTCGATAGTTCTAGAAACGTTCGAGAACGGTTCTAGCAGCAAAAAAACAGCTAATTCCTAGCTTGGTTTCCGCTGTAATAGTGTAAGTCACTCTGTGAATCAAACTATTATGACATTTCAGTGTATAGTGTGCGTGAACAGCGCCTTCAGATCACTGCTGTTTCTATAATGGCGATCGCCATTTTTTATTTTTTTTTCCTTGTCTTCCTTCCCTAAGCGCGCGCGTGTAGTGGGGCAGGCCAGCATGTCAGCCAATCCCAGACACACACACAGCTAAGTGAACTTTTAGCCAGAGAAGCAACGGCATGTGTGATAGGATGTCCATGTCACATGTCCCTGCATTATAAAACCGGACATTTTCCTCCAGGACGCCATTATCTCTTCTGCGTCTTTGGTGTCAAACATCACTGTCGCAGCTCCGTCCTCCTGAGTCCTATCGCCGATACAGCTGTATGCGCTCCATACACAGCGTTAGACAGCTTAGGGAGAGCACTTTCTATCAGTCCTTTTAAGGGCTCAAACCGGTAGGGTCAGAGCCATAGGTGACAGGTCCTGAAAACAGAGACAGCGTCTGTGTAGCCAAGGTCAGGGATTTCGTCGCTGCATTTCACCATTAGGAGGGAATAGAAAGGCAGGCTTCCATTCCTCTACCCAGAGCCCCACAATCCTGGCACTGTACCCTCCTGTCCTCTGCACACTCCAACTCTTTTTAACTAAGCCATTATACTAGCAAACAGTCAGTGTACCTACTGGCATCCTAAACGTGGCTATTGTACTTTTGTGTAGTCAAACTAGTGCAAAGATATTTGCAGCACGTCTGCCTGCATTGCACACTCCAACTTTTTTTAACTAAGCCATTATACTAGCAAACAGTCAGTGTACCTAGTGGCATCCTAAACGTGGCTATTGTACTTTTGTCTATTCACACTATTGTAAAGATATTTGCAGCACGTCTGCCTGCATTGCACACTCCAACTTTTTTTAACTAAGCCATTATACTAGCAAACAGTCAGTGTACCTAGTGGCATCCTAAACGTGGCTATTGTACTTTTGTCTATTAACACTATTGTAAAGATATTTGCGGCACGTCTGCCTGCATTGCACACTCCAACTTTTTTTAACTAAGCCATTATACTAGCAAACAGTCAGTGTACCTAGTGGCATCCTAAACGTGGCTATTGTACTTTTGTCTATTCACACTATTGTAAAGATATTTGCAGCACGTCTGCCTGCATTGCACACTCCAACTTTTTTTAACTAAGCCATTATACTAGCAAACAGTCAGTGTACCTAGTGGCATCCTAAACGTGGCTATTGTACTTTTGTCTATTCACACTATTGTAAAGATATTTGCAGCACGTCTGCCTGCATTGCACACTCCAACTTTTTTTAACTAAGCCATTATACTAGCAAACAGTCAGTGTACCTAGTGGCATCCTAAATGTGGCTATTGTACTTTTGTCAATTCACACTATTGTAAAGATATTTGCAGCACCTCTGCCTGCATTGCACACTCAAACTCATTGTTACTAAGCCATTATACTAGCAAACACTCAGTGTACCTAGTGGCATACAAGAAGTGGCTGTTGTACTCCAATAGTGCCCCACTTGTGTAACTCTATGTGCGGCACCTCTGCATGACACCCTCCTGCTCTGTTTTTAATGAGCTATAATGATAGCAAAAAATACTGCCATTTAGTGGCATCATAGAACTGGCTGTTGTATTACATTAGTGCCCCACTGGTGCCAAGCTATTTCTAGCACCTCTGCATGACACCCTCCTGCTCTGTTTTTAATAAGCTATAATGATAGCAAAAAATACTGCCATTTAGTGGCATCATAGAACTGGCTGTTGTATTCCATTAGTGCCCCACTGGTGCCAAGCTATTTCTAGCACCTCTGCATGACACCCTCCTGCTCTGTTTTTAATAAGCTATAATGATAGCAAAAAATACTGCCATTTGGTGGCATCATAGAACTGGCTGTTGTATTCCATTAGTGCCCCACTGGTGCCAAGCTATTTCTAGCACCTCTTCATGACACCCTCCTGCTCTGTTTTTAATAAGCTATAATGATAGCAAAAAATACTGCCATTTAGTGGCATCATAGAACTGGCTGTTGTATTCCATTAGTGCCCCACTGGTGCCAAGCTATTTCTAGCACCTCTGCATGACACCCTCCTGCTCTGTTTTTAATAAGCTATAATGATAGCAAAAAATACTGCCATTTAGTGGCATCATAGAACTGGCTGTTGTATTCCATTAGTGCCCCACTGGTGCCAAGCTATTTCTAGCACCTCTGCATGACACCCTCCTGCTCTGTTTTTAATAAGCTATAATGATAGCAAAAAATACTGCCATTTGGTGGCATCATAGAACTGGCTGTTGTATTCCATTAGTGCCCCACTGGTGCCAAGCTATTTCTAGGACCTCTTCATGACACCCTCCTGCTCTGTTTTTAATAAGCTATAATGATAGCAAAAAATACTGCCATTTAGTGGCATCATAGAACTGGCTGTTGTATTCCATTAGTGCCCCACTGGTGCCAAGCTATTTCTAGCACCTCTGCATGACACCCTCCTGCTCTGTTTTTAATAAGCTATAATGATAGCAAAAAATACTGCCATTTAGTGGCATCATAGAACTGGCTGTTGTATTCCATTAGTGCCCCACTGGTGCCAAGCTATTTCTAGCACCTCTGCATGACACCCTCCTGCTCTGTTTTTAATAAGCTATAATGATAGCAAAAAATACTGCCATTTAGTGGCGTCATAGAACTGGCTGTTGTATTCCATTAGTGCCCCACTGGTGCCAAGCTATTTCTAGCACCTCTGCATGACACCCTCCAGCTCTGTTTTAATAAGCTATAATGATAGCAAAAAATACTGCCATTTAGTGGCATCATAGAACTGGCTGTTGTATTCCATTAGTGCCCCACTGGTGCCAAGCTATTTCTAGCACCTCTGCATGACACCCTCCAGCTCTGTTTTTAATAAGCTATAATGATAGCAAAAAATACTGCCATTTAGTGGCATCATAGAACTGGCTGTTGTATTCCATTAGTGCCCCACTGGTGCCAAGCTATTTCTAGCACCTCTGCATGACACCCTCCTGCTCTGTTTTTAATAAGCTATAATGATAGCAAAAAATACTGCCATTTAGTGGCATCATAGAACTGGCTGTTGTATTCCATTAGTGCCCCACTGGTGCCAAGCTATTTCTAGCACCTCTGCATGACACCCTCCTGCTCTGTTTTTAATAAGCTATAATGATAGCAAAAAAATACTGCCATTTAGTGGCATCATAGAACTGGCTGTTGTATTCCATTAGTGCCCCACTGGTGCCAAGCTATTTATAGCACCTCTACATGACACCCTCATGCACATTTTGCTACGCTAATGTTATAGCAAACTCAGGGAATTCATTGCTGCATTTTATAATTCGGAGGGATAGAAAGTCAGGCTTCCTTTAGCTTTTCCTTCTGTTCATAGACAGCATCTCCAAGAGCAATTTCTCCTCCACGTCTAAGTGTGGAGAGGCAGCTAGTGCGCATGCATGTGCCGATTTACCCCAGCTGCAGCCTAATTACAGTGTTTCGCCTAGTGAGTATGCTCAGCCTGACTGTGCCATTCCTGACGCTAAGTCTTCATTTCGGGATACAGCGCATGCTCCCACACTAAGTGTGAAAAGCCTCTTTGCACAGGTGCTTGCATTCCGTGCCGGGTCTAAGTCCTGTTTTGTGCCTAGACACCATGCTAAAGCTGATAGTCTTTTTTCAGAGACTGTATTTCATGCTACTGAGCATGCTCAGGCACTTACTGCATCAGAGACTAGGTCCGGTAATAAACTCTTTGGCCCTGCCCCTGATGTGGGGGTCCTATATAGACCAAAGGGCATCAGGTGTCCTCCCAAATGGCTTGCAGAGGCCCACCCCTAGGACTTGTCACCGCATTATTGATGGTCAGACGATGACTGGTGAGGTGTTTGGGTCATGGCAGCCATGAGGTCATCATTGAAGTTGCGGTTCCAAATAGGACGCTAGTTATGCCACTCATGACGTGTCACTCTACTTTTGTCTCTAGGAGGTGCATTGTGGTTCACCCTGGTTTGGGGCGGACCCAGGTTATAAAAGGGGCTGGAGCCAACAAGGAGGTGCGCAGTCTTCTATTATGCTCCGAAAGAGCACACCTCCATGTGTTGAACCCATTGCGGCTTTAGGCCAGAGGTAGGCAGGGATAGGGTGTCGATGCAGGCCACCACCACAGTTGGTAACGCAGAACGGTTAAGACCAGCTCCTGTCCTACCAGTCCTGCTTGTGCAGCCCAGTGGCATTAACAGGCCTGCTGCTGCTGATGCGCCTGCTGTCCACAGGTGTGCCCCTACGCACACGGTCAGCGTACTCAATGGCCCCTGTGTTGTTAACAGGGAGTTCCTGGGCTGGGTGGGCATGTGGACCCTGTGACGCTAACAGGGCTCCCAGTCTCCAGATCCGAATGGCGTCTAACTCGGTTCAGGCTACTATTAGTTTCATAGCCACACAGCTCTGTATCCTCCACCAAACCTTCCAGTTGCCAACCTCTCCTTTTCCAACTGGGAGCACGGTGCACACTGATTGCTGATGGGGATATATACCTTTCTCTTTCTTTTCTTATTAATTTTCGTTATATAGCGGTAACATAGTATATACCATTTTATCCAAATCTGCCAGTCCCACTGTAACAGATGGTGTTTCTTCAGCAAATGTTACTGTTGCTTAACCACCAAATCCACGGACCAAAACTTTTTTCCCCTTTCCAACACACCTGTTCCCCTTTCCACCAGCATCTGTCCTTTTTCAACTCATTTTGGTATATGATTAAAAGTGCAACTCTGCAGGGACACCGTACTCAACGCCATCTCAGCACAGCAGCCAGCCCTCGGTCCCTCAGATGTGGACAAGTAAAAGACCATTTCCTCCTATCCATGACAAAGCGTTGAGATTCACTCTGTGCAGCACTGGTGTTTAGTGGAAAAGCAGATCTAAGATTGCGTACCACATTCTGCAGATACTCCTGTATACGTGCGTCCATTTCTATGGCAGGAATTATTTCGCCAAATTTTGTCTTGTACCGGGGATCTAACAGTGTGGCAACCCAGTATTCTGGATTACTTTGAATTCGTACAATCCGAGGGTCATGTTGTAGGTAGTGCAGCAAGAAGGCGCTCATGTGTCTTGTGCATCCAGGAGGACCAAGTCCTTGGTGTGTTGGTGGCAGAGAGGTGAGAATCGTGCCTCCTTCCTCTGCCCTCTCCCCACAACCTCGCACAACCGAAATGTGAGCAAGCTCTCACTCATCTGCTGAGTCTTCCATGCCCATCGCCAGTTCGTCCTCCATTTCTTCATGGGCTCCTGCACCTTCCTCAACACTTTTTGCTGATACTATGCGCCCTTGTTAATCCCTCTTACTCACCATGACTGCCGCATAGGTGCCGCTGACCATCTGGACCTCGTAGATCTTGTTATCCCTTCCGCATATGACTCCTCCTGTACTTCCTCCCCTTCCTCTTGTCCCAACACCTGACTCCGAATAATAATTACAGTGTGCTCCATCCTGTAGATGACCAGAATTGTCACGCTGAGAATGACATTGCCAGTGCTAAACATCTTCGTCGACATTTGTAAACTGTGTAGCAGGGTGCATAGGTCCTTGATCTGACACCACTCCAGCAGCGTGATCTGTACCACCTCTGGATCAAGTTATCCCAGGCTATATGTCATAACGTTATGCAGCAGGGTTCGGCGGTGCTGCCACAAACGCTGCAACATGTGCAGATTTAAATTCCTGCGTGTCGGCACATCGCATTTCAGGCGTTTAACCACCAGACCTAAAGACTTCTGTAGCGACGAAAGTTGTTGAGCTGCTGTGTGCGCACGATGGAAGTGAGCACATAGCGAGCGTGCACGCTGCACAAGGCCATGTAGGCCGTGATGGTGTTTTAAAAATTGCTGGAGAATTAGGTTCAACACGTGAGCCATACAAGGCACGTGTGTCACATTGCCCTGACGATGGCCCGCAGCCAGGTTTGCATCATTGCCGCACACGGCTGTTAAGTCACCAACGGAGTCCGCTCCGTCAATTTGTACTCCGGTCGCCAGGTGACAACGTGTTCCTTTCATGAATAGTGCTGATGATGGGAGAGGAGTCGATGCCAGCGGCGCAGGTGGACGCAGGTTATGCTCACCCACTGGGCTGCATTACCTTGACAGATGCAGAATCTCTGGCTGAATGTAGCTGGTGGGTATCTCACAGATGAAATACCATCATTCAGCTACAACCAATGGGAAGATACCACACCCTTTTTTATGCCCATCCTGTGTGCAGACCACTGCCAGACATAGCTCTGCTTTTACCCCCAGTTCAGTTTTATGATTTTGTGTGCTTGTTACCTGACTACTTTTCCTGCTTGCTGTTTATGTACCTTGTTGGCCGATCCGCATTTCACCTCTGCTTGTTTTCTGATTAAGTCCTGGCCGTCCCATTCTGTTCCTGTTCCTCAATTAATGTTTTGACCCTGCCTGACTACTATTCTCTGGAACTGCAGCCTTCCACAGGTATTAATCACCTTGGGCCCTGTGCAATTACTAATCCCTGTATAGGGGTTAAAGGGTTTCAGGGTTCTAGGGGTCCTGCTTGGTGAGTGGCTTCCCTCTAGCCTATCATTTACAGCCCATCTGAGTGTGTGGATCAAGCAAGGCGTTACACCGTGCTCTCTGCAGAAGGCCATGTGGGCCAGGATAGTGCTTTAAAAATTGCTGGACAACCAGGTTCAACACGTGAACCACACAAGGCACGTGTGTCACATTGTCACAGCGAAGGGCCGCACCCATGTTTGCATCATTGTCGCACCCGGCCTTCCCTGGCTGCTGGATGAGTGGAGACAACCATTGATGAAACTCGGTCTCCAGAGCTAACCGTCCACAACTTCTCAGCGGTGTGACTCACATTTCCCTTACATTTCAAAGTAAAACTTTGACCGCCTGATGGCATTGAGCTCTGCTGCCAGCATAGTAAGGAGGTGTGTGGTAGTCCTTGTGCGCAGTTACAAGGAAGGGTGGCCTGACCACACAGGGTTTGCGCCAAGGTGGAGGACCCACACGAGGTTGAAGAGGCAGAAGCAGTGTATTAACTTCTACATACAGAAGAAGGATTGAAACAACTCGTGGGGACGGCAAGACTTGTACAGCAGACCCTTCTCCATCTCTCCCCACAGTAACCCATTGCCCAGTCAGCGACATGTAACGCCCCTGTCCATGCTTACTGGGCCAATTTTCTGTGGTGAAAAGCACCCTGTCACACAGAGTTTCTCAAGGAATCAGTGATGTTTAGTGCGACATGCTGGTGTAGCGCGTGCACGCCTTTGTTGGAGAAGGAGTGGCGCCTGGGCATCGGCTCTTGGGGCACTGCGATGGGCATAAGGTCTCGAAAATCCTCGGTTAAAAAGGTTGGAAAGGCAGCATTTTGGTAGCCAACAGTTTCCAGATGCTGAAAGTCAACCTCTAAGCCATGTCATGCCCTTCTAAAAGCATGTAAAACACAGCGCGGGGACTCCAACCACAGTCTCCCTCGTTTCCACTAACTGGGCCACACACACCCCACTTGACTGGCATCGGTTGAGCCCCCTTTTGAAAAAGAAAAAGATGCTTTGCATGAAGCACTCTCAAAAATACGCGTGCCTTTCCCGTCCCCTGGCTGACCCAGGGGAAGAAAAGTCCTCTGAGAGCCATGATTTGTTCATTTTGGTTCTTTTAGAAACACAGCGAGGGGACTCCAACCACAGTCTCCCTCGTTGCCACTAATTGGGCCACACACATCCCACTTGACTGACATCAGTTGATGCCCCTTTTCAAAATGAAAAAGATGCTTTGCATGAAGCACTCTCAAAAATATGCGTGCCTTTCCCATCCCCTGGCTGACCCAGGGGAAGAAAAGTCCTCTGAGAGCCATGACTTGTTCATCTTGGTTCTTTTAGAAACACAGCGAGGGGACTCCAACCACAGTCTCCCTCGTTGCCACTAATTGGGCCACACACACCCCACTTGACTGACATCAGTTGATGCCCCTTTTCAAAATGAAAAAGATGCTTTGCATGAAGCACTCTCAAAAATAAGCGTGCCTTTCCCGTCCCCTGACTGACCCAGGGGAAGAAAAGTCCTCTGAGAGCCATGACTTGTTCATCTTGGTTCTTTTAGAAACACAGCGAGGGGACTCCAACCACAGTCTCCCTCGTTGCCACTAACTGGGCCACACACACCCCACTTGACTGGCATCGGTTGAGCCCCCTTTTGAAAAAGAAAAAGATGCTTTGCATGAAGCACTCTCAAAAATACGCGTGCCTTTCCTGTCCCCTGGCTGACCCAGGGGAAGAAAAGTCCTCTGAGAGCCATGATTTGTTCATTTTGGTTCTTTTAGAAACACAGCGAGGGGACTCCAACCACAGTCTCCCTCGTTGCCACTAATTGGGCAACACACACCCCTCTTGACTGACATCAGTTGATGCCCCTTTTCAAAATGAAAAAGATGCTTTGCATGAAGCACTCTCAAAAATACGCGTGCCTTTCCCGTCCCCTGGCTAACCCAGGGGAAGAAAAGTCCTCTGAGAGTCATGACTTGTTCATCTTGGTTCTTTTAGAAACACAGCGAGGGGACTCCAACCACAGTCTCCCTCGTTGCCACTAATTGGGCCACACGCACCCCACTTGACTGACATCAGTTGATGCCCCTTTTGAAAATGAAAAAGATGCTTTGCATGAAGCACTCTCAAAAATACGCGTGCCTTTCCCGTCCCCTGGCTGACCCAGGGGAAGAAAAGTCCTCTGAGAGCCATGACTTGTTCATCTTGGTTATTTTAGAAACACAGCGAGGGGACTCCAACCACAGTCTCCCTCGTTGCCACTAACTGGGCCACACACACCCCACTTGACTGGCATCGGTGGAGCCCCCTTTTGAAAAAGAAAAAGATGCTTTGCATGAAGCATTCTCAAAAATACGCGTGCCTTTCCCGTCCCCTGGCTGACCCAGGGGAAGAAAAGTCCTCTGAGAGCCATGATTTGTTCATTTTGGTTCTTTTAGAAACACAGCGAGGGGACTCCAACCACAGTCTCCCTCGTTGCCACTAATTGGGCCACACACACCCCTCTTGACTGACATCAGTTGATGCCCCCTTTTCAAAATGAAAAAGATGCTTTGCATGAAGCACTCTCAAAAATACGCGTGCCTTTCCCGTCCCCTGGCTGACCCAGGGGAAGAAAAGTACTCTGAGAGCCATGACTTGTTCATCTTGGTTCTTTTAGAAACACAGCGAGGGGACTCCAACCACAGTCTCCCTCGTTGCCACTAATTGGGCCATACACACCCCACTTGACTGACATCAGTTGATGCCCCTTTTCAAAATGAAAAAGATGCTTTGCATGAAGCACTCTCAAAAATACGCGTGCCTTTCCCGTCCCCTGGCTGACCCAGGGGAAGAAAAGTCCTCTGAGAGCCATGATTTGTTCATTTTGGTTCTTTTAGAAACACAGCGAGGGGACTCCAACCACAGTCTCCCTCGTTGCCACTAATTGGGCCACACACACCCCTCTTGACTGACATCAGTTGATGCCCCTTTTCAAAATGAAAAAGATGCTTTGCATGAAGCACTCTCAAAAATACGCGTGCCTTTCCCGTCCCCTGGCTGACCCAGGGGAAGAAAAGTCCTCTGAGAGCCATGACTTGTTCATCTTGGTTCTTTTAGAAACACAGCGAGGGGACTCCAACCACAGTCTCCCTCGTTGCCACTAACTGGGCCACACACACCCCACTTGACTGGCATCGGTTGAGCCCCCTTTTGAAAAAGAAAAAGATGCTTTGCATGAAGCACTCTCAAAAATACGCGTGCCTTTTGCCTCCCCTGGCTGACCCAGGGGAAGAAAAGTCCTCTGAGAGCCATGTCCACATTGTCAGTGGACAGACACGTGTGCTTATCTGCCAGCAGACCCCCAGCAGCACTGAAGACAGGTTCCGAGAGAACGCTGGCTGCAGGACACGACAAGATCCCCAAGGCGTACGTGGCGAGCTCAGGCAATTTATCCAGATTGGAAGCCTAAAATGAGCAGGGCTCAAGTTGCACAATAATGGAATCGATGTTTCCTTGCATATACTCATATATCTGTGTGTCCTCCTCTTTTTCCTTGTCCAGCTCTTTTGTTTTCGCATGAATATATGTCCTTGTCACTTTCCCATGTGTTGTGAGTTGTTTGTCACCTTTTGGACACCTTTGAGGGTGTTTTCTAGGTGTTTTTCTGTGTTTGTGATTGCCTGCCATTGTATCCTATGCACTTCGAGTTCGGTTCGTCGAACGTTCGACGAGCCGAACTCGAACGGGACCTCCGTTCGGCGAACCGACCTCGAGCCGAACCGGGACCGGTTCGCTCAACTCTAGTCATATGACAGAGCATAAAAACCTGTCATATCTTGAGTCTGCCAAACGTTTCAATCCTAGGCAGGCTAGATGATCTTTGTTTTTTACCAGCTTAAATTTTACTGACACATACTGTCCAGGGGTTAAAAACATCAAGGCAGATGCTTTATCCCAGAGTTTCTCTGGTGCTAGTGATCACGAGTCATATGAACCCTGTCCCTTTTTTGTAGAAGGGGTGGTTGTCTCAGCCTTGTTTCCAGACCTGGAGGACAAGGTGTTGGAGGCTCAGGGGGACGCCTCGGCCTCTTGCCCTTCAGGGAGGGGTTTTTTGCCACTTGATTTGTGCCGTAAAATAATTGGAGTACATCACAACTCTGTACTTACTGGTCATCCAGATAGTAAAGTAACTTTGGACCTCCTTTCTCATCATTTTTGGTGGCTCGGATTACATCAGGATGTGGTTGACTATGTACCTGCTTGCAGTATTGGTGCAAAAGTCCAACGTAACGTATACCCGTCCATCTGGATCTCTTCTGCCATTGGCTATCCCTAGTGGACCATGGACACATTTATGCACCTTTGTCTGCAGGAAAGACTGTGGTTTCATTGCGTTACCAGAACTTCCAAATGCCAAGACTCTAGCTCAGGTGTTCCTCAATAAGATTGTGAAGCTTCATGATGTTCCTTCTAATGTGGTCTCAGATTGGGGAGCCCAGTTTGTTTCGAAATTTTGGAAAGCATTTTGTGCTTGATTGGGGGTACAGTTGCCTTTTTCTTCTTTCTTCCATCTTCAGTCAAATGTTCAGACCGAACACATAAATCAAAATTTGGATACTTACCTTAGTTGTATTGTCTCCGAAAACCAGGAGGATTGGGCATATTACTTACTGAGGGCCGAATTTGCTATAAACAATCATCATGAGGAGTGCTTTGGAATTAATTGTGCTTTGTAAGTGAGTAAAATATATAAATAAAAATAAAACTTTGGAAGGGTGTTAAAGGTAATTTTTTTATAATTATTTAATTTTTGTAACTTGCTGAACGTTATCCCAAATATCCTTGCTTGTCTTCTAAGTCAGTGCCTTAGGCTTTATAGAAATTCAGTAAAGGTATAAACAGAGTCTGCATACTCCAACCTTACTTGCAGTAGTGATAGAGATGAGCAATTTGGTTCTTCCTCCCCTGGTCTGGCATACCAGTTCAACTTGGCCGCCAGTGCTCTCTTATATGCAAGTCATCCTCAGTTGGGCATCTTGCTCACATCTAATGGAAACTAGGAGCTGCAATGTCATGAGATAAGTTCATTTCAATATCGTTACCTACATTTTACCTGCAACATAATGATCTTGGAGGCCTAAAAAGCACTAAAGCTGCTCAGGATACTGGTCTGTGGATTTTAATTGCATAATTGAAGATTTGCCACCATGCAGGATTTTATTGGAGGCCGAGCTAGTGTGGAAATTTAATTTCTCAACTGTACTCAGTGGGAAATACTATAACCCTGTTTTGCAATGCTGAAAATGGTGACATTTTATGGGAGTTCAGAAAATTACCAAGGAAACAGTAGGGCCATGTTACGGGGGGCTGTCTGATAATAAAACCTAAAGGAATGTCAGACAGTCAGGGTCCACCGTGCAAAGACTCTGCTGCAGACTATGGCAGAGGATAAGGGGTATATAAGTGTGCCACTGTAAAAAATAATAGCACAAGTGCAGAGTGCAATACCTCTGTTAAACTCACAGAGGAATATAACTAGAAAATAAAGCAATTCCTCCCTTACTTGGAGGGTGTGTGGAATGGTCTCTGTTAAAGATCACAGAGACAAAAGCAGTGAGTGTGAAATGGCACCTACCTAGGTCCGTTCCTCTATTGGTGCCAGGAGACGGACAGCAGCGTAAGCCGCACAAAGCTCCTACCTGCGTTCACTCCACTAGTGTGCGAGGACACGAACCACTAGATATGGCATCTGCCTAGGTCTGCTCTTCTAGTGGTGCAAAAGAGACGGACAGCAGCATAAGCCACACAAAGCTCCTACCTCTGTTCGCTCCCCTAGTGTGCGAGGATACGAACAACTGCCAGACGCAGTATAAGGAACGTTACCCTAGCGGCAACGTCCACCTACGAGTAGAATCACAAGGCCCAGCCAGACCATGTGCCTCAGGCACCTGCCTATGTCTGCTCCACTAAGAGGTAAGGATACGGACTGCAGCCGAAGCTGTAAAGTATAAGAACGCTACCTTGCTGGTAGTGCTTACCTAACATAGACAGAGAGATGCCTGGAGGAACGTGCACAGAGCGTCTACTCGCATGCATGAACCAAGAGGACTGAGCGCCGGGCGGCGTGCGTCAGGGTCTTATATAGACTCTGTGCCTCATCCAAGATGGAGGACACCAGAGCCAATCCGCTGCCAGAATGACAGCAATGACGTCACGCTGGCCTATCACCGAGCAAAGCGTCACAAGCCCATGACCAGCGACCAATTGGCATAGAAGGTGTCAGAGACATGTGACCACGTGTCACAAGCACATGACCAGTGGCCAATCAGCTTAGAAGGTGTCAGAGACATGTGACCTCGTGTCAGCGATGATGTCACCCGCACATGTGCAATGGCTCCAAGATAGGGCTTAGTCTCCAGTGCTTGCACATGTGCAGTAGTAAGAAATCCGGACATAGTCTCCAGAGCCACAGCAACCGTAACAGGCCACTTATCCACTCAGGGGTGAGCTCTAGATCTATCAGACATTTATGGCATATTCTGTGGATATCATGTGAGATGGAAAGATTCCTTCAAGTGGGTTTTGCATATCATGGTATTCTGAGAACTGCTTCTGGATCTAACTTTTGAATCTCAGTTACACCTTAATATCCTGGTGGTTGATCTCATTGTAAACCAGCTGTACACTATGTTAGATAAAACCTCATAACAAGAAAATTAAAACATAAAGAAAAAGCAGATCAATTGCAAATGTTTGTGTTTTCTTACTGTTTTACTAATGAAAGCTATTTAATAACATGAGGGTACCACTTTTTGAACAGTTACTCACATGCAGGCCACCTAGATAAAAATATACATTTTTCAATACACCTAAATTAGTTGGAAATATTCCAATAGCCTGAGCTGGACTGCCCCTTGCTGGAGAATAATTGCACTTTACCTGTTTTTGAAAGGCATATCACATCTTTAATTCCAGATATAGCAACACCACATTTGTCATCTTGGCATGATTCCCATGTAGAAACATTCTTAAGAAAATATGCCATCAAATTATTGTACTAACACCCCTCTCTGCACAAGAGGTATGTTTGGGAAAAATGTGGCCTCCCCCTCATGATGCTCTGCCTTCATCACTTATTGGACAATTGCTTTGGAATGATAACTAGATATGTAAGTATCTCACAGTAAAGGTCACACTAAACACACAGAGAAATACCTTTCCTCTTTAGATGGTCTTAAAACATATTGTCTTCCACTCACAGTTGTGTATTTTATCTTCTGCCCAAATGTATTCCACACTCAGCTTGTTTTAGACTGACTCCTTTAAATACACCATCAGAATTCTCCATTTGTGCAAAACAATATGCGCGTTCAGAGATTTGCTGGTTTTATTCCATTTGAATTATTTTGTTAACTTAGCAGGCATTTATATTCCCTTAGTTGTGAGAATGATTTGCGATCAAAGAAAAGGGCTCACATGTCAATGTTACTGGACGAATATCTATGGTGCATCTTTACCAGGCATAAGGTCTTTTACATATACTGTAGGCATCTATCCTCAATGAATGAGACCCATAGCTCAAAATACTAATTATTCATACATTTAATGGGAATCTGTCAGCTGATTCACGCTGCCCCAACCACGAGCAGCATGAATCAGAGCCTGGCTGTACAATAGTTTATTTTTTTCTGACCATCCAGCCGAGGAACATAGTCAAAGACTACTCTAGTCTGATGCGTCTCCCTACAAGCTTTTCTGCGTATCACTAGAAGTGATTGAAAGGTCTATGTAACCTAGAGTGAAGCAAGTAGAAGATTGCAAGGGGCGGAGCCGGACTGGATTTTTTTTCTGCCTATGGTCCTCAGTCAGATCTTCAATCTATATTTTTTCTTAAACACAGGAACTTTTCAGAGAACCATATATATGACTACTATCATACTGCCTACACTTGTTTTCACCTTAGGCGGGCTTTGCACACTACGACATCGCAGGTGCGATGTCGGTGGGGTCAAATTGAAAATGACATACTTCCGGCATCGCATGCGACATCGTAGTGTGTAAAGGTTCGATGATGCAATTAACAAAGTGAAGTCGCAGGAGCGAGGAACATCTCCTACCGGCGTCACCGCGGCTTCCGTAGGATATGCGGAAGGAAGGAGGTGGGCGCTCTTATTGGCCACGTGCCGTGTGACGTCGCAGTGACGCCGCACGACCCACCTCCTTAATAAGGAGGCGGGTCGCCGGCCAGAGCGATGTCGCAGGGCGGGTGAGTCCATGTGAAGCGGCCGTAGCGATAATGTTCGCTACGGCAGCTATCACAAGGTTATCGCAGCTGCGATGGGGGCGGGGACTATCGCGCTCGGCATCGCAGCATCGGCTTGCGATGTCACAGCGTGCAAAGTACCCCTTACTGAAAAGGTCAAATTTTACAATTCTGACCACTGTCACTTTATGTAATAACTCTGGAACACTTCAATTGACCCCAGTGATTTTGAGTCTTTTTTGAGACACATAGTACTTCATGTTGTTTTTAAATTTAGGTCATTTTTTTTCTTTTTATTTGCAAAAATATTGGAATTTTGGCAAAAATTTACCATTTTTTAAAAATGTCAAAATTTTCAAACTTTTCATTTCCTAAAACCAAAACCAGAGAGTTATGTCACATAAAAAAGTTAATAAATAACATTTCCCACATGCCTACTTTACATCACCATTTTTGAAACTGAACTTTTTTTGTTAGTAAGTTAAAATTTTACTTTTTCACACAAAAATATTGCTTTAGCCTTAAATTTTGCATTTTTATAAGGTTAACAGGAAAAAAATATAGCATACAATTTGTTATGCAATTTCTACTGAGTACACCGTTAACCCATATGTGGTAGAAAACAACTGTTTGGGTGCATGACAGAGCTCGGACAGGGAAGGAGAACCATTTGACTTTTGGAGCGCAGAATTGACTGAAATAGACATAGGACGCCATGTTTCATTTGCCTAGCTTCTAATGTGCCTAAACAGTGGGCTGCATCCTCCTCATCCCCAAACATGAATTTCATGGCAATTAAGGGCTAAGGATTAGTGTTGAGCCAACCCCTTGTGTTCAAGTTTGGTTTGGTTCTTCGAAAGGCGGGTGTGTTCGGCGAACGTTCGACGAACACCTTCGAACCCCATTGAAAACAATGGCAGGCAAACACAAACACATTATACATGTACACATACAGTTAATAAACATTGCCATTATACTTACAGGACCCCGCGACGCGTCCTGCACTCTATCTCCCGCTGCTTTTCCTTCTGATCATCACTGCGCCCTCCCGGTAATCAGCACTGATGATAGGACCTTCCGTGACGTCGTCATAGCATGTGACCAATCACGTGTGTATTATCTTATTGGCTACAGACTGGTCACATGGCTGGGTCCTGTCAGTGCATCTCTCTGGTTCGCGGTGCTCGTTTGAGCATCTCCATATACCGGCGAGATGCTTGGGCACATGCTTGGCTCCCCATTCCTGCATGTCGGCGCTCTTTACAGAGTCAGCCCACATGCAAAGAGTGGATGCCACAGCTGCTGAATAGTGGCACCGGGAATCAGGGAGATCATCGTTGCTATAGTAACCCGCCTGTCAGATTACTATAGCAACGGTGGCAGCGGTGACGTCACCGCTTACAACCCGCAGCCTCTGCTCACTCACTGAGTGATTAGACTACTTCTATGAAAGTGTCATTTACTGGGGCGGCTGTGGACTGCAATTCACAGCAGGGGTGCCCAGAAAGCTTGGACACCCTGCATTGCGGATTCCAATCCCCAGCTGCCTAGTTGTACCTGGCTGGAACATTGGGGAAGCCCACGTCATTTTTTTTTTTAATTATTTCATGAAAGAGAAAGAAAGAAAAAGAAAGAGAGAAGAGAAAGAAAGAGAAGAGAAAGAGAGAAAAAGAGAAAGATGGAAAAAGAGAGAGAGAGAGAGAAAGGGAGAAAAAGAAAGAGAGAAAGGGAGAGGAAGGGAGAGAAAGGGAGAGAAAGAGAGAGAGAAAAAGAAAGAGAGGAGAGAGAAAGACAGAGAGTAGAGAGAATAGAGAGAGAAAGAGAGAAAGAGAGGGAGAGAAAGAGAGAAAGAGAGAGAAAGAGAGAGAGAGGGAGACAAAGAGAGAGAAAGAGAGAGAGAGGGAGACAAAGAAAGAGAAAAAGAGAGAGAGAAAGAGAGAGAAAGAGAGAGAGTGAGAAAGAGAGAGAGAAAGAGAGAGAGAGAAAGAGAGAGAGAAAGAGAGAGAAAGAGAGAGAGAGAAAGAGAGCAAGACTGAGAGAGAAAGAGAAATAGAGAGAAAGAGAGAGATAAAGAGAGAGAGAGAGAAATAGAGAGAAAGAAAGAGAGAGAGAAAGAGAGGAAGAGAGAGCAAGAGAGACACGCAGGCAGGTACCGCCCCCGTCATTATCACCGCACACACCCCGACACTACCGCACTCATCATCATCACCGCACACACTGCGGCACTACCACACTCATCATCATCAACGCACACACCCTGACACTACCGCACTCATCATCATCACTGCACACACGCAAGCACTACCTAAAAGAGAGATAGAGAAAGAAAGAGAGAGAAAGAGAGAAAGAGAGAAAAAGAGTGAAAAAGAGAGAGAGGAGAGAGGGGAGAGAGAGAGAGAGAGAGAGAGAGAGACACGCAGGCACTACCTGGGTGAAGTCTCCGGTGAGTGACAGCATGGCTCACTTCAGTTCCCGCGTGGAGCTGACACAGAGCGCTCGTGTTCTACGGTACTCCCTGTCAGCCTCATGTAGCAGAGCTGTACAAAAGTGTGAAACACACAACGGAGTGTAAAAATCCATTCATTTTATTAAATATACATAAGACAAACATAAATTAGGGAAAATACTCTATAGATTGTAGTGTGGTAAAAGGGGAAATGACAAGGAGGAAGTAAATCTCAACAAGGTGGAGACCAGATGGCTACAATAATATTCATTATCAGGGAGATCAGAGGGAGTGTAAAGACCATAGAATACAGGAAGAATGGAGGCACTCGTAGGCCCACCTCCCACAGATCCAAATTCCAATAATATCCCACAAAAACTACTGCAGGTCCCTGTCTCAAGCAGTACAAAATCTCAGTTTTTCAATGGTATTTACCTTAGGGACGCATGGCAAAGAACCCTCCCAATGATAGGCAGGAACAAGTAGTCACTGGTCAAAGCCTGACGTGCATGTTGATGTAGCAGAGCTGAAAGCGTCTTGTGGATTACTTCGGACCTGGATTGTTGTTTGGGGATTAATAAAGAGGTAAATGAGGGTTTTTTTGTCTTTTAATCCAAATAAAGGATTTTTCGTTGTGTGTGTTTATTTACTTTCACTTACACATTAATCACTGAAGGTATCTTGTTGTGACGCCTGCCATGATTAACCTAACCTTATTACCCCTATTTGCCACCGCACCAGGGAAATTCGGGATGAGCTGTGTAGAGTCCCGGGACTGTCGCATCTAATGGATGCGGCAATTCCGGGCGGCTGATGGCTGATATTGTTAGGGTGCTGGGTTCCCCATAACGTGGCGCTTCCCATCCTGACAATACCAGCCTCCAGCCATGCGGCTTTATCTTGGCTGGTATCAAAATTGGGGGGAACCGCAGGTTTTTTTTTTTTAAATTATTTATTTACTGTATTTATTTTACTGCACAATATAGACCCGCCTGCCGGCGGCTGTGATTGATTGTAGTGAGACAGCTGTCACTCAGAGTGGGTGCGTGTCTGACTGCAACCAGTGGGCGGGGAAAGCAGGAAATACCAGATTGAATAATGAGCGGCAGCCATTTTCAAAAGAGGATAAGCCGCCGGAGCTTTGTGACAGCCGTGCAGCGCCGCGCCCATGATCGGTGAGTAAAAAAGAGAGAGGGATTGTGCTGGGGACACAGGACGCATGCAAATACACAATGTGTGCACATAGCCTTACTGTGAAAAGCCACGCTTTTGGTGATCGAACCGTTATCGAACGGTAACGGCCGAACTTGAACCAAATCGTTCGAGTTCGTCGAGATCGACTCGAACACCGCCCAAAATCACTCGAATTTGAAATTGGCAAACGGTTCGAATTGAACATCGCTCATCTCTACTAAGGATTTTCTTGTCTATTGCAACCATGTGATTGAATCCTTTTTTACTGCTGCTCACTTTTTTTCCCTAGTGAGCGACTTTAATCTGTCTGGTTCACCTTAACACCGTATGCATTTGTTGTGTATATTTAATTTTTGTATTGTCCATTCCTTTTTGGGGACTGTATTTTTCATTATGTCACAGAAAATAATGAATATCTACATCTTTGTCCTTTTTAGTCCCAGAAATTCACTCAAGCACAATCTAATTATGATTTACAGTATGTGACCAAGAATCCCTGGCAGTTAAACGATCCTTTGAAGAATGGCGACATTGGTTGGAGGGGAAAGATGTAAGATGACTGTCTTTATCTTAAACACCAGACAGGATCAATGGACCCTTTTTTGCTCAGTTTTATTTTGCTGCTACTGATCTCCCTTGATGTAAGAATGTCAAGGCAGATGTTTTGTCCCGTAGCTTTCTACCAGAGTTGAAAGATGACAATCCACTCACTTTTCTTAGTAATGAGGTGGTGGTTGGTTCTTTGTGGGTAGATCTCAGATAGCTCGTTCAGGATGCTCAGAACAGTGTGCGCTGGAAAGTTTATCTATAAAATAAATAAATAGCCCTCTTTACACCTTCATTTTCTTAATGAAGTGTATGAATCCATTTTTTACTGGGCATCCAGGTTTTTTTTGCCACTTGGCGATCTCTTTCTAGGTCCTTTGGGTGGCAGAATGCTTGTATGGACATTGAGGAGTATGTCTGTAGATGCAGAGTCGGAGCCAGGGGTAAAGTCTCTTATCAAGCTCCAGTGAGGTATCTCTTGCCTAAAGTTGTGCAATCACAGCCCTGGACCCACTTGTTGATGGACTTTGTCAAGGACTTGCCTAACGTAGGCTTTGATACAGTCATGTGGGTGGTGGTGTGACGTTTTGACAAAATAGTTCATTTGGTCCCTCTTTAAGAGTTAACAACTGCTAAGAGCTTAACAACTTTGTTCAGTTCTCATATCGGTATATTGCATGGTGTTCCCAATATCATTGTTTCTGATAGAGGCACTCAATTTCTGGATAGTTTTTGGTATAGTTTTTGCTCTAGATTGAGTAATTTTCCTCAGGTTATCATACCGAAACTAATGGGTAAACAGAAAGGATGAACCAAGAGGTAGAGCAGTACTTGAGATGTTTTCTTTCCTCTAATCAGAAAGCCTGAATAGAGTTTTTGCCTCCTGCTATGAGGACCTAACGTCTTTTTTATTTATTTTTTTTATTTTGCTGTGAGGGTTTTCATCCAGTTTTTGGGAACTTTCCATGCCAAAAGAGGAAAGATTTATTCCCAATTAATTAGGGTCTGGAAGGAGATGAGAAGGAGTCTTTTGGTAGCTAGTGAATGGGCCAAAAGAGGTGCTAATAGCAGAAGTAGAAAGGCTCCTGTCTTTCAGGAGAGTGATTTTATGTGGATGTCCTCAAAGAATCTATGCTTAAGGTCATGCCTAGGATGTTTGAGCCTAAATTTTGTAAGTCATTATAAAATTATTAAAATACTAAATCCTGTGATGGTTACGTTGCAACTTTCTCTTGCTTGGAGGATCAATAATTCTTTCCATTCTTCTCTTTTAAAATTTTAGAGGAAGTTCTTTGTTCCAGGTGGGTCAGGCACTATCTACAGTATCTCATTAAGTAAAAAGGTTATGGTCCTGAAAATAAAGGCCCTATCACACACAACGAGATCGCTAACGAGATCGTTGCTGAGTAACAGTTTCTGTGACGCAGTAACTATCTCAACAGCGATCTCATGTATGACACCTACCAGTGATCAGGCCCCTGCTGGGAGATCGCTAGTTGTTGCCGAATAGTCTGGACTATTTTCTTCAAAGGTGATGTCCTGCTGGGCAGGACGCATCGCTGTGTTTGACACCTACCAATGACCTCCTAACATGGTCCCAACACCCGCTGAGATTGTTATACAGGTCGCTGATTGTTACTGCGTCGTTGGTATGGTCTGACTGTGTGACATCTCATCAGCGACCTCCCAGTGACTTACCAGCTATCAGGTCGTATCGTTGTCGGGATCGCTGGTAAGTCGTTGTGTGTGACTGGGCCTTAACTCCTGAGTTGATTTAGATGATCGTCATATGGATCACCTGGTGAAGTAGTTCCGTCAGCAATGTCAGATGGTAGGGTCCTCTGAAGGTTCAGTTGCCCCTCATAGAAGAGTAGTACAGTCATGGGTTAGTTTGGGGATTCGACCCGGTATCCTGTTGCTGCTTGGTCGGTGCCTTTTCGTCCCTGTTCAAACGCTAATGGTTATAATTGTATTCGTTCTACCTTATTGGCTGTCTCCACTCAAGGTGTTTCTCATTTTCCCATTTTGGTCTGGCCTATCAAATTGTAGGTTGGGTTTTATATGTTCACCTTTTACTGAATTTCCTTGCTGGCTTTAAGTCTAGGTGGACTTGTATTTAGGAGTTCTAGCCCTTCATTTAAGGGGTTTATGTTATTAGGTAATCATCACTTTAATTCCTGCAGTGAGTTGCTTTGTTTTCCTTCCCAGTAACTTTTACTTTCATCTCTATTAGGTTTCTGGGAGGTTTTATTTAATCCACTTATTTGTAGCTCTCTTTAGCTTTCCCTCTCTACCTTATATGAATGTGTTTTTGTTTTCTCATTCTGGGTTTTTGTATATTCATGTACACGCTCCTCTCACCTTATTGGCAGTGTGTTGCGGCCTCCCCTCTGGTCCTTCAGAAGTTATGAGAATCCCCTTGACAGCCTTTTAGGCAGTCAGGTCAGAGGTGGTGTTTTGAGTTGTGTGGCTAGGATCTTTCTAGTCTTTACAAGGACCGGTTTGGTGCAGGTGTGGCATCTCTCTGTAACAGGTCTTCACTTTTTCATTACCCTTGTGGAAGAGTGTTTATTTTAATAACAGGATTTCAGTCGAATTCCATACACAAAATTTTTATGAGGTCTGAAAAATCACAAGACATAACTTTATGGAAAAGTTTGTTGGTGAAGACCATAAACCTGCCCCATAATTACCTTTAAAGATCTTAGCAGTCGCTCTTATGGTCACTTGAGTAAGTTATTACACTTGATTACTAAACTACACCTTCCATCCATATGCCACTTGTGGTGAGCTTCCAGATAAACCACTAAGCATTCTGCCAGCCACAAAACTCAGTGATGCACAGTACAGTCAAGCAGCCAACCTCAGTTGATATTAAAATCACATCCTGATGTATCAGTGTCACTGGGAATATGAGACCATATCCACAGGTTCCATTAGCAAACATAAATGGTATTTTTTATAAACTGCCTTAACCAGACCTCATTAGTGATGGCACGTCATTCTGAGACATCTGGAGTTTGGTTACCCGGGTGCTGCTTGCATAAGCAAAATGCAGTAATGTAATTTTATATACAAAATATAAAAAAAGAAAATAAAGCAGAACATCTCTTGCAGTCAATTCCTTTTTACGTGTAAAGCATTAGCTTTCTCTTGAGCTTTTAGCATTGTGGTAAAGAAAGGCAACTACAAGAGATTAATCATAATTCACAATAACGATAGCACTATATAATTGTTGGGTGAAAACATTAAATGCACTACATCATTGTAATATTGTATAGTGATGCAAGAATTTTTGGAGAGTCGCATGAAATAAATATTTTACTCTCTTGGCACTTAGGATCATACAGTCTCTGCAGATGGATTCCACTGGGTTGGAAATATGAATCAAAATATATACAGTATATATATATATATATATATATATATAGATATATATATATATATATATATATATAAATATATATATATACTAGAAGGTGGCTCGATTCTAACGCATTGGGTATTCTAGATTTTATTGCGTAGTTGATGTATGATTTTTGTTAAATATATATAGAGGTTGTTCTGTGTAGTTGCCAAGTGTTTGTGTATGGCGCTGTAAATGTTCTGGTTGTTGTCTGGGTGTGGGGGGGGTGAGAAGAGTGTTGTTTGTGTGTTGCGTTGTGTGTGTTGTGTTGTGTTGTTTGTGGAGCGCTGTGTGTCTGTAGCGTTGTGTGTGTGTGTTTTTGTGTGTGTGTGTGTGGTGGTATGTGTGTCGCGCGGTTTGTGTGGGTGTGGGTGTGTTTTGGGGGGAGGCATGCTTTATGCAGTGTGTGTGTGTGTTGGAGTAGTAGTCTGGGGGAGAGGAGTATAATAGGAGGAGTAGTCCTGGGGGGAGAGGAGTATAATAAAAGGAGTAGTCCTGGGGGGAGAGGAGGATAATAGGAGGAGTAATCCTGGAGGTGAGGGGTATAATGGGAGGAGTAGTCCTGGGGAGAGAGGATTATAATATGAGTAGTAGTCCTGGGGAGAGAGAAGTATAATAGGAGGAGTAGTCCTGGAGGTGAGGAGTATAATAGGAGTAGTCCTGGGGAAAAAGGATTATAATAGGAAGAGTAGTCCTGGGGGGAGAGGAGTATAATAGGAGGAGTAGTCCTGGAGGGGGGAGGAGTATATAGGAGGAGTAGTCCTGGGGGAGGAGTATAATAGGAGGAGTAGTCCTGGGGAGAGGAGTATAATAGGAGGAGTAGTCCTGGGGAGAGAGGAGTATAATAGGAGGAGTAGTCCTGGGGGGAGGAGTATAATAGGAGGAATAGTCCTGGGGGGAGAGGAGTATAATAGGAGGAGTAGTCCTGGAGGGGAGAGGAGTATAATAGGAGGAGTAGTCCTGGGGGGAGAGGAGTATAATAGGAGGAGTACTCCTGGGGGAAGAGGAGTATAATAGGAGAAGTAGTCCTGGGGGGAGAGGAGTATAATAGGAGGAGGAGTCCTGGGGGAAGAGGAATATAATAGGAGTAGTCCTGGGGGTGAGGAGTATAATAGGAGGAGTAGTCCTGGGGGGAGAGGAGTATAATAGGAGGAGTAGTCCTGGGGGAGAGGAGTATAATAGGAGGAGTAGTCCTGGGGGGAGAGGAGTATAATAGGAGGAGTAGTCCTGGGGGAGAAGAGTATAATAGGAGGAGTAGTCCTGGGGGGAGAGGAGTATAATAGGAGGAGTAGTCCTGGGGGGAGAGGAGTATAATAGGAGGAGTAGTCCTGAGGGGAGACGAGTATAATCGGAGGATTAGTCCTGGGGGGAGAGGAGGATAATAGGAGGAGTAGTCCTGGGGAGAGAGGAGGATAATAGGAGGAGTAGTCCTGGGGAGAGAGGAGGATAATAGGAGTAGTCGTCCTGGGGGGAGAGGAGTATAATAGGAGGAGTAGTCCTGGGTGAGAGGAGTATAATAGGAGGAGTAGTCCTGGGGGGAGAGGAGTATAATTGGAGGATTAGTCCTGGGGGAGAGGAGTATAATAGGAGTAGTAGTCCTGGGGGGAGGTGTATAGGTGTCCAATGTGTGTGGGGGGCGTGGGCGAGCGGCCAGAGTATGTGGGGGTGTGGCCGAGCGGCCACAGTGTGTGGGGGGCATGGCCGAGCAGGCAGAGCGTGTGGGGGCGTGGCTGAGCGGGCAGAGCGCGTGGAGGGGTTGCCAAGCGGGCAGAGTGTGTGGGGGGCGTGGCCGAGCGGTCAGAGCGTGTGGGGGGCGTGGCTGAGCGGTCAGAGCGTGTGGGGGGTGTGGCCGAGCGGTCAGAGCATGTGGGGGGCGTGGCCATACGGGCAGAGCGCGTAGGGGCCGTGGCCATGCTGGCAGAGGGGGTGGGGGCGTGGCCGAGCGGGCAGAGCGTGTGGCCGAGCGGGCAGAGCGTGTGGGGGGCGTGGCCGAGCGGGCAGAGTGTGTTGGGGGCATGGCCGAGCGGGCAACTATGCAAAGCAGTTTCCATAGTTACCCGATGTGTATCATGGTTACCAGCTTACGCCGACTCCGGGACACATGTGGCGGGAGCTGGGGTAATCTAGTAAGCATGGTACACATCATGTAACTATTGAAAGCGACACTGCTGGTTCACTTTTTGTTTATTGGTCTCCTGCTGTGCAGCACACATCGGTGTGTGACATCGGGAGACCAACGATCTGAATGGGCAGGGAGACGGCATACGCTGGTAAGCATGCTACACAATATTACCCGATATGTACCATGGTTACCAGCGTACTGGCAACCCACCCAACACATACCCCTCGCGTTGCTGGGGTTGCCGGCGTATGCTGGTGTGGGCTCCCGGGGGTGCAGCACTCACCTGGGAGTCGGGGCCAGCCAACACATAACCTCACGTTCATTAATCATATAATTATTATTATTATTATTATTTATTATTATAGCGCCATTTATTCCATGGCGCTTTACAAGTGAAAGAGGGTATACGTACAACAATCATTAACAGTACAAGACACACTGGTATAGGAGGAGAGAGGACCCTGCCCGCGAGGGCTCACAGTCTACAGGGAATGGGTGATGGAACAATAGGTGAGGACAGAGCTGGTTGTGCAGTGGTCTACTGGGCTGAGGGCTATTGTAGGTTGTAGGCTTTAAATTAAATACCAAGAAAATAGTTTCTTTATAGAAATATTGGAAAAATGTATTTATATATTATTTTATAAAAGTTTTTTACAGGGACACAAAAAAGTGCAACACAAAGTGCGATGTGCATAAAAACATATATATTGGCACCTCCCGATGAAGCGATAAGCGAAACACGTTGAGGTGCAGGGTGGTGTCAGGTCTGGACATTGGAGCGATCCTGGCGGGTCATAGTACCTCTATATGGACTGTGGATTAACTCCATAATTTTTGCTGAAAGGCTAATTCCTTCTTGAAATATATTCATTTGAGCATGCATTTATGTGTCTTGACCTAACATCATTGTTGTGAACTCTGGAAGGGTGCTCTGAGACTCAGCCTATAGGACAGCTTATGTTTCGATCTTGATACTATATAATTTTCTAAATGTTTTCATGAACATTAGTGTAATCTCATGACATATCATATGTACTGAATGGTAATTATTGTGTTCTAATATGCATTAAATTGTATTTTGTGAGATTACCATGCTGATATACTGTATTCATGAAGCCATTGAAGGCTGTGTCCAGTTATCTCAGCTTGTTCTTATCTGACACACTCCCCTGACTGGCTATATATGTTTTTATGCACATCGCACTTTGTGTTGCACTTTTCTGTGTCCCTGTAAAAAACTTTTATAAAATAATATATAAATAAATTTTTCCAATATTTCTATAAAGAAACTATTTTCTTGGTATTTAATTTAAATAGGATTATATGATTAATGATCATGGAGGTTGTGTGTAGGTTGTTTTACGGTTAATGGGGATTCTCCATGCTACAAAGGCTAATATGGACCCATTTATTCAAATTTTCTTTGTACATATCCTTACGTTGCTGGGGTTGTCGGCGGAGCTTCGTGTCGGTTCGGGGAATGCGTGTGGGGGGGCCAGGCTGAGCGTCCAATGCGTGAGGGGGCGGGGCCTGGCCAAGGGGCCAATGCGTGTGGGGGTGGGACCTGGCCGAGTGACCAAACCATGCAGGGGGCGGGGCCAGGCCAAGGCGAGCGGCCAATCCGTGTTGGGGGGCGGGGCCAATCTGTCAGTACAGGGTGGGCCATAAGTATAGATGCACCCTGATAAAAAGAGTAAAGTTGAATTTAAAATGGTGGCTTTGCAGATGGCTGCCATGGGCATCACCCGTCCTCAAATGTTTTGCCCCTTCCTTATACTAATATGCCACAAAAGGTAAGATGATATCAGCAACCACTTCCATTTTATCAGGGTGCATCCATACTTATGGCCCACCCTGTAGAATGAACTCTCCTAAGCCATCTAAATGAGCATTTAGGTCTACGTAAGCTGAATAAATGATACCATGATATCTGCGATCTGATGTCTTACTCCAGACAAAACCAAATTTTTCTTAATATATAAGTAAGCTGTTAAGATCTATGCTCTGGACACAGACACAGATATGCTTCCAGAGCTTACTTTAAAAGAAAGAGAGTGTTACAAATGTGAGACATGTAAATCACGAGATTAGACTGTCAGTTATTATATGTCTCACACTTGTAACTAGAGATGAGCGAACCGGTCGCGGTTCGGCTCGAGGTCGGTTCGCCTAACGGGGGTCCCGTTCGAGTTCGTTTCGTCGAACGTTCGACGAACCAAACTCGAACCAATAGGCTATAATGGGAGGCAATCACAAACACATAAAAATGCATTATAAATGTACACAAACAGTTAATAAACATTGCCATAACACTTACCGGTCCCCGCGATCCCTTCTGCACTCTGTCTCCTGCCGCTATTCCATCCGATGATCGCTTAATCCTCCCGGTGACCTGCACTGCCAGCAGAGATGCAGGACCTATCGTGACGTCAAAATAGCCATGTGACCAGTCACGTGGCTATTATCTCATTGACTACAGACTGGTCACATGACTATGACGCGTCATGTAGGACCTGCGAGTGCATCTCTCCGGTACACGGTGCACATATGTGTATCGCCGTGTACCGGCGACATGCTCTAGCACACGGTCGACTCCCCATTACATTAGGGACCGGCCGACACAGCCGGTCATTAACGGAGATCACCGTTGCCATAGCAACGCAGTTAGCGGTGACGTCACCGCTAACCGCGGCTCCGAGAGCACCATTGCTATGGTAACGCGTCTGTCAGTGTTACTGCTGTTACCGCTGACAGCCAGCAGCACTGATCACTCACGGAGTGAAGGCTGCACGCTGCTTCACGATTGTAGTGAGGATTGTAGTGAGGATGAGGTTCCCCAGCCCCAAGTGATGAGCTGGTGAACCTCATCCTTCCTCACTACAATCGTCACTACTACTACACTAGAAAGAAAGAAGACAGAAGAGCAGGATCGTGGAGGGCTGACAGGGGGTAATAAAGATGGAGTCTCTAATGTCTCTGTGTATTTATTTCTATTAAAGTATTTTTTCTCTGTGTGGTGTTTTTTTTTAACCCTTTATTGGAGATTCTTAATGGCCGGGTCAAACGTGCCTGACATTAAGAATCTCTGGCTTAATACTGGCTAGTAAAACAAAGCCAGTATTAACTCATGATTACCCAACAAGCCACCCGGCTCCAGGGCTGTTGGAAGAGTTGGATACAGCGCCAGATGATGGCGCTTCTATGAGAGCGCCATTTTCTGGGACGGCTGCGGACTGAAATCCGCAGCAGAGGCGCCCAGAAACCTCGGGCTAACCTGTGCTGCGGATTCCAATCCCCAGCTGCCTAGTTGTACCCGGCTGGACACAAAAATGGGGCGAAACCCACGTCATTTGTTTTTTAATTATTTCATGAAATAAGTGAAATAATTAAAAAAAACGGGCTTCCCTATATTTTTGGTTCCCAGCCGGGTACAAATAGGCAACTGGGGGTTGGAGGCAGCCCGTGGCTGCCTGCTGTACCTGGCTAGCATACAAAAATATGGCGAAGCCCACGTCATTTTTTTGGTGGGCAAAAAAATTCTGCATACAGTCCTGGATGGAGTATGCTGAGCCTTGTAGTTCTGCAGCTGCTGTCTGCTCTTCTCCATACAGATAGACAGCAGCTGCAGAACTACAAGGCTCAGCATACTCCATCCAGGACTGTATGCAGAAGTTTTTTGCCCCCTGAAAAAATTGTGGGCTTCGCCATATTTTTGTATGCTAGCCAGGTACAGCAGGCAGGTACGGCTGCCCCCAATCCCCAGTTGCCTATTTGTACCCGGCTGGGAACCAAAAATAAAGGGAAGCCCTTTTTTTATTATTTCATGAATTTCATGAAATAATTAGAAAACAAATGACGTAGGCTTCGCCCCATTTTTGTGTCCAGCCAGGTACAACTAGGCAGCTGGGGATTGGAATCCGCAGCACAGGTTGGCCTGAGCTTTCTGGGCCCCACTGCTGCGAATTGCAGTCTGCAGCCGCCTCAGAAAATGGCATTTTCATAGAAGCGCCATATTCTGGCGCTGTATCCAACTCTTCCAGCACCTGCCTGCTATACCTGGCTAGCATACAAAAATATGGCGACGCTCACGTTCTTTTTTTGTAAATTTTTGGCAAAAAAAATAAAAAATGCTTCCCTGGATTTTCCATTGCCAGGGAAGGTAACACCAAGCAGTGGGGGTTAGCAGCCAGTAGCTGCTTGGATTACCCTTAGCTAGCAATACAAAAAATGCAGCGGGAGCCCATATATATTTTTTTTAATTATTTATTTAAATAACTAAAAATAAAATGGGCTTCCCTGTATTTTGATTGCTGAACATCACAGTGCTGTAAAAATAAATCTTTAAAAAAATGACGTAGCGCTCTGCGGTATTTTTGATTCTCAGCGCAGATAAAGCAGACAGCTATGGGTTGCCACCCCCATCTTCCTGCCGTTACCTTGGTTGGCAATCAAAATACAGAGAAGCCCATTAATTTTTTCTATTTAAAAAATAGTTAAAAAAAAAATGACGTTGGGTCCACCCATTTTTGATAGCCAGCTAGGGTAAAGCAGACGGCTGTAGCCTGAAAACCACAGCTGGCAGCTTTACCGTGGTTGGGGATCCAATGTGGAGGTCCCCTCAGGCTCTTTTTTATAATTATTTTATAAATATTAATAATTACACAATAAAAGTAGGGTCCCCCCCAAATTGGATCACCAGCCAAGGTAAAGCGGACAGCTGTGGTCTGGTATTCTCAGGGTGGGAAGGTCCATAGTTATTGGGCCTTCACAGCCTAAAAATAGCAGGCCGCAGGCACCCCAGACGTGGCGCATACACTAGATGCGCCAATCCTGGCGCCTCACCCCAGCTCATCCCGTGCCCTGGTGCAGTGGCAAACGGGGTAATAAATCGGGTTGATACTAGCTGTAAAGTCACCTGAGATCAAGCCCAGCAGTTTGTGATGTCATGGCGTCTAT